>NC_086175.1:943500-1255500 GCF_023053635.1 Elgaria multicarinata webbii
AAGGCAGGTGTGGATGATGAGGTGTCACGGCTGAACAGGAAAATCCGCTTTCACCGCTCCTCAACGACGGAACACCCGGTAGGTCTAGCAAAGCCCCAAGTCTACAGATTCAGTTGCAGCCCATGGAACTCCCACTTTTTATATGGCCCACGAAAGGCTTCTTACTCTTAAAGGTCAAGCTGATCAAAAGTCATTATGGGATCAGTGGCACAGATACTATAAGGATGAACCATATAGTGAGGGAGGAAGCAGCAGCCAGGCACCTCTCCACCATACCTGGGTCCAGCTCCAGCTGAGAGCCCCCTCCCTCCTGCTACCAACTGTCTCGGGAGAGGCCACCAGTGAGGGAGGAAGCAGCAGCCAGGCACCTCTCCACCGTGCCTGGGTCCAGCTCCAGCTGAGAGCCCCCTCCCTCCTGCTACCAACTGTCTCTGGAGAGGCCACCAGTGAGGGAGGAAGCAGCAGCCAGGCACCTCTCCACCGTGCCTGGGTCCAGCTCCAGCTGAGAGCCCCCTCCCTCCTGCTGTCAACTGTCTCGGGAGAGGCCACCAGTGAGGGAGGAAGCAGCAGCCAGGCACCTCTCCACCGTGCCTGGGTCCAGCTCCAGCTGAGAGCCCCCTCCCTCCTGCTACCAACTGTCTCTGGAGAGGCCACCAGTGAGGGAGGAAGCAGCAGCCAGGCACCTCTCCACCGTGCCTGGGTCCAGCTCCAGCTGAGAGCCCCCTCCCTCCTGCTGTCACCTGTAGCTGCTGAACTTTCCAACTAACATTGTAGTGCCTGAATTTGCTTTCCTTTCCCCCCTCCTCCTCCTCCCTCCCAATCCCCTTTCCTTTTGTGTCATGTCTTTTAGATTGTAAGCCTGTGGGCAGGGACTGTCAAGAAATACTCTTGTAAGCCGCCATGAGAGCCTTTTTTGGCTGAATGGCGGCATAAAAATCCTTAAATAAATAAATAAATAAATAAAAATATACTAATGAGGAGATAGCCCTTTTGGACTCTCTTTGTGCATTTCCCTTAGAAGCACAAAATGATATCTGGAGGCATCTGAAGTCTTTGAGACAACATTTGATAGCCAGGCAAGCAGGATGTGCAAGCCTGTTGGCTAAGGGGGAAGCACTTGGGCCAGTAGAGGACTGTGCCCTAATCCACCAGAAAAAAAAATCAAACCAGTGGTTTATTTGTTTGTTTGTTTTTGGTAATGGCTCCAATGGAGGGGAGAAAGGTTTACAGAGAGGACTGGGTGTAGTATACTACTTCCCAGGATAATAAATTTGTGCAGCATAATTCAGTGGCCAAAGAGATTACTGCAAATGCCAGCAGATTAAAATCTCTAATTTTAATTAGAGATATGTGATACTTGAAAGAAGAGGAATTGGGATCCCCAGAAAGCCCTGTTGAACCTGTATACCCCCTCATAAAGCTGATAGGACCAGTGAAAACTAATGTCAGCAAGATCATGACACAGATGGAATTGACTGAAGATCTGGAGGAGGCCTCAAGGGCCAAGGAAATTACAAAGGAACATCAGTCATTTATTAGGGGAGTAACTTCATCCACTTGCCCCAGAGTGACTATAAGAGCCCAGAGCTTCCTGCAAGGGGGAAGTCTGTACTGGTTTGACAAAAAAGTGACATTGTAATGTGTCACAAATAACTCTTCTTTCTTGGAATAGCGCAGGTTGGTTAAGTAAAATGGTAGATCCCCCTTTTCGTAGAATTCATCAAAAAGCATGAGATTTTACTTTTCCAAGAAACCTGGGCCAGAGAGGATTTATCTATAAATGGCTTTGCCTCCTACCCTTTAGAAGCAATTCCTAGTAACAATGGTGGGTGGCCCAAAGGAGGACCCTGTATTTTAGTAGCTACAAGTATCAGGGCCTCCCTATCTAGGCTGGAGCCCCTGACTCATTTGACCACAGCATTGATTCTAAAGTGTAATTTGTTTAATTTACTAATAATTAATGTATATATGCCACCACATAGGAAAAAGCAATTGGTTAAAGAAGACTGGCTCTTGCTGTAGGAATACAGTATATCAATAAGCTGACAGTTTTGTATCCTGAAGCCCCAGTGATCATGGCTGGTGATCTTAATGCTTCAACTGGTCAGAATGATGATGCCTTGTATGCCCATTTCCTGTAATAGAGGAGGCCCACTCCCTGCCTGATAGGCAATCTAAGGATAAGGGTTGTAATTACGCTGGCTTATGCCTTATGAAAATGATTTTGAATGGCAGTGTAGAGCGTGATACGAACGGGGAATTTACCTTCCTGTCTAGGTTGGGTGCATCAACGATTGGTTACATCATAGTCTCTTACAATTTATTAAATAGGGTGATTGGGTGCAAGGTGGGTAACCGTGTTGAGAGTGACCATCTACCCTTAATCATAGAATCATAGAATCATAGAATAGCAGAGTTGGAAGGGGCCTACAAGGCCATCGAGTCCAACCCCCTGCTCAATGCAGGAATCCACCCTAAAGCATCCCTGACAGATGGTTGTCCAGCTGCCTCTTGAATGCCTCTAGTGTGGGAGAGCCCACAACCTCCCTAGGTAGCTGATTCCATTGTCGCACTGCTCTAACAGTCAGGAAGTTTTTCCTGATGTCCAGCCGGAATCTGGCTTCCTTTAACTTGAGCCCGTTATTCCGTGTCCTGCACTCTGGGAGGATCGAGAAGAGATCCTGGCCCTCCTCTGTGTGACAACCTTTTAAGTATTTGAAGAGTGCTATCATGTCTCCCCTCAATCTTCTCTTCTCCAGGCTAAACATGCCCAGTTCTTTCAGTCTCTCTTCATAGGGCTTTGTTTCTAGACCTCTGATCATCCTGGTTGCCCTCCTCTGAACACGCTCCAGCTTGTCTGCGTCCTTCTTGAATTGTGGAGCCCAGAACTGGACGCAATACTCTAGATGAGGCCTAACCAGGGCCGAGTAGAGAGGAACCAGTACCTCACGTGATTTGGAAGCTATACTTCTATTAATGCAGCCCAAAATAGCATTTGCCTTTCTTGCAGCCATATCGCACTGTTGGCTCATATTCAGCTTGTGATCTACAACAATTCCAAGATCTTTCTCGTTTGTAGTATTGCTGAGCCAAGTGTCCCCCATCTTGTAACTGTGCATTTGGTTTCTATTCCCTAAATGTAGAACTTGGCATTTATCCCTATTAAATTTCATTCTGTTGTTTTCAGCCCAGCACTCCAGCCTATCAAGATCACTTTGAATGCTATCCCTAAACCTGAGAAACCTTAATGTGCATGCTGATCATGATTTCCCAATGATTGCAGCGGTAGAAATTAGATCCTCATGGATTAGGTGGTCTGCTAAACTAGACAAAGCAACATCTGAGATGTTATACTCAGATTGCATTCTCCAATTTAGAGATGCTTTGTTAAATGCAGTTTCCCCTGAAACAGCAGTATCTTTATTCCAAGTACTGATCTCCTCCCTTCAAAATTGCTTGAAGCATAAAAAGGGTGTAGGACAATTTCCCTCCTCCAACAAATCTAAAAGGTGGTTTGACCATGACTGTATTGTCTTAAAACACTCCATAGTTAAAAAATAATACTACAGGCAGTATAGGGAACAGAATCTGTCAGTATTTCCCAAGAAGTGGTATGAGCACAAAAGGAGACACAAAGCTCTTATTAAAGAAAAAAAGAAGCGAGCTCAAAGTGAGACATGGCAGTGCTTAATAGATACATCGAGGGTGGGTGACTCAGCCACTTTTTGGAAAGTTATCTCGAGGGGCTGGCCAAATACAACAGCTGAACTGGAGTATCTTATCCCTGCTAAAGTTTGGGAATCCCATTTCCATACTACGTATGCAAGTGGGCAAGTCTCCCAACAGTTTTCAAGGGCTTTAATTAATAGTGTTCCCAAGTGGCCCCCTGTATATGTTTCTGAAATTAATAACCTTATCCTGAAACTTAAACAGAGTAAAACACCAGGTGGAGACAACATCCCTCCAGAACTGCTTAAAGCCAATGGCCTGGTTCAGACAACACACTAAACCATGCTGCTTAACCCTTAACCATTTTGTGGTTAAGCAGCATGGTTTAGAGTGGTGCGACATCTAACTGATCAAAACTTTACTTTTAATGGAGTAAAGCACCATCTGCCACCGCCCTCGCATCCGGCAGCTTCCACTGCCGCCGATGCATAAGACTGGAAGTAGAATCATAGAATAGCAGAGTTGGAAGGGGCCTACAAGGCCATTGAGTCCAACCCCCTGCTCAATGCAGGAATCCACCCTAAAGCATCCCTGACAGATGGTTGTCCAGCTGCCTCTTGAATGACTCTAGTGTGGGAGAGGCCACAACCTCACCAGGCAACTGATTCCATTGTCATACTGCTCTAACAGTCAGGAAGTTTTTCCTGATGTCCAGCTTTAACTTGAGCCCATTATTCCATGTCCTGCACTCTGGGAGGATCGAGAAGAGATCCTGGCCCTCCTCTGTGTGACAACCTTTTAAGTATTTGAAGAGTGCTATCATGTCTCCCCTCAATCTTCTCTTCTCCAGGCTAAACATGCACAGTTCTTTCAGTCTCTCTTCATAGGGCTTTGTTTCCAGAGCCCTGATCATCCTGGTTGCCCTCCTCTGAACACACTCCAGCTTGTCTGCATCCTTCTTGAATTGTGGAGCCCAGAATTGGACGCAATACTCTAGATGAGGCTTAACCAGGGCCGAATAGAGAGGAACCAGTATCTCACGTGATTTGGAAGCACACAATGCAGCAGACAGCGAAGCAGGTAAGGGGGGAAGGGGGAGGAGGACTTACCTGGTGCCTCCACCATCTGCGGCAGCGGAGGCACCACGTAAGTGGGGACAGTTTTCTGGGTGCCGGCTGTGCAGCCGGCACCCAGAAAACTCCTGAGTTGCCTTGGCAGGGTCCGAATTTCACCTTGGCTTCAGTGCCTAGGCGGAATGGGAACCCCCAAGGCAGCCCCAAGGTGAATTGGGGCTGCTTCAGGGGCTCCAGATTGGCCTCTGAGGTGGATTGGGGGGTGGTCCCTGCACAGCCCTACTTCTCACCAAATGCCCTAGTTGCTGTTGGTTACAAAAAAGCTTAAATAACAATTCAACAGTGTATTTGGGATATGGAATTGCAAAAATTATTTGAGTCTGGCCTCAAGGTACCCTGAATTTAGAGATAATGGGATGACATTTTCATATGCAAAATATCTGGTGGACTTGAATATTCCTAAATTCAGGAAAGCTTTCACTCTGGCCGGGTTCAATGTTCTGCCTTCAGCACTTTTGGCTGGAAGGTTTGGAAATATACCCTACCAAGAACAAGTATGCCCCCGTAAGATGCTCCCTAACTTGCAACGAATCCCTGGCAGATCAGATGAATACTACCTAAAACATCTTCTATTTGATCAGAATCCTCAGGTTACTCTAAAAGAGGCCAGTTTTTGTGCGGCTGCCATAAGCCAATGGAAATTGATGTTGAAGAGTTTTATTGCTGAACATTACAATTTTAGATTTAGGATGAAACTGCTATGTTTTATATATGTATTTTATGTATGTATTTTATTGTACGCATTTTGTCAGGTTTTTTGAAAAATATTATTACTGATGATGTTTTCTGCTGTACTGGTCCATGACCAAAATAAATAAATTGAAACTGAAAGGGCAATGCTGGGGCCACAGGGAGTGAGTGCACTCCAAGAACAAGTGTTAGTTCTGACACCCACAGGGGAAGCAGCACAAGAAAGCACTCTGACAAAACTAGGAACAGATTGAGAAGATTGCAGGGAGACATGAGAGCACTCTTCAAGTACTTGAAAGTTTTTCACAAAGAGGAGGGCCAGGATCTCTTCTCGATCCTCCCAGAGAGCAGGACACGGAATAATGAGCTCAAGTTACAGGAAGCCAGATTCCAGCTGGACATTAGGAAAAACTTCCTGACTGTTAGAGCAGTACGACAATGGAACCAGTTACCTAGGGAGGTTGTGGGCTCTCCCACACTAGAGTCATTCAAAAGGCAGCTGGACAACCATCTGTCAGGGATGCTTTAAAGTGGATTCCTTCTTTGAGCAGTGGGTTGGACTCGATGGCCTTATAGGCCCCTTCCAACTCTACTATTCTATGATTCTAGCATGTAAATCAGAAAATGACAAAAACTCATCATCCGGCCCTATTAACTGATCCAAAGTAAAAATCATCGTATTCGTCTATGTCCTCCACAAGAACGTTTTCTTTCCAATTCTTAAATCTGGATTTCCCCATATTGTCAATTTTGCATGAGAGAACTTGGATCTCCCAACTCCATGTCCATCACCTTAGCCACTACACCGCACTGGCTCAGTATGTTGAATTGCACACTCACCAAATACCATAACGTTGGTCTTAGTGTAATTCATACTCAGCTGTTCCTTATGGCATATTTCCCCAAACAATTTTAAAAGTTTAAAAACCTATTCAAGTTTGGAATAGAAGGACCGCCTCAGATCCAAACCCCAAATCCAAAGTGGATTGGGGTTGGTTGGACCCTTCCGAACCAGATCCGAGGCAGTTCGGGTGAAGGCCGAGGTGGTCCAAAGCTGAAGCCAATTGGCTCCGAAGCGTCAGGCCACCTCAGCACTTCATAGTTGGCCCTGCCCCCCCACCCCACCAGTCTCTTACCTGCTTCCTATGTTGCTGCTGCCATCTTTCTTTCTGGTGCCATCACTGGAAATGAAAGGGATTTTAAGTTATCGTGCAGCCTACTCCCTTTCATTTCCAGCAGTACTGGAAGCTGCCAGAAGAAAGATGGCAATGGAGGCAGCAGGTAAGTCCCCTCCCCCTTCCCCACTTACCTGTGTCTGCCACTGCAGCCAGTTTGCGGCCGGTGGCCTTTAGCGGCCTTGAGTCAAAGCCGCTGGATACAAGCCAGTGGCGGCGGTGGCAACAGCAGACCCAGGTAAGCCCCCCTCCCCCCTTCCCCACTTACCTGCATCCACCACCACTGGCGTGCATCTGGCAGCTTCCACTTGAGGATGCTGAAGGCCGGAAGCAGGCCGCAGCCTGCTTCTGCTTTCAGCATCCTTGAGTAGAAGCTGCTGGATGCAAGCTGGTGGCGGTGGATGGCAGACACAGGTAAGTGAGGGAGGGGGAGGGGGCTTATGTGGTTCCTCCACTGTCCACAGCAACATATGGTGGAGGCACCAGGTAAGTGGGGACAGTTTTCTGAGTGCTGGCTGCACAGCGGCACCCAGAAAACTCTGAGTCACCTCGGAGGGTCTGGATTTTGCCTTGGCTTTGGCACCCAGGCAGGTCAGGAACCCCCTAGATAGCCCCGAGGTGAATCAGAGCTGTTTCGGGGGCTCCGGATCAGCCTTCCAGGCAGATCAGGGAGTCCCTGCACAGCCCTAATATTTATGTAGAAAAGCAGTGTACCAATTAAAGTGGTGGTGGTAGTGGAGCAGCAGAAGAGAAGGTCCTCTGGATAATGGTTGTCAGCCTAGTTTTCACTGACTGAAGTAGATTCTTCCCAGAGGACCTGAGTGTGTGGGGTGGATTCTATGGGAGAAGGCGATCCCGCAGGTAACCTGGACCCAAACCATGTTGGCTTTAAAGGTGATAACCAACACTTTATACTTCGCCCGGAAACTAACTGGTAGCCAGTGAAGAGACTTTAAAACTGGTGTAATGTGGTCACCCTTAAGGTATACTGGTGACCAGCCTGGCTGCCGTATTTTGGACTAATTGAAGTTTCTGGATTAGGCGCAAAGGGAGCCCTATGTAGAGCACATTGCAGAAGTCGAGCTTTGAAGTTACCAATTCGTGCACTACCATCTTTAGGTCTTCCAACTCTAGGAAAGGGTGCAGCTGGCGTATCAGCCGAAGCTGATAGTAGGCACTCCTGCATCTCTTCTGCAATGAGCTGTAATTACACAAGGAAGAGAGCAGCATCCACGTGGCTTGTAAAACCTTAATACAGTTGAATGGGACACCGCTCTCTAGTGAGCATTTTGTAGTGCAACTTTGCCTGCACGTGGCAGGAAAACCTGACAAATATGATTTATCCCAGAAGAATTGGGTTTTCTGAGGTTTTATTTTTAGTGCTAGCATGGGGAAATGGAGCAAAAGATGCACAGGAGACTGACTCTGTGTGTGTGTGTGTGTGTGTGTGTGTGTGTACTCCTCCTCCCCACCTCTCTCTACACCAAAAAAACCCATTGTGAGTTTTGTGTTGAAATTTCTACAATTGGTCTAATTTGAGTGTGTGTTGCAGCACACTCCCCCCCTCAAAAAAAACCCACCCTCATGCACAAACAGCACACATTTTCTGGATTAATAAAGGTTTATTATTCCATCATGAGGTGTGTAATGGGTGCTGCTGCTGGCTCTGGCTGTTATGGGAGTGGGAGAGAAAGGAGAGGAAGTGGAGGGAGAGGGAGAGGTGTTTTTTCTAGTCCCCCACCCCCTGCCACCACCGCTGCCCAAAATTAGGCACTCCCTTTTCTCTGCTGCTGATTCTGCTGCTGGTGGTCCTTCTGAGAAAAAGTTAAAAACAAACAAACACTGGAGCCAAGTTCAGCACACCAGGACAGGTGGGAGCAGGTGGCCGAGCAAGCTGGCTGGCTGCTGGGCCGCCTCAATGGGCCCACAATGCAGTGCCGTTAAAAATAAAGGGTAAGAAAAACAACAGTTGGAGCAAGGAGACGACTCCGCCCTCTGTGACTGCTTTCTCCCCCCCCCCCACAACTGCAGGGAGCAGAAGGAGGGGAAAAACTGGGCAAGGAGGAACCGGGCCCATGAGACACTGGCAGCCCTTCCTCCTGAATAGTTTGAGGGTTTTGTTTTTTAAAAAATCCTAAAAATCAAGAGATGAAGGGATCTGAGTTAAATTTGTCATGGCTAAAGCCCTATGTAAGAGCTACTAGGGTGCCAAGTTTCATCTCTTTATCTTTAAAAATGACAGAGATGCATGCATTTTTGTTAATTCCCTTTGCCGATAATAGGAAAATGGATTGGTTTTCTGACAAGTAATCCAATGGTGAGGAGAGACGCCCCCCCTCCAGAAATCAGAGGGGAGAACCCACTCAGCAGAGCTCCACCCTGAATTTCACCTCCAACATCTGCCCAGACCAAAACAGCTCATTGTGCCATGGTGGAAGGACATGGGTGTGAAGTGGCAATTTAATGGTGTGACCTGAAAAAATACTTATTTCCCCCCCAACCCCGTTTAGAAATAATGTGGGGAAAAGAGGGGGGGGAGATGCGTGACAACAGCTGCAAGGCAACAACAGGGAGCTTTGGCTGTTGGGCGGTATAAAAATGCAATAAATAAATAAATAAATAAATAAATCATGTAATGTGCACAGGAAAAAACTGTGATCAATGAATGATGAGTGTGTGAAGGGGCCCCTAGTTCTATGGCTGCATTCTCAAACTCTATCCATATAAGTATAAAATAGAAGGAAACATAAAGTCACATGGGTGAAATGTGAAAAAAACCTTTGGGCATTACTCCTAAAGAAACATGCATAGGAGTTTTGCACTGTTAGTCTGACTAAAAAAGATACTCAGGAAAAAATTAAGATGCAAAACATATGCAAAAATTAAAGCCCCTGCATGAGTAGAAATCTTTGTGGAGTCAGGGAAATAAGTAGCGTCCCAAACTACTATTACCCTATTTCTTCGATTCTAAGATGCACTTTTCCCCCCATATAAACATCTCTAAAAATGGGGTGCGTCTTAGAATCACAGGTGTGTCTTAGGTTTTTTCTTTCTGTTGGTGGTACTGAAATTAGTGTACGTCTTACAATCGATGGCGTCTTACAATCGAAGAAATGCGGTACTTCTCTCTGTCCCTCATGAAGGGAGGGGGAGATAAGATTTCTAAAGATAATCACCACCATCATAAGGCTGCTTTTCAATAATAAATGTTTGTGTCATTGCAAGGTCTACTTTCTATTTTTCTATTTTTCTTTTTTTAAAGGTCTATCTTACACACAGTTTCTCTCTCTGTCCCTTCCCCTCTTTTGCAATCAGAGGTACACTGCCTCTGAACATGGAGGTTCTATTTCACAGATTTTTTTTCCAGAGCAAATTGAGGGTTGCTCCCCTCCCCATATCTCCTTCCTCCCTGTCCTTGTGAACATGGGTGCATAGTAGGAGATGAGAGCGAGTGAGACAAGCAGCAAGACAGAGAAGCCACCCCACCCTCTCCCCCCCCCGAAGAAAATAAGAGGAAATGCTTGTTTGCTTTCTGTCTTTCCCAGCCTTTTAAACACTCATGTTGTTTCCTCATTTCCCTTCACAAGATCTGTTACAAATACAGAGTTTTGCTGACACAAAGAGCACAGAGCACTAGCCCATTTATTATTTGCATTGACTAGGAATTTAAAAACACCCACTGTAGAAAAGGCATGCCCCTCTCTTTTGTCAGCAAAGTACCCCTTGAAAACACACGGATTCAAAATGAGGGATGAAAATACATGTTGCAGTTTGAGCAGGGTGCTTTCGCATGCCCGGAAAAACCAGACTTCCCCCGCACCAAAATACTTTGCTTCTTTTGGGGAAGGAGGATCAAAGCAGGATGCATCAGAGTACTTCACAATAAAAGCACATTATAAAGTAGAAAACATCGGAGTCCTTTGCATGCACTTCATAGTGAATGCACAGTATAATGCTGGTGTGATGAATCTCATAGACAGCCCCATGTATAAAGAAGCTGTGTGGGGGTTTTTTTTAAAAAAAAAGTTTAGGCCTGGAGCTAATCATTTCAGAAAACAGTTCAGAAACTGTCATCTACAAGTTGGCAGTTCATAAATTTGAGTGCCAGACTTACTAATCTATGAGAGAATGCTTAGCAGTGCTAAGGCTTACACTAAAGAAAAGATAAGAGATGTGATTATTTTGGATCAATTCCTTTATCAGCTCTCCTCAGAAATACGTTTAATTGTGAGAGACAGAGATCATCAGAATGTTGGTGAAGCAGCAGAATTGGCAGACCATCTAGACTTCCACAGAGGGGTTAAGGGTTAGGTAAAACATTCAGAGACAATTGTTCTAAAACAATTGTCAATGAAGTGAACAAAATGTGGCTGAAGAAGGAATCGGGGAAACCTTACCAACAAAATGTCCAGTATAAAGCTAATGTAGTAGAAAAGGGACAATTTAAACCAGGGTTTAATAAAAATGATGGAAAAATCTGTTTTAGATGTGGTAAACAAGGCCATTACCAATTCCCCTGTACATAAACATTAGCAAAAACCAGTTCTCCAGCTTTGATAAAAAATTGTCAGTAGTAGATAATGCCTTAGATTCCCCACAGAAAGTGCATTGTTGTAAAGTGAAGCTTGAGAAGGTGAAGGACTTTAGTTCTGAGTTAAGAGAGGAAGTTCTGGTGAATGGCAAGAAATATTGGTCAATCCTGGACACAGGCATGCAGTTGACCTCGTTAGGGGAAGATTTAATTAATACCTCAGAAATCAATCCCCAAAGAACCATCAAAATAAAAGGAGTCAGGGGAAAACCAAATGAAATTATTTGGCTAGAGTGAAGATTTCCTGGAGGAGAGAGGGAGAAAGAGAGGTGTATATGATGCGGGGATAAATTCTGAACAAGTTGAGCCTGTTATTTTAGGAAGAAATATAATGGGAACAGGTGAAAAAATATACTTAGTCACTGAAGGCCAAAAGGCTAGAGCTACTCTGTCAGATTAGAGTAACCTCAGTCTCAGAATGTGAACCTGCTGAACTGACTGGAAATCAGGTTGCTATAGAGACCTCTGAGTGAGAGAGATACTGATGTAGCAACTATTTTTACACAAGTATATCATGAAAATGAAGAGTTTAAACAAGAGGTGAACAGTGACATTAGTTTAGAAGTTATGAGAGAACAAGCTTTAAACAAAGAGATTCTGTTTACAGAGGCAGTAAGGGAGCCAATTGTATGAGGAAAAGGGCTATTATGTAGATTGTGGGTGCCTAGAGTGAGACACACTAGTTGTGAGCCAGAGAAACAACTAATGGTTCCTAAAAAGTTCAGGCCACAAGGGAATGGTAGGATACTATAGGAGGTTCATAGAAAAGTTGGGGACAAAACAACCTTTTACATATACTCACCAAAAAAGAAAGGGCCTGAAAATATCATCTGGAGAAGCAAATGCCAAGAGGCTTTTGAACGACTAAAGCAAGACTTATGTCAGAGTCCAGTATTGATGTCTCTGGACTTTGATCAGCCCTTCTTTATAGCCAGTGATGCTTCAGATATTGAAATTGGTGCAGTGCTATTACAGGAAAAAGGACTAAAACATCCTATTACATCCCTGAGCCGCAAGTTATCATCCAGAGAACAGAATTATTCCTCTGTACAGAAAGAGTGTTTAGCAATTGTAGGGTCTATGAGTAAACTGTGTAATTATGTGTGGAGAGAAAAGCTTACTGTGCAAACTGATAATCGGGCCTTAGTGTGGCTAGAGACAATGAGGAATAGCAATACTATGTTACAGTGGTGGTTGTGGAGCCTGCAAGAATTTCAAGTCGAGTACCAGCATATTAAAGGCAAGGACAATATCACTGAGGATGGCTTATTCAGATGCGGAGCAGAGAGTGGAAGCCCAGGGTCTACAGAGTGAGCAGTTAAAGACTGGGACCATGGTTGGTGAACTCGCTTGTTTGGACATAGCTTGTGGGATGGATCTTCAATGAACACTCTTTCCGAGAGTGACATGCTATGTAAGACTGCTAAATTTGGACATTATCCTTTTGGACTTAAAAACTTCTTTGGATACTTTGAATTATCTTTGGAGACAAGCATAATTCTATGGGGTTTTTTAAGTGGGGTGGGAATATGTGATGCCTGGTTATGTGATATAATGTATTTTACAGGTTGTTGCGTATATATAGTAGTGAAGTCAATGTCAATTATACAGAGTGAATACGGGGGAGTTAACGGGGAGGGGGAGTGAGTGAATGGAATGTTGGTGTGCTGGTGTCTGATTGGTGGAGAGCATGAGGTCATGTTTTAAATAAGAGTGTCTGTAGTCACTTAGTCAGTTAGTGGGAGAGTTAGTGTTAGAAAGTAGAAGGACAAGTTATTTGTTATTTTGGGGCTAGAGGCTAAGGGAGGAGTTAAGAATAAAATAGGCATTATAAATAACTTCAGTGCTTTATTGAGATTGCTCCTGTTCCAGGAGATAGCCCGGCCAAGTTCTCATCAATGCCAACTTTATGGGGCCTACAGAAAGTGCACTATTCCCCTAGCACACTAATGCACACAGGTAGAGGTATTGAGTAGGGGTGTGCACGGACCCCCCGCTCCGCTTCACTTGCAGATCCGCCATTTTCCGGATCGGGCCGCTCTGCCCCGCCCCCGCTCCGCCCACTTCCGCTCCGCTCCGCTCGGAGCTCCGGATCCAGATCCGGAGCTCCGTTTCCCCCCCCATAGGCTTGCATTGAAAGCTAAAAAATTATACAACTTTTTTTCTGTTCAAGTTAGAAACCTCATGTTTGGTACCATGACACCTCATGGGGGTATACACACGCATGCCAAGTTTCAAAGCAATCCCATCATCCCCTGATTTTTGGGGAATTTTTGAAAATCGGGCACCCCATTCACACCCCTTTCCATAGCTCCGTCAATTTGCACGTTAGAAACCTCAAACTCGCCACCATGAAAGCTTATCCAGGGATACATACGCACGCCGAGACTCAAGGCAGTCCCATCATCCCCTGATTTTTGGGGAATTTATGAAAATCCAACACCCCTTTCCATAGCTCCGTCAATTTTGCACGTTAAAAAAACCCTCAAACTCACCACCATGAAAGCTTATCCAGGGATACATACGCACGCCCAGACTCAAGGCAGTCCCATCATCCCCTGTTTTTTGGTGGGGCTTAAACCTGCAAAATTTGGAACTTCCAAAACTCCAAGTGAGCGCAGGAAGGACTTCTCCCCTGAGTCAAAGCCACACACACACAACATCCCTGCGAGGTGGGCAGGGGAGGAGGGAGGGAAGGCAGGCAGGCATGCAGCTGGCATTTCTGGGGGCATAAGGAAGTGAGCCAAGGATAAGCCAGTAATGCATATAAAATGGAATAAATCAATAAATAAACAAAGAGGGGTGGAATTAAAAGCAGCAGTGTTGCTCAATAAACAGCAAGAAGATTTTTTTAAAAAAGTCTATATCTGTCTTTTACCAGCAATAGGGGGACGTGCCCAGGGGAGGGGGAAGCAGCTGCCAGTTCAACTCAAGACAGCCACCAACAGCTCTGAGATTAAGAAGTAAACGCTCACTTCAACTCATAACAGGCATCGCTCCACCACTAAAAAGTGAACATTCACTTCAACTCATGATAGGCATTGCTCCACCGTTTTACTCTCTTTGGAAGGCTCTAATGGCCTTCCAGTGCAGGAGAGAGTGGGGGCACGTCCACGATGAGATGCCCTAGGGGAGCTCATCCCCTTGCACCACATCTTTTCAGTTGTTCCCCAAAGTTAGGGTGGGGAGCAGTGTTGTGTTTCTATCTCTTATTCTTGGCTTAGTATATGATTTCAGGTTGTGTTTGTGCATTTGGTGGGGCTACTGTGTTAAAAATCACTGGGAAAAGCCCGTTCAGATGAAGAAAGAGAAGTTTCCCAGAATCCCAAGTTACCTGTTTTGCCTATGCCCTCCTCTAACTTTGGGATCATCATGACCGGGAGCTGACTCTGCCCCTCAGCCCTTTGAAAAAGGTATTTTTCCCGCCGATTTTTTAAAAACTTCTAGCGCGCGACCTGTACGACGCAGAAAGTTGAGAGTAGTCTCAAAATGACCCCCATCCACGACTCTCTGTGCACAAGAATTTTCAGAACGATAGCTTAACCCCCCCCAGTTATCCCCGATTCTTTCCCTCAATGCAATCCTATGGGCGAAAAGCCGAAAACGCCGTTTGAGCCGCGCGGTTGACCCGATTTTCAAAAAAATATAGCACGCGACCCAGACAACGCAGAGAGGTGAGAGTGGTCTCAAAATGACCCCCGTCCACGACTCTCTGAGCACAAGAATTTCCAGAACGATAGCTTCAAAAACAACCTAGTTATGCGCGATTATTTGCCGCAATGCAATCCTATGGCGAAATGTTTTCAAGATGGCGACCGGAGCGCTCCGCCTGAACTAGGAGCTCCGAAAAATGGTCGCTTCTCTTCGCCTTGCTTCTAGGGGTCCGCGGTCCGCTCCTACTCCGCCTCTGGGTAAGGTGGAGCAGGCCAATCCGCTACTGCTTCTACACTCCTAATCGGAGCGGATCACACCCCTAGTATTGAGATTGGTCAAAGTCTGGTAGTAAAAAGCAGTATTTCCTTGATCTGGACTTGAAGCTGTATAAGGGACAAAGTTTGAAGTAAAAGGACAAACTTCCTCATATACACCACAAACGTACCCATAGCCTCAGGGAAGGGATCCCTAGGGGAAGGGTATGACAGGCTCCTCCCAAGAGTGCCATCTCCCAACATTGCCCTGTCACCATCTTCCCTTCTTCTTGCTGGTGCTTTCTTCCCACCACAACTCCTGATGGTTAGTTTGTATTGCAAAACAGTCCAGAACTGATGTTTGCCCCCAGATCTTTTGGAGTACAACTCCCATTAGCCCCAGACAGCAGGTCCTATGGTAAGGGATCATGGGAGTTGTAGTTTAAAACATCTGGAAGGAACCAAATTGCCCACTCATAGCTTAACTTGTCAGGCAGAAAAGGCTACACTGATGAATAGGTGAGTGCTTTTGCTGAAAGCTGTTGCTCATAGTGCCTACAATCTTAGAAAAGTTACACTAAGGTTACACTGCTGTAAGTGACCGTCAGTGTAGCTGAGGCCATAGGATAGCTCTGACACTTCCATTTCTACCAAAGAGTCCCTGTTTAGAATTCCTTCTTTCAGTGATGGACCATACACAGCCAGTATTGGCCTAGGACATTTTGGTGCCTGAGGAAACCATGTATCCTATTCCTCATAGGATGGTCTGGGGCAATCACTACCTCTCAACATGGAGAGATCTTTAGTTTCTGGAGAAAAGGAAAAATAAATATAATAAAATAAAGTAAAATCCTGGGAGACAGGTGAGGTGCTGGATGACTGGATGAGGACTAATGTTGTCTCTATCTTCAAAAAGGAGGAACCTGGGAACTATAGACCAGTTAGTTTGACATCAATCTCTGGGAATTTTTTTGGAGAAGATTATAAAGAAGTCAATCTGTAAGCACCTTGAAAAGGATGCAGTGATCACTGGAAGCCAGCATGGATTTTTTAAGAGCAAATCCTGTCAGACTAATCTGAACTCATTTTTTGATTGAGTAACCTCCCTTGTGGACTGTGGGAATGCTGTGGACGTAATATATCTTGACTTTAGCAAAGCTGTTGACAAAGTGCCCCATGATATTCTGATCAGGAAACTAGCTAAAAGTTGTCTGGATGGAACAACTGTTAGGTGGAACCACAGTTGGCTACAGAATTGGGCTCAAAGAGTACTTATCAATAGTATCTTCTCAAACAATTGGAGGAGGTAATGAGTGGTGTACCACAGGACTCAATCCTGGGCCCAGTGTTCTTCAACATTTTTGTTAATGATTTGGACGAGGAGGTGCAGGGAATGCTTATCAAATTTGCAGATGACACAAAATTGGGTGGGATAGCTAAAACCCTGGAAGAAAGAAAGAAACTTCAAAGTGATCTTGATAGGCTGGAGTGCTGAACTGAAAACAACAGAATGAAATTTAATAGGGATAAATGCCAAGTTCTACATCTAGGAAATAGAAACCAAAGGCACAGTTACAAGATGGGGGATACTTGGCTCAGCAATACTACAAACGAGAAGGATCTTGGAATTGTTGTAGATCACAAGCTGAATATGAGCCAACAGTGTGAAGTGGCTGCAAAAAAAGCAAATGGGCTACATTAATAGAAGTATAGCTTCCAACTCATGCGAGCTATTGGTTTCCCTCTATTCAGCACTTTTTAGGCCTCAAGTTGAGTACTACAACCAGTTCTGGGCACTAGGCATGTGTTCTGCTCCGATTAGAACCGGAGAATCAGAAGCGAATTGGCCTGCTCTGCCTTGCCCAGAGGTGGAGTAGAAGCGGACTGCGGACCCCTAGAAGCAAGGCGAAGAGAAGCGCCCATTTTCGTAGCGATCCTCTTTCCACGGACCGATCTGATCGCCATTTTGAAACATTTCGCCCATAGGATTGCATTGCGGAAAAGAAAAGGGGATAACTGGGTTGTTTTTGAAGCTATCTTTCTGAAACTTCTTGTGCTTAGAGAGTCATGGCTGAGGGTCATTTTGAGCCTACTCTCAGCTCTCTGCATGGTGCGGTTCGCTTGCTAGAATTTTTTTAAAAGTTGGGTAAAGGCGGGAAAAAGATTACCTTTTCGATTGCTGAGGGGCAGAGTCAACTCCTGGTCATGATCACATGATCCCAAAGTTGGAGGAGGGGATAGGCAAAACGGGTAACTTGGGATTCTGGGAACTTTTCTTTCTTAGTCTGAACAGATTTTTCCCAGTGTTTTTTAAAACAGTAGCCCCACCAAATGCACAAACACAACCTGAAATCATATACTAAGCCAATAATAAGAGATAGAAAAAACACAGCACTGCTACCTACCCTAACTTTGGGGAACAACTGAATAGATGTGGTGCAAGGGGATGAGCTCCCCTAGGGCATGTGGACGTGCCCTCACTTTCCTGTACTTGGAGGGCCATCAGAGCCCTCCAAAGAGTAACCCAGTGGAGCAATGCAAGTGAGCGTTTGCTTCTTAAAAGACTGGTACCTAGCCAGGACCAGTCAAATTGGCTGATGCTTCCCCCTTTGGGCACGTCCACTCTCCCCCACCCTATTACTGATAAAAGACAGATATAGCCTTTTTTAAAAGTTCTTCTTGTTGTTTATTCAGCAACACTGCTGCTTTTAATTCCACCCCTTCTTTGTTTATTTATTTATTTATTCCATTTTATATGCATTACTGGCTTATCCTTGGCTCACTTCCTTATGCCCCCAGAAATGTCTGCTGCCTGCCTGCCTGCCCTCCCTCCTCCCCTGCCCGCCTCGCAGGGATGGTTTGTGTCTGGCTTTGACTAAGGGGAGAAGTCCTTCCTGTGCTCAATTAGACTTTTGGAAGTTCCAAATCTATTTTGCAAGTGTGGAAGAAGATTCATATTTAGGTTTAGCTCTACTCCCCAATTCATGGCATGTTGGGATTTTCTTTGAAATGGCCCCATTGAGCTGTCTGCAGGTTTAAGCTCTGCCAAAAATCAGGGGATGATGGGGGCGGAGCTTGGCAGCCATGGAGTCGGTGAGTTTTTTCTGATTCTCTAACCGGCCTTGCCAGGAAAAGCAATTATCTCCTTTTTAATGGGCATAAATCTCTAAGCAAATGATGGAAAAGGACTATGAATGTTAACTGTTTAACTTGTTGATGTTGGAATAAGCTGGAAGAGATAAGGTGAGATTTTTTGGAATGTTTTATATGCGTCTGTGGAAAGCGAAACTGATTGCAGCACTCGGCTGTTGATGGCGTAGTTAAAGCAGTGAAGGTTTTGTTTTTGTTAGACGCAGACTTGATTTATAGCGAATCTCACCTCTTATCTTCTGTTACAAAGTGGAGAAGATTGAAATACTGGCTCCATAAAGAGGAATGCAGTTTGTTGTAGTTATCGTCGGCTGGTGAGCGAAGGGGGGGTGATCGGTAGTGGAGAGATAGCAGCGTTCAGTGAGGAGGCGAAGTGTTTATGGCACTTGTGGATTGTTTATGGCTTGTTTTGGTCCCCTCTAGTGAATGCTGTTTTGATATCTGATGTAATTTTCCCCCCCTGAGAAGAAAGAGCGATTAATACACAGAAGACAAGCTAAAAACTAAACTGTTAAGAAAGGGAGCCAGAGTTAAAGATTTACGCCCTATGTCGCACATCAAAAGGAGGATTAAAAAAGAGTTGCAGAAGTTAAGTGTTCAGAAAAAACACCCAAGTAATCATAATCTCGCCCACCTGGAAGGTTCAGTTGCAGAAGGAGAACAGGAAGAGACAGACACAGCTCTTCTAGACACAGACCCAACTAGAGAAGAAAACATGGCTGAAGGGGGAAAAACATCTGGCAGTCAGCCACCCTCAATAGCAGAAATCAGAGCTGCTATTGCAGAAAATAACACAATCATTTTTTAAAAAATGGATCAGCAGATGGAGACTTTTAAGCAACAGATGCGTGTGCTGGCAGATAAGACATCGCAGAACTCTAAGGCCATTGATGATCTTGAGGCAAGAGCGGATTTGAACCAAAAGAAGCAAGAGGCTTTTGAAAAATCAACAAATGTCCAGTTTAAAGATTATGAATTAAGGCTGATAGCTTTGGAGGATCAATCTCGTCGGTCATCAATTTGAATAAAACATTTAAAGCAAACACAAGGAGAGGAGTTGAGAGAAATAATCTTGAATTGGTTTAAAGAGTTGATGCCTGATTTGCAAATTGATGAATCTGATTTTGATCGAATCCACAGAGTGGGGGGGGGGGGCAAAATTATAAAGGGATTAGAGACATTTTGGTGAAATTTGGTAATTATTATAAAAAAGAGCAAGTCATGAAGAAATTGAGATCTATGGCCCAGCTGCAGTATAAAGGCAAATCAGTGCAAATTTATAATGATCTCTCTCAGCATACATTGAATTGGAGATGCAGTATCAAGCCAATAACTGAAATACTAGTGAAGAAAAAAATCACATATTCGTGGGGTTATCCTGTTTTTCTAAGATTTACACATGGAGGGGGGAACACAGAGTAACCTCACTGGATCAGGGTAAAGAGTTGTTGAAGAGCTTGGGTCTGTTTGAGGAAGCAGGTGTGACTGGAACAGGTGGGGGGGATGAGGCTGGGACATCTGGGATGTAACAGAATTGTTAATTGTATTATGAGATAATTGCAGATAGAAATGTTAAACATAGAAACCTTGCCGGCCAGGCGCAGCACTGCCTCCTCCCCTCCCTCTAAAATAGATGGCTGGAGTACTAGACTCACGGGGATGTGGGGGGGGAAAGAGTTGGGGGAGGGGAGGGGGGAGGGAAGAGGGCAGGGGTTAGAGTAAGGGGATTGGGGGCTGTAGTATGGAGTTTGTGTTTTTATGTGTGTAAATTTGAGTTTCAGAGCACAAGGGATCGAAAGAGACTCCAAAAGGGTGAATATGGATAAAATGATAAAAGTATCAACACTCAATGTTAAAGGTTTGGGGGCAGTCGTGAAAAGGAGGAGAATAGAACAAATGTTTAATAAAGAAGGATCTGATATCATAATGTTGCAAGAAACACATCAAGGCTTTGAGAATGTGAATATGATAAAATTAAAATGGCTAGCTTATTATGAAAAGTCGTTAGGGACTTCAAAAAAAATGGAGTGGCCACTTTGATTTCGAAAAAAAGTGGATTCATATTAGAAGATATAAAAAAGAATGATAGTGGTAGATATCTTATGATAAAAGGTAAAATTGAAGGAAAGGTATATACGTTAATTAATGTGTATGCCCCAAATGAGAGACATAGAGAGTTTTTTATAAAATTATTTAAAGAAATAGAAGAATTTAAGGAGGGATATGTTATTTTAGCTGGGGATTTTAACATGGTTATGGATAATAGATGGGACAGGTCGAACCCCATTAAGGTTGAAAAGAGGAATAATATAACTATCTTGAATAAATTAGTAAAAGAAAATGATTATTTAGATTCTTGGCGTTTACTCAATGGGGTTAAGCCTGGGTTTTCATATTTTCCCCCAGTTCATCATACATACTCCAGGATAGATTATATTTTTGTCTCAAAAGATTTTGCAACGAAGATTTGTAAAATGGAAATGGGGGTAATAAAGGTAACTGATCACGCTTTGTTAAGTCTAGAATTTGCAGTTAAGAAGAACTATAAAGAGGCGTATAGATGGAAATTGAATACAAAAATACTGAAATATAATAAAGTGGTAGAAAAAATTCAGAAGGAATTGTCAGAGTCATGGGAAATTAATGAAAAGGGAGGAACAGTTGGGTCAGTCGTTTGGGACACCATGAAGGCTGTAGTAAGAGGAATTTGTATTAGAGAAATGTGCAGTTTAAAAAGACAACAACATGCTGAGCAGGAAAAGCTAGAGACAGAAATTAGAAGTTTGGAGGAAGAATATTGGCAAGGTAAAAATAAATATAAATTAGTAGAAATACAAGCTAAGAAGAAACAATTAGAAAATTTAAACTTAGAGGAGGTTCAAAAAAATTTAATATATATGAAAAGGGAATATTTTGAAAATAGCAATAGGAATTCTAGATTGCTTGCCAGACTCACACAAAAAGAAAAAGGGACAAATGCGATAGAAGCATTGAAGGATAATCGAGGGAATTATTGTCATACAATGAAAGATAAAATAAAAAAAATTCAGAAATTTTATCAGGAATTATATAAGGGTAAAGAAATTCAACATGAGAAGGTGGAGGAATATATTGGAAGGTTTATAAGGAAGAGAATAAAAACAGTACATAAAGAGCAAATGGAGAAGGTAATAACTCAAAGAGAAGTTGAAGACGTAATTGATAATTTGAAAGTTGGTAAATCACCGGGAGCAGATGGTTTAGGATCAGAATATTATAAAGCTTTTAAAGAATTTTTAGTCCCGAAATTAGTGAAACTTTATAATGCTATATTATTAGGAGAGAAGATACCTGATTCATGGGAACATTCATTGATAATATTAATTCCAAAACCAAATAAAGATTTGACTAGTCCTGATTCTTATAGACCTATATCACTAATAAATCAGGATGCCAAATTTTTTTCATCTATTATGGCTAAACGGTTAAATAAATTTATATCAGAATATATAGGAGAGGATCAATGTGGATTTGTGGCAGGAAGGCAGATGCATAGTTTAATGGGAAGAGTTTTAAATGCAATAAATGTAATAAAAAAGTCAAATACCAAGGCAGGAATTTTGGCATTGGATATTTTTAAGGCTTTTGATTGTGTGAGCTGGCAGGCATTAAAGATTATTGTAGATAAAATGGGATTTGGAAATAAATTTAAAAATATAATAGAACAGCTATATTCCCAAAATACAGCTGTAGTGGTGGTAAACGATGGACTCACTGAATAGATACGACTAGCCAGAGGTACAAGACAAGGATGTCCGCTCTCGCCGGTCCTGCTTGTAATGCTTATGGAAGTATTGGCGAATGCATTAAGGGATGATGAAGAGATAGAAGGAATTGGAGAGGTAAGGGAAATAAAGTTGAATATGTTTGCGGATGACACCTTATTGACTATTAAGAACCCAATAAGAAAAATAGAAAGAATTAAATATCAATTGAGGGAATTTGAAGAAGTTACAGGGTTAAGAATAAATTGGTCTAAATCAGAGATGATGTTGTTTAACTATACTAAGAAAGAGGAAAAGGAATGGGAACATAAAGGAATAGAAATGAGAGTTAAGGAGGAGATTAAATATTTGGGAATTAAACTTACAAAAAACTTAGAGAATTTAGGAAAGGAGAATTTAATGAGGTTAAAGAAAGAGGTATTAGAAAAATTGGAAAAATATAAAAGATTAAATTTATCTTGGTTTGGAAGAATAGCATTAATAAAAATGAAGATTTTAGCTAAAATTAATTTTGCGTTTAGGATGTTACCAATAAAAATCTCAGAAACTGAGATAAAAAGTTGGCAAAATATTATTAATAAATATTGTAATGGAGAAAAGAAAGTGAGGGTAAATAAGAATAATTGGTATCTAAGCCAAAACAAGGGTGGATTGGGTCTCCCAAATATAAAATTATACTATGTAGCAAATAGATTAAGACATATTGTAGAAGCAATTATAGGAGTAGGAGATTTATATTGGATAGAGGAAAAAACTACAAGTAATGTAGAGATGAGTTTGGAAAACGTCTTTTTTAAGGAAGGAGGGAGAAAGTGGGTTGGAAGTATAGATAATCCACTCCTGAGGACTCATTGGGAAATTTGGAGTAAATTTAAAGGGAAGCTGCTTCCGAGCAACTCTCCCTTAGCACCGGTAATGATGTTAAAGAATTTCCCAGAGGATCTGAAGGGTAGATTATGTAAAATATTAAAAGAGAAAAATAAAATGAAATTAAAGGATTGGTTAAGAGATATAAAAACAAGAGAAGATATGGAAAATTTGTTAAAGGAGAAAAAATTATCTTGGTTAGAGTATGGGCAATTAGAACAATGGAATAAAAAGTGGATTAAAGACAATAGAGTTTGCAGAGGGATGACGAAGTTTGAAGAGTTAATAGTAAATAAGGAAAAAGGTAAAGGAGGTAGTATAGTTTTAAAAGGGTTAATGAGCGAAATATATAAAATATTGTTAGAAAAGGAGAAGGGATAGCTCAGGGAAAATGGTATGGGAGACAGATTTGAAGGTACAAATAGGGCGACAGAGATGGGAGGGACTATGGAAACAAAGAGTGTTGAGAAGTATGTCAGTGAGAATAAAGGAGAATTATTTTAAAATTTTGTGGAGGTGGTACCTAACCCCGATAAGATTGAATAAGATAAATGATCAGCATTCAGCAAATTGTTGGAGAGGATGTGGGGGAAAAGGAACGTATTTACATATGTGGTGGGAATGCAGATATGTACAAAGATTATGGAAGATGGTGTTTTTAGAAATTGAAGAAATAGTGGGAATGAAAATAGAACAAATACCAAAGATTGCATTACTGTCACTATTTGAAGATTTAAAATGTGGAAAAGAAACTAAAGAGTTGATATCGAGTTTGCTGACTGCAGCACGATTGATGGTAGCTAGGAACTGGAAGATTCAAGGGGAATATTTTATTGAAGAATGGTATAAAGAAGTATGGGATATAGCTATTAATGATAAACTGACTTGTAATATTAAGTGGAGAAAAGGTATAACTAAAATAAAGGAGTTTGAAGGAATCTGGAAACAGCTCCTAATATTTGTGTTTACTAAGGGAAGTGGGAAACCGCCAGCGGAAGAAATGATAAGATTTTGGACTCAGGAATAGATCCCGAGGTGGGGGGTGCACTTTTGTGTTAAGAATGATTATGTTGTAGTATGATAATTTATAGGTAATAACTATTCAACATATATGTACTAGGGATGTGCTCCGCTCCGATTAGGAGCGTAGAAGCAGTAGCGGATTGGCCTGCTCCGCCTTACCCAGAGGCGGAGTAGGAGCGGACCGCGGACCCCCTAGAAGCAAGGCGAAGAGAAGCGCCCATTTTTCGGAGCTCCGAGTTCAGGCGGAGCGCTCCGGTCGCCATCTTGAAAACATTTCGCCATATTTGCATTGCAGCAAATAATCGCGCATAACTACGTTGTTTTTGAAGCTATCATTCTGAAAATTCTTGTGCACAGAGAGTCGTGGATGGGGGTCATTTTGAGACCACTCTCACCTCTCTGCGTTGTCTGGGTCGCGGGCTATATTTTTGTGAAAATCGGGTCAACCGCACGGCTCAAACGGCGTTTTCGGCTTTTCGCCCATAGGATTGCATTGACAGAAAGAATCGGGGATAACTGGGGGGGGTTTAAGCTATCGTTCTGAAAATTCTTGTGCACAGAGAGTCGTGGATGGGGGTCATTTTGAGACCACTCTCACCTCTCTGCATCGTACGGGTCGCGGGCTAGAAGTTTTTAAAAAATCGGCGGGAAAAATACCTTTTTCAAAGGGCTGAGGGGCAGAGTCAGCTCCCGGTCATGATGATCCCAAAGTTGGAGGAGGGCATAGGCAAAACAGGTAACTTGGGATTCTGGGAAACTTCTCTTTCTTCATCTGAACGGGCTTTTCCCCGTGTTTTTTAAAACAGTACCCCCACCAAATGCACAAACACAACCTGAAATCATATACTAAGCCAAGAATAAGAGATAGAAACTAGGGGTGTGCACGGACCCCCCGCTCCGCTTCACTTGCAGATCCGCCATTTTTCGGAGCGGGTCGCTCCGCCCCGCCCCCGCTCCGCCCACTTCCGCTCCGCTCCGCTCGGAGCTCCGGATCGGATCCGGAGCTCCGTTTTTGCCCCCCCATAGGCTTGCATTGAAAGCTAAAAAAGTAAACAACTTTTTTTCCGTTGAAGTTAGAAACCTCACGTTTGGCACCATGACACCTCATGGGCGTATACACACACACGCCAAGTTTCAAGGCAATCCCATCATCCCCTGATTTTTGGCGAATTTTTGAAAATCGGGCACCCCATTCACACCCCTTGGGATAGCTCCGTCAATTTGCATGTTAGAAACCTCAAACTCGGCACCAGGGCAGCTTATCCATGTGTCCACATGCACGCCAAGTTGCAAGCAAATCCCATCATCCCCTGATTTTTGGCGCGGCTCTACCCTCTAACGCACCTCCCATAACCCTAATTCACACCCCTTTAGATAGCTCCGTCAATTTGCACGTTAGAAACCTCAAACTCAGCACCATGATAGCTTATCCACGTGTCCACATGCACGCCAAGTTTCAAGGCAATCCCATCATCCCCTGATTTTTGGGGAATTTATGAAAATCGGGCACCCCATTCACACCCCTTGGGATAGCTCCGTCAATTTGCATGTTAGAAACCTCAAACTCGGCACCAGGGCAGCTTATCCATGTGTCCACATGCACGCCAAGTTGCAAGCAAATCCCATCATCCCCTGATTTTTGGCATGGCTTAACTCACCCCAAATTGTCCCATTCTACAACTACGTCAATTTGCACGTTAGAAACCTCAAACTCAGCACCATGATAGCTTATCCACGTGTCCACATGCACGCCAAGTTTCAAGGCAATCCCATCATCCCCTGATTTTTGGGGAATTTATGAAAATCGGGCACCCCATTCACACCCCTTGGGATAGCTCCGTCAATTTGCATGTTAGAAACCTCAAACTCGGCACCAGGGCAGCTTATCCATGTGTCCACATGCACGCCAAGTTGCAAGCAAATCCCATCATCCCCTGATTTTTGGCGCGGCTTAAACTTTTTAACTCACCCCAAATCAAGTCCCATTCTACAACTACGTCAATTTGCACGTTAGAAACCTATCCTTTGGTCCCATGACAGCTTACCCATGTGTCCCCATGGACACCAAGTTTCAAGGCAATCCCATCATCCCCTGATGTTAGGGGAACTTTTGAAATTTGAACACTCCAGTATGTCAGGGATTTAAAGTTGCAATTGCAGACAGCTCAATGGGGCCAGTTCCAAGGCAATCCCAACATGCCACGAGATAACCCTAAATCTTCTGGCACATTTGAAAAAGGGATTATTGAATTTGATAAAGTCTAAGTGAGCGCAGGAAGGACTTCTCCCCTTAGTCAAAGCAAGACACATACACCATCGCTGCAAGGCGGGAAGGGGAGAAGGGAGGGAAAGCAGGCAGGCAGCATGCATTGTAGTGCCGCAAGGATGGCTTGAGCACTAACGCATAGCAAACCAACCCATAAGTGGGCGCAAAGTGAGGCAAAGATGGCTGGTTGTTTCTTTCTAAGCCAGCAGTTACGCCTTGAGGGGCACAGAGGAGGACGACTGGGAGCAAGCGTGCCGGAGGGTGCTGGCCACGAACCGCAAAGCCCATCTCCCAGGCACCAGGCGGGCAGAGCAGGCGAGGAGTCAGTCCTGGCAGATGCCCCACCACAGCAGCACCCCGGGGGAGGCGGGCAGACAGGCAGGCAGGCATGGGTTGGCGGGCCCAGAAAAGCTGGTACCTTGCACAAGTAAGCCATAGATCTGTGGGGGAGTCAGTCCCAGCAGATCCAGCTACCTCACAAGGATGGCTCCCAGGCAGGCGGGCAGGCGCCTCCACTGTAGTGGCTGTGCTCAACTCGGCGGGCGCACTACAAGACGAGTTGAAGTGAGAGCTCACTTCTCAGGAAATGTAGTGGCTGTGCTACGGGAGATCGGTGGACTGCTGGAGCTTAGCTTTTTCTCTGAGGGGAAGTCCATGAGTTGAAGTGACAGCTTGCTTCTCAAAGACAGGGTTACAGCGGAAGAGGGGTGGGACGAGACCGGGGAGACAAGCTCGACCAGTGACTACTACTAATCCCCACATCCTGGAGGACCACAGCATCCCACACAAAGTGGCTGTGGTGAAGTCAATGGCTGTCATGAGTCGAAGTGAGTGCTGACTTCTCAGGAGGAAACTTAAACTGTCCCTAGTATGCACTAAGTGGCTGTGCTATGGGAGTTCGGTGGACTGTTGGAGTACCAGCCACAATTGGGGAAGTGAATGAGTTTCAGTGAAAGGTTGCTTCTCAAAATCAGCACACAGATCAAGGACTCCATTTGATCCCCGAGCTATCTAAAGGGTGACCCGTGGACTGCTGGAGTTTTCCTCCGGTTCCCGGTGGCTGGGATGGGTCTCGGCTTCTCAAAGCCATGGCACTGCTGCATATGCAGTGCAGCTTCTCGAAAGAGAGCTGTCCCACGGAAAAACGGTGCATTACTGGAGCTTAGCTTTTTCTCAAAGGGGAAGTCAATGAGTTGAAGTGAAAGGTTGCTTCGGAAGTCTATGGCTTTCATGAGTTTCAGTGACAGCTTGCTTCTCAAAGAGGGCGTTACAGCGGAAGAGGGGTGGGACGAGACCAGGGAGAGGAGCTCGACCAGCTGCTGCGACTAATCCTCACCCACATCCTGGAGGACCACAGCATCCGCAGTAGTGGCTGTGGTGAAGTCAATGGCTGTCATGAGTTGAAGTGAGTGCTCACTTCTCAGGAAAATTAAACTGTCCGTACACACTAAGTGGCTGTTCTATGGGCGATCGGTGGACACCTGGAGTACCACCCGCACATAGGGGAAGTCCATGAGTTGAAGTGACAGCTTGCTTCTCAAAGATAGGGTTACAGCGGAAGAGGGGTGGGACGAGACCGGGGAGAGAAGCTCGACCAGTGGCTACTACTAATCCCCACATCCTGGAGGACCACAGCATCCCACACAAAGTGGCTGTGGTGAAGTCAACGGCTGTCATGAGTCGAAGTGAGTGCTCACTTCTCAGGAGGAAACTTAAACTGTCCCTGTGCAGTCAGTGGTTGGGGAGAGAGGCACGGCCAGCTGTGCCTCCACCGTAGGGGCTGTGCTCAAGTGTCTGAACTTGGAGTCGAAGTGAGAGCTCAAAATTGCTCCATATGAGACTGGGGAGAGAAGCTCGACCAGCTTCTGCTACTAATCCTCACCCACATCCTGGTGGAACAAAGCATCCACCGAGAAGTGGCTGTGGTGAAGTCAATGGCTGTCATGAGTTGAAGTGAGTGCTGACTTCTCAGGAGGAAACTTAAACTGTCCCTACGCACTAAGTGGCTGTGCTATGGGCGATCGGTGGACACCTGGAGTACCACCCGCACATAGGGGAAGTCCATGAGTTGAAGTGACAGCTTGCTTCTCAAAGATAGGGTTACAGCGGAAGAGGGGTGGGACGAGACCGGGGAGAGAAGCTCGACCAGTGGCTACTACTAATCCCCACATCCTGGAGGACCACAGCATCCCACACAAAGTGGCTGTGGTGAAGTCAACGGCTGTCATGAGTCGAAGTGAGTGCTCACTTCTCAGGAGGAAACTTAAACTGTCCCTGTGCAGTCAGTGGTTGGGGAGAGAGGCACGGCCAGCTGTGCCTCCACCGTAGGGGCTGTGCTCAAGTGTCTGAACTTGGAGTCGAAGTGAGAGCTCAAAATTGCTCCATATGAGACCAGGGAGAGGAGCTCGACCAGCTGCTGCGACTAATCCTCACCCACATCCTGGAGGACCACAGCATCCGCAGTAGTGGCTGTGGTGAAGTCAATGGCTGTCATGAGTTGAAGTGAGTGCTCACTTCTCAGGAGGAAACTTAAACTGTCCCTATGCACTAAGTGGCTGTGCTATGGGAGTTCGGTGGACTACTGGAGTACCAGCCGCAATTGGGGAAGTGAATGAGTTTCAGTGAAAGGTTGCTTCTCAAAATCAGCACACTGATCGGGTCACCCAGAGGTCCACAGCCTCTACGTAGTGGCTGTGCTGAAGTCAATGACTTCCATGAGTTTAAGTGAAAGGTTGCTTCTCAAAGGCGAGGACTTGCCTGTTTCATTTTCGCAGCGAGACAGGCAGCTGCAGTAACACTCACAACCACACACACAAGGACAGCTTTTGCACAGAGGCTCATGAGTTCAAGTGACAGCTTACTTCTCAAAACCATACTTCGGGATCAGGGAGTACGTCTTCCACTCCCAGGGCACTCCAAAGGGCGACCCGTGGACTGCTGGACTTTACCTCCCTCAGTTGGGGAAGTGAATGATGAGTTTAAGTGAAAGCTTGCTTCTCAAAGACGGGTTACAGCAGAAGGGGAAGAGGAAGAGGATGAGACTGAGGAGAGAGAGGTTGCATCGGAAGTCTATGGCTTTCATGAGTTTCATGAGTTGAAGTGAGTGCTCACTTCTCAGGAAAATTAAACTGTCCGTACACACTAAGTGGCTGTTCTATGGGCGATCGGTCGACTGCTGGAGTACCTCCCACACATAGGGGAAGTCCATGAGTCGAAGTGAAAGCTCACTTCTCAGATAACTTGAATTGCGAGACTGGGGAGAGACGCTCGGCCAGCTGCTGCAACTAATCCTCCTCACCCACATCCTGGTGGAACAAAGCATCCACCGAGAAGTGGCTGTGGTGAAGTCAATGGCTGTCATGAGTCGAAGTGAAAGCTCACTTCTCAGGAGGAAACTTAAACTGTCCCTATGCACTAAGTGGCTGTGATATGGGCGTTCGGTGGACTGTTGGAGTACCAGCCGCAATTGGGGAAGTCCATGAGTTGAAGTGAGTGCTCACTTCTCAGGAAAATTAAACTGTCCGTACACACAAAGTGGCTGTGGTATGGGCGATCGGTGGACACCTGGAGTACCACCCGCACATAGGGGAAGTCCATGAGTTGAAGTGACAGCTTGCTTCTCAGGAGGAAACTTAAACTGTCCCTACGCACTAAGTGGCTGTGCTATGGGCGATCGGTCGACTACTGGAGTACCACCCGCACATAGGGGAAGTCCATGAGTTGAAGTGACAGCTTGCTTCTCAAAGACAGGGTTACAGCGGAAGAGGGGTGGGACGAGACCGGGGAGAGAAGCTCGACCAGCGACTGCTACTTATCCCCACATCCTGGAGGACCACAGCATCCACAGTAGTGGCTGTGGTGAAGTCAATGGCTGTCATGAGTTGAAGTGAGTGCTCACTTCTCAGGAGGAAACTTAAACTGTCCCTGTGCAGTCAGTGGTTGGGGAGAGAGGCACGGCCAGCTGTGCCTCCACCGTAGGGGCTGTGCTCAAGTGTCTGAACTTGAAGTCGAAGTGAGAGCTCAAAATTGCTCCATATGAGACTGGGGAGAGAAGCTCGACCAGCGACTGCTACTTATCCCCACATCCTGGAGGACCACAGCATCCGCAGTAGTGGCTGTGGTGAAGTCAATGGCTGTCATGAGTTGAAGTGAGTGCTCACTTCTCAGGAGGAAACTTAAACTGTCCCTGTGCAGTCAGTGGTTGGGGAGAGAGGCACGGCCAGCTGTGCCTCCACCGTAGGGGCTGTGCTCAAGTGTCTGAACTTGAAGTCGAAGTGAGAGCTCAAAATTGCTCCATATGAGACTGGGGAGAGAAGCTCGACCAGCGACTGCTACTTATCCCCACATCCTGGAGGACCACAGCATCCGCAGTAGTGGCTGTGGTGAAGTCAATGGCTGTCATGAGTTGAAGTGAGTGCTCACTTCTCAGGAGGAAACTTAAACTGTCCCTATGCACTAAGTGGCTGTGCTATGGGCGTTCGGTGGACTGTTGGAGTACCAGCCGCAATTGGGGAAGTGAATGAGTTTCAGTGAAAGGTTGCTTCTCAAAATCAGCACACAGATCAAGGACTCCATTTGATCCCAGAGCTATCTAAAGGGCGACCCGTGGACTGCTGGAGTGTAACCTCCCTCACCCTCAATTGGGGAAGTGAATGAGTTTCAGTGAAAGGTTGCTTCTCAAAATCAGCACACAGATCAAGGACTCCATTTGATCCCAGAGCTATCTAAAGGGCGACCCGTGGACTGCTGGAGTGTAACCTCCCTCACCCTCAATTGGGGAAGTGAATGAGTTTCAGTGAAAGGTTGCTTCTCAAAATCAGCACACTGATGGAGTCACCCAGAGGTCCACAGCCTCTATGTAGTGGCTGTGCTGAAGTCAATGACTTCCATGAGTTCAAGTGAAAGGTTGCTTCTCAAAGGCGAGGACTCGCCTGTTTGCTTCTCAAAAAACCATACTTCTGGATCAGGGAGTACGTCTTCCACTCCCAGGGCACTCCAAAGGGCGACCCGTGGACTGCTGGAGAGAGGCAGCCTGGCTAGTGGTGGTGGTGGTGCCAGGCATTGCCTTGCCCCCTGCTTGCACCTCACCTAAACGTGCAGTCAATCATGGACAAACGGTTGTAAACCGCCCAGAGAGCTTTGGCTGTGGGGCGGTATATAAATGTAATTAAATAAATAAATAAATAAATAAATAAATAAATGGAGTCTTTTGGAACTGGGTGGAAAACTATCCGGATGAGTTGACTAAGCTGTACCGGACGCCACAGAAATGAAATGAACTCAAGTGCGGTGCTTTGCCCTCACAGTCAGTCACACACACGCACGGTGACAAACTCTGCCTAGTGCCTACAGAGAAAAAACCAGCCTGCCTGAACTGTAGTGTGCCTGCCAACCCAAGGAGGGGTGGAATTAAAGGGAGCCTGCCTGTCACTCCCACGAGGGCTTGAGGGTGGGGTATCCCAGCAGGGGGAGATTGCCCTTCAGAAAGACCAGCTGCTCCACCAAGTCCGGCTCCAAGCGAGAGCGGTGAGGGGTCACTATGTCGCCCGCCATAGAGAACACCCTCTCGCTTGGAACACTGGTGGGTGGGCAGCTGAGTCGATCCATGGCCACCCGCGCCAGGTCCGGCCAAATCTGAAAACGGGATGACCAGTAGGCCAGGGGGTCCATGGAGGAGTCCTCGATGGGCTCTGACAGGTAACGCTGCACGGTGGTTGCAGCGTCATCCTGGCTGGTGGCTGGGGAGGGTCTCTGCCCAAACACGGTGTGCAGAGCCTCTTCCCAATACCCCTCGCCTGTGCTGCTGCTGGGAGGGATGCAGGTGAGGCTGCTGCTGGTGCTGCTGGTGCTGCTGCGGGGAGGGGTGGCCTGCTCCTCTGCCTCACTCTGCCCCACCCTCTTGGCCCATGCCGCCCGCACTTCGCCCACCAGCGTTTCCACCCAGTGCTGCCTGCTATTTGGCCCACAAAGCCCATCCTTCACACGAGGGTCGCACATGGCTGCCAACATGTGGACCCTGTCGGTTTGGATGGGCTCCAGCCTCCGCGTCACGCCGTCCCTCAGCCTAGTCACCGCTTCGCGGACCTCGGGCTCGAAGCGCCTGCCGGTGACGGGATCCCTGTACTCCAGAAAGTCGCCCATCTGTTTCTGGAGATGCCTGCATACAGGGATCACCTGGCTGAGGAGGGCAGAGCTTTTGCTCAGGGTCTCGGTGGCGTTCAGGAACGGCTTGAGGACCGCCACCAGCTGGGACATGGCGTCCCACTGCTGCTTGCCCAGGTGGTGGACGCCCATGTCCCTGACCCTGAACAAGTCGTGGATGGCACGCTGTTGCTCCACCATCCGCTCCAGCATCAGGTAGGTGGAGTTCCAGCGTGTCACCACATCCTGCACTAGCCTGTGCTGCGGGAGATTCAACTCCTCCTGCTTCTCCCGCAGCAAGCGACTGCCCTTGACGCTGTGGTGGAAATGGCCTGCCACCTTTCTGCAGCTCTCCAGGAGGTTACGGATCCCGGACAGGGGACCGAGGTTGGGCTTGCTGCTGCCCATCCCAAGGCCATCCCTCACCACCAGGTTCAAGACGTGCGCGATGCAGCGGACGCCCTCGAATCCGCCGTCGCGCACCGCCTTCACCATGTTGGCTCCCCCGTCCGTGACCATGTAACCGCGGGTGACCTTCTGCCCAGCTAGCCACCCATCCACCATGCGGTTCATGGCCTCCGTAATCTCCCCTGCCGTGTGGGACTGGTCCATCACTTGCGTGTGGAGGAGGGCCCAGCAGTAGCCCTCCTTGCCAGTCCCTGTAGTGCTGGATCCTTCCTGCCCCACGGCTGCCCACCAGTGTGCCGTCAGGGACAGGTAAGCGTGCACTCCGCCCTCGCTGGACCAAATGTCCGAGGTGAAGTGCACCATCCGTGCCTCTGCCTGGCACAGACGACCCAGCACTAACTCCCTGCAGGAACGGTACAGGGAAGGCACCACCCGCCTGCTCAGGGTGGTGCGACACGGCAGCTTGTAGTATGGCACCACAAGCGCCATCAGCCTCTTGAAGCCTGCGTTGTCGACGAGGCTGAATGGCTGGTCGTCCAACGCCACCATCTCACCGATTGACGTGGTGATCTGGGAGGGCGTTGGAAAACGCCATCTTGTGGTTCCATACTTCCCCCACCCCATTTCCGGCAGGGTTGCCTGCCTAACCCTTGTGGGGATGGGAGATGGAGAGCTGAGACTGGAAGTGCCAGCAGCAGCAGCAGCAGCAGCAGCAGCAGCAGCCACCGCCTTCGGCTTTCCCCTGGAACCAGTCGCCTTGCCCGCCTCTTTCCCCAGCAAGACCGACTGGTGCTGCCTCTTAAGATGCATCTTCATGCTGCTGGTTCCATAATGCCCTGTCGATGAACCCCTGCTTAGGCTGAGTTTGCAGTGGCGACAGACAGCAAAGCGGGGATCCGCTCCCAACTCAAAGTGGTCCCACACGATGCTTGTCTTTCGTTTCCGTGGTGACACCACCAATTGCCCGCCTGAGCTCTCTGGTGTTGCCACAGAAACAGGGGTGTGGGATGAGACTGGGGAGAGAGCCTCGGCCTGCTGCTGCTCCTCCTCAGCCCCCACATCCTGGAGGCCCACCGCCTCCTCCTCCTCCTCCCCCCCCTCCACTGTGCTGAGGACCTCGTCTAGGTCCATCATCGGGCTCGTGGGCTGAAAGGAGAATGAAGGAGTTGGGGATACTCCTCCTCCTCTAATGGCACTGCTGCCACGTGCCTCTTGCAAACGGGCACTTTTCCCATTCCCACCCTCAAAAAGAGAACGCCGGGCACAAGTTGCAGAAGAGAGTGGCTCTGCCTGCTGCTTGTCCTGCTTCTGTTTTGGAGCAGTCAGCCAAGGAGTTGCCCGTTTGAGTTTCACAGGAGGAGAGGAAGCCTGCTTACTGCTGGCAGACTGAGCCTTGCTGCTTTCAGCACGCCTGCTTCCTCTTTTCATGATGACTAACAAAATATTAATACTACTAATACTATGTATAAGGTACTACTAAGAATATGTATAAGAAGATATAATATGTTTAAATGTAGGGAAATGGGACAAGAACAATAAAATATACTACTACTAATGTATGAGAATATACTAATATATATATATATATCTACTACTAAGAATATCTACAAGAATATAATAATATGTTTAAGAATATTACTAATAAATGTAGGGAAATGGGACAAGAAATGGGACAACCACTACTATAACAAGAACAAAATATGAATACTACTACTACTAATATGTATGAGAATGTATACTAATAGACTACTAAGACTATGTCAAAGAATATAATATAATATGTTTAAGAATAGGGAAATGGTGTGCGTATGCTTTCCCCAAAATGCTCAATCTGTGGCTGCCTGTTGAACTTGACAAAAGCAGCCCACTCCGTCGAAGTTACACAGAGAAGAAAAAGAGAATCCAATTTTTTTGGTATATTTGGTATATAGAAGATAGAAGGAAACACAATCAGGATTTAAGAGAGGGGAGGGGGGAAAAGAACCAACCACTACTATAATATGTATGAGAATGTATACTAATAGACTACTAAGACTATGTCAAAGAATATAATATAATATGTTTAAGAATAGGGAAATGGTGTGCGTATGCTTTCCCCAAAATGCTCAATCTGTGGCTGCCTGTTGAACTTGACAAAAGCAGCCCACTCCGTCGAAGTTACACAGAGAAGAAAAAGAGAATCCAATTTTTTTGGTATATTTGGTATATAGAAGATAGAAGGAAACACAATCAGGATTTAAGAGAGGGGAGGGGGGAAAAGAACCAACCACTACTATAATATGTATGAGAATGTATACTAATAGACTACTAAGACTATGTCAAAGAATATAATATAATATGTTTAAGAATAGGGAAATGGTGTGCGTATGCTTTCCCCAAAATGCTCAATCTGTGGCTGCCTGTTGAACTTGACAAAAGCAGCCCACTCCGTCGAAGTTACACAGAGAAGAAAAAGAGAATCCAATTTTTTTGGTATATTTGGTATATAGAAGATAGAAGGAAACACAATCAGGATTTAAGAGAGGGGAGGGGGGAAAAGAACCAACCACTACTATAATATGTATGAGAATGTACTAATAGACTACTAAGACTATGTCAAAGAATATAATAATAATATGTTTAAGAATAGGGAAATGGTGTGCGTATGCTTTCCCCAAAATGCTCAATCTGTGGCTGCCTGTTGAACTTGACAAAAGCAGCCCACTCCGTCGAAGTTACACAGAGAAGAAAAAGAGAATCCAATTTTTTTGGTATATTTGGTATATAGAAGATAGAAGGAAACACAATCAGGATTTAAGAGAGGGGAGGGGGGAAAAGAACCAACCACTACTATAAGAAGAACAAAATATGAATACTAATATAATATGTATGAGAATATATACTAATGGACTATGTGAAAGAATATAATAAAATATGTTTAAGAATATAAATGTAGGGAAATGGGACAAAAACTGTGTGTATGCTTTCAAAAGAAAGCTTTCACAAAAGCAGAACAGTCAGGCTTTAATACAGGGAAGGGGGGGGGGCAACCAACCCAACCAACCCAACCACACACTCCAAAATTCAAAAATAAAGTTTATATTAAATCAAAGTAAGGGGAAAACACAGGGCAAACTAAGCTACAAGTCAGAAAGAAGCAAACAAACACACACACACGCCAAACTAAACCTATCCTAATCTATCTCCAAAGTCCAAAGCAGGAGCACTAACTAACTAAGTGTTCCCTCCACGAACGCCAACCCACAAAGAGACACAAAACAGAAAGTTCTCAGGGTGGGTCTGCCTTAGTCCCCCCTCCAACGCTGGGATTGGAGGAGGATGCTTTCTGAGGAGATCAATTCTCATCAGGATTGGGAGTTGAATGTGCCTGTCATCGCTTCCAAAAAAATAAAAATAAAAAAATAAAAAAAACCCAAACCCCGATTTTTAAAAAAATATTGCACGTGAACCACAGCACGCAGAAAGTTGAGAGTGGTCTCAAAATGACCCCCATCCACGACTCTCTGTGCACAAGAATTTTCAGAACGATAGCTTAAACCCCCCCCCAGTTATCCCCGATTCTTTCCCTCAATGCAATCCTATGGGCGAAAAGCCGAAACGGAGCCCCGCGGTTGACCCTATTTTTAAAAAAATATTGCACGTGAACCACAGCACGCAGAAAGTTGAGAGTGGTCTCAAAATGACCCCCATCCACGACTCTCTGTGCACAAGAATTTTCAGAACGATAGCTTAAACCCCCCCCCCAGTTATCCCCGATTCTTTCCCTCAATGCAATCCTATGGGCGAAAAGCCGAAACGGAGCCCCGCGGTTGACCCTATTTTTAAAAAAATATTGCACGTGAACCACAGCACGCAGAAAGTTGAGAGTGGTCTCAAAATGACCCCCATCCACGACTCTCTGTGCACAAGAATTTTCAGAACGATAGCTTAAACCCCCCCCCAGTTATCCCCGATTCTTTCCCTCAATGCAATCCTATGGGCGAAAAGCCGAAACGCAGTTTGAGCCCCGCGGTTGCCCCGATTTTTAAAAAAATATTGCACGTGAACCACAGCACGCAGAGAGGTGAGAGTGGTCTCAAAATGACCCCCATCCACGACTCTCTGTGCACAAGAATTTCCAGAACGATAGCTTCAAAAACAACGTAGTTATGCGCGATTATTTGCCGCAATGCAATCCTATGGCGAAATGTTTTCAAGATGGCGACCGGAGCGCTCCGCCTGAACTCGGAGCTCCGAAAAATGGTCGCTTCTCTTCGCCTTGCTTCTAGGGGGTCCGCGGTCCGCTCCTACTCCGCCTCTGGGTAAGGCGGAGCAGGCCAATCCGCTACTGCTTCTACGCTCCTAATCGGAGCGGAGCACATCCCTAATAGAAACACAGCACTGCTCCCCACCCTAACCTTGGTGAACAACTGAATCGATGTGGTGCAAGGGGATGAGCTCCCCTAGGGCATCTCATCGTGGACGTGCCCCCACTCTCTCCTGCACTGGAAGGCCATTAGAGCCTTCCAAAGAGAGTAAAACGGTGGAGCAATGCCTATCATGAGTTGAAGTGAATGGTCACTTTTCAGTGGTAGAGCAATGCCTGTTATGAGTTGAAGTGAGCGTTTTACTTCTTCTCAGAGCTGTTGGTGGCTGTCTTGAACTGGCAGCTACTTCCCCCTCCCCCGGGCACGTCCCCCTATTGCTGGTAAAAGACAGATATAGTTGAAGTGAATGTTCACTTTTTAGTGGTGGAGCGATGCCTGTTATGAGTTGAAGTGAGCGTTTACTTCTTAATCTCAGAGCTGTTGGTGGCTGTCTTGAGTTGAACTGGCAGCTGCTTCCCCCTCCCCTGGGCACGTCCCCCTATTGCTGGTAAAAGACAGATATAGACTTTTTTTAAAAAATCTTCTTGCTGTTTATTGAGCAACACTGCTGCTTTTAATTCCACCCCTCTTTGTTTATTTATTGATTTATTCCATTTTATATGCATTACTGGCTTATCCTTGGCTCACTTCCTTATGCCCCCAGAAATGCCAGCTGCATGCCTGCCTGCCTTCCCTCCCTCCTCCCCTGCCCACCTCGCAGGGATGTTGTGTGTGGGGTGCCCGATTTTCAAAAATTCCCCAAAAATCAGGAGATGATGGGATTGCTTTGAAACTTGGCGTGCGTGTGTATATCCCCATGAGGTGTCATGGTGCCAAACATGAGGTTTCTAACTTGAACAGATAAAAAGTTGTATAATTTTTTAGCTTTCAATGCAAGCCTATGGGGGGGGGAAACGGAGCTCCGGATCCGGATCCGGAGCTCCGGGCGGAGCAGAGGGGAAGTGGGTGGAGCGGGGGCGGGGCGGAGCGGCCCGATCCGGAAAATGGCGGATCTGCAAGTGAAGCGGAGCGGGGGGTCCGTGCACACCCCTAATATGTACTCAACGTTTATTCAATATGTATGTAGCAGATGTTTGATTTTTTTTATTACTGTAATGTTGTATGTTTAATTAATGTAGAAAATAAAAAAATATTAAAAAAAAATCAGGGGATGATGGGATTGCCTTGTACCTTGGCATGATTGTGGGTCTAGATGGCATCTGTGAGTGTGCCCACTTCCCTTTTTTTATCTGTCCAAATGTCAGAGAACAGTCCACGTCTGCAAATGGGGTGCCCGATTTTCATAAATTCCCCAAAAATCAGGGGATGATGGGACTGCCTTGAGTCTTGGCATGCATGTGTATCCCTGGATAAACTATCATGGTGGCAAGTTTGAGGTTTGTAACGTGCAAATTGACAAAGCTATCGAAAGGGGTATGAATGGGGTGCCCGATTTTCATAAATTCCCCAAAAATCAGGGGATGATGGGATTGCCTTGAGTCTTGGCGTGCGTGTGTGTCATTGGGTGTCATGGTGCCAAACTTGAGGTTTCTAACTTTATCAGAAAAAAGTTGTATACTTTTTTAGCTTAATGCAAGCCTATGGGGGGGGGAAACGGAGCTCCGTTTTTGGGGTTGCATTGGAGGAGTCCTGTGAGTGTTTGCTGTTGCCCTCCGTCCCCAGCAGCTGCAAACAACCTGTCCTCTTTCCCCAGGTATTTAAAATGAGGCTTCTAGAGGCACCTTGGCCAGGAGAGGTTTGGGGTTGCATTGGAGGAGTCCTGTGAGTGTTTGCTGTTGCCCTCCATCCCCAGCAGCTGCAAGCAACCTGTCCTCTTTCCCCAGGTATTTAAGTCTTCAACATCCTATAGGCGCGAGCCGAAGGGCGAGAGCAAAAGGGCTCTCGGCCTGAGGCTCTCCGCCGTGGGCAAGAAGCCGCTACCTAGAGGTCTACGGACAGTTGAAGTAACGTTCCATAATACTCAGACACCTGGAGATTCAGTGTTCTTTGGATGCTGCTAGAGAAGCTCCCCCACATATCAAACCTCTCAGGGTGTACAGAGGAGGGGGAAGAACCAAACAAGAACTAACCAGGGATCAAAAGAACCACGGCCATTCAGATGTAATAGCAAAAGGAATTACCAGAAAGACATTGGCCATTGATTACTGGATACCACTTCCTGTGCCTCGCTGGGCTTATTTCTGCTTTCTGGTTAATAGTAGGGTGTGCAGAGAGGTGAGAGTGGTCTCAAAATGACCCCCATCCACGACTCTCTGTGCACAAGAATTTTCACAATGATAGCTTCAAAAACAACGTAGTTATGCGCGATTATTTGCCGCAATGCAATCCTATGGCGAAATGTTTTCAAGATGGCGACCGGAGCGCTCCGCCTGAACTAGGAGCTCCGAAAAATGGGCGCTTCTCTTCGCCTTGCTTCTAGGGGGTCCGCGGTCCGCTCCTACTCCGCCTCTGGGTAAGGCGGAGCAGGCCAATCCGCTACTGCTTCTACGCTCCTAATCGGAGCGGAGCACATCCCTAGTTAATAGTGTGTAACATCATAAAGATCACAATGGTCCTCACCAGAGGCAGATATAAACAACAAGGTCTGGTTCCAGTCACTGAAGATGTGATCTCCTTTACCAAGGCCCAAAAACAATTAAAAATCACTAAGTTTTTTCCTATCAACTCTGAGGAACTTTTAAATCTAACACCTGAGACAAAGACTCCTGATAAGGAGGTTCTAGACTGGTCCCTGGGACCTCAGAGTATAATGAGGGTCATGGACTGGGAAAACCCAGAGGAATGCAGATGCAGTTTAGCTGCAGAATTCGCATCTGTGGGGGTCCCCCTTGCAGAGACTGGACATCCGATTTGCTCGTCTGAAACTCCACAAGGCAGCTCAAAAAGTTCTGTCATACCGACCTGCCCGGATGCATTTTTGGGCAAGAACTTCGATTCTTTACCCCCATATCGAAACATTCACTCTATCTTCTCTGATGACAAAGATCCCCATGTGGTAACCAATCTGCTTAGCAGCCAACATGAACTGACCAAGAGACTGTTTACGAGCTGGGCAGATGATATATCTCTGATAAAGAAGTTTCTCTCAGAATGCAAGGAGCTTCTGATTACATTAACAGTTTTTGCACTAGGCAGATCTAAGAAAGGAATCCAAGGCAACACAAGTGAAATTGAAAGTAAGACATCTGAGCAAAAACCAAATAAATTTTTGTGAACCGCCCAGAGAGCTTTGGCTATTGGGCGGTATAAAAATGTAATAAATAAATAAATAAATGTCAAATTCCAACCTTCTAACAACACTGGCTGAAGTATACACAAAAGACACCCCTGAGCTTGGAGGAGTGGTTTCAGAAATGGAGATGCGTAAAACTGAAGCACAAACAAACAATTCTACTATGCCAAATAAGAAGGTGGGCAGGAGATTGGCCAAGAAGAAAGGGGGCAGTAATCTAAAAAAGACCAAAAATGTGAAAAATGCTAACTCTGTAAGATACAAGAAAATGGAATTCAAGAAACTTTTTAAACTGCTTGACAAAAGTCCCAAGCAGAAAGCAGATTCAAAAGTTAAGGAAACCAAGAACAAGGAAACTATTGGTGATACTGGCAAGCTCCAATCTGAAATTATATTTGATACCCCCCTACAGCCCATCCCACTAACATCAGTACAGGATCAGATCCAAGTTTCTGATACGCAGGATCCTTGGACACTAGCCCCACAGAAAAAGAAGCTCCACCAGACGAAAAACGTAAAATACTCCAGTTGGAACTTAATATTGAATCGCCAGAAGTTGGTATTAGTGAATTATACCAAGCCTGCAGATTTTTTAACCCAGCACGAACGCAAACGGCACTTAAAAATAATCTTGGATGCAGTTTTCCCAGGGCTGGTTACTTTAAATAATATTGTCCATGTGGAATACTTATACTATAATTATACACATGCTCATGCTGTGGTTACCTTCAATGAGTGGGGCAAGGCCAAAACTGTATATGACAGCAGAGAAGCTTTTGCTGGGAGGGGCATTTTTTTCTCAAGATTTTTTGAAAACCTGACACCTCTGGCTTTAGGTCTTTCCAGTTCTTTATACCCAAAAAAACACCTATGAGAAGGAGACATGTGCCACTACAAATTGAATTGACTTTGATACCACAGACGGAACTCTCTTTAGCCATAAAGGTATAAACACCCAGAAGTTCTCAGATAGTAATGAAAGTCCTATTTATAGCAGTATAAGGGTGTCTCCAAAAAACCAAGAATCACTGCTGGACTCAAGAGGATATAATATAAAACACCCGGAGCACTGTGGAAAGAAGCAGACCAACAACTCAATAAACTTGAATAACTCCACAGATTCAGTGACGGCCTGTGGAATTCCCATTCACATGGTCCACAAAAGGGCTCCTACTCTTAAAGGCCAAGCTGATCAAAAAACTGCACAGGATCAGTGGCACAGATGCTATAAGGATGATGAACCCTATACTAATGAGGAGATAGCTCTTTTGGACTCTTTCTGTGAGTTGGACCTAGAAGCACAGAAAGATATCCTGAGGCGTCTGACGTCTTTGAGAGAACATTTGATAATCAGGCAAGCAGAATGTGCAAGCCCGTTGGCTAAGAGAGAAGCACCCGGGTCAGTAGAGGACCGTGCCCTAATCCACCAGAAAAATGATCAAACCAGTGGGAGGGGAGTTGGAAATGGCTCCAATGGAGGGGAGAAAGGCTCACAGAGAGGTCTGGGTATAGCAGAATTTACTCGCCAGGATAATAAACTTGTGCAACGTGACCCAGTGGCCAAAGAGATCACTGCAAGTGCCAGCAGATTAAAGGTGATGGGACCAGTGAAAACTAATGTTAGCAAGATCATGACACAGATGGAATTGATTGAAGAGCTGGAGGAGGACTTGAGGCCATCATCAGGGGCTGAGGAAATTGCAAAGGAGCATCAGTCACTTATAGGGGGAGTAACTTCATCTGCTTGTCCCAGAGTGACTATAACAACTCAGAGCTTCCCGCAAGGGGGGGTCTGCACCAGTTTGACAAAAAAAGTGCCACTGTAACATATCACAAATAAGTCTTCTTTCCTGGAATATTGCAGGTTGGCTAAGTAAAGTGGTAGATCCCCCCTTTATGGAATTCATAAAAAAGCATGAGATTTTACTTTTTCAAGAGACATGGGCCAGGGAGGATCTATCCATAAATGGCTTTGCCTCCTACTCTTTAGATGCAACTCCTAGTAACAAAGGTGGGCGGCCCAAGGGAGGACTGGGTATTCTAATAGCTACAAGCATCAGGGCCTCCCTATCTAGATTGGAGCCCCTGACTTATTTGGCCACCGCGTTGATTTTAAAGTTTAATTCATTTAATTTACTAGTAATTAATGTATATATGCCACCACATAGGGAAAAGCAATTGGTTAAAGAAGATTGGTTAAAATTGGAGGAGTATATCAATAAGCTGACAGATTTATATCCTGAAGCCTCGGTAATCTTGGCGGGTGATCTTAATGCTCGAACTGGTCAGAATGATGCTGCCTTGTATGCCCATTTCCATGAACACCAACCTGCAACAGAGGAGGCCCACCCCCTGTCTGATAGGCAATCTAAGGATCTGGAAGAGAAGCGGAGCAGGGGGTCCATGCACACCCCTACTGGGCACCACACTTCAAGAAGGATGCAGACAATTTGGAGCGTGTTCAGAGGAGGGCAATGGGGATGATCAGGGTCTGGAAACAAAGTCATTTGAGGAGAGATTGAAAGAACTGGACATGTTTAGCGTTGAGAAGAGAAGGCTGAGGGGAGACATGATAACGGGTGAGGAAGCATCAGCCAGGTACCTCTCCATCGTGCCTGGATCCAGCTGCAGCTGAGAGCCCCCTCCCTCCTGCTACCAACAGTCACTGCTGAACTTAACGACTAAGAATCTAATGCCAGGATTTGCCTGGCTTTCTCCCCTCCTCCTCCCTCCCAATCCCCTTTCCTTTTGTGTCATTTTTTTTAGATTTTAAGCCTGTGGGCAGTGACCACAGAAATAATTTTGTAAGCCACCTTGAGAGCCTTTTTGGCTGAAGGGCAGGATAAAAATACTAAAAATATATTAAAAAGCACTCTTCATGTACTTGAAAGGTTGTCATACAGAGGAGGGCCAGGATCTAGCCAAGCAGAGCTACGAAGAAATCATTTCAGACTTTGAAGCTCTGGGAAGGAAACTGAAGAACTTTGGAGCCCAGGTAGTTTTCTCATCCATCCTCCCAGTTTTTGGAAGAGGATTAGAAAGGGAAAGAAAAATACTCCGGATGAACGACTGGCTTCGAATGTGGTGCCGTCGTGAGAGTTTTGGATTCTGGGACCACGGGCTATGCTACTTGGAACATGGACTGCTGGCAAGGGATGGGTTGCACCTCACAAGGGCTGGAAAGAATGAGTTCGGCCACAGCATGAAGAACTTGATCAGGAGGGCTTTAAACTGAATCTTACGGGGGCGGGAGACGTAAATTTCGAGGCAACAATGGATGAAAGCGAATGCACCACAGTTCAGAGAACAGCTCCAACAGTGTCCCAAAATAGTGTCTGCAACAATGTAGGAACAAAGCCAGACTATAAAACACATGGTCTTCGATGTCTATATACTAATGCCCAGAGCATGGGAAACAAACAGAATGAACTTGAACTCTTATTACATGAAGGCAAATACGACTTGATAGGTATAATTGAAACTTGGTGGGATGACTCCCATGACTGGAATATAGCAATTAAAGGATATAACTTGTTCAAAAAGAACAGAAGAAATAGAAAGGGAGGTGGAATTGCACTATATGTTAAAAATACCTATCCCTGCACAGAAATACAGGCAGATGAGACTGGGAGCCACATCGAGAGCATCTGGATTAAAATAAATGGGGCAAGGAATAAAAAGAATATGATAATCGGAGTCGACTACCCACCACCCAATCAAGGAGAAGACGAGGACGAAACTTTTGAGAAACAAATTGCCAGTGTTTCAAGGAAGTGTGATGTAGTAGTGATGGGGGACTTCAATTACTCTGATATCTGTTGGGAGACCATTACTGCCTAAAGCGGCCCTTCCAAGAAATTCCTGACATGTATGGGTGATAACTTTCTCCTACAGAAAGTGGAGGAAGGAACTAGAGGATCGGCAATCCTTGACTTGTTATTGACCAATAGGGATGACTTAGTGGATAAAGTGGCAGTTACAGGAACTCTGGGGGAAAGTGACCACGTCATACTTGAATTCTTGATTATGAAGGAGACAAAAGTCGAGCGTAGCCATACACGTACTCTGGATTTTAGGAAAGCTGATTTTAATAAACTCAGAACTATAATAAGTAAGGTCCCATGGCAAGTGAGCCTAATGAGAAAAGGAGTGCAGGATGGGTGGGAGTATTTAAAAAATGAAATTTTAAAGGCACAGTTACAAACAATTCCAACAAGGAGAAAAGATAGAAGACAACAGAGGAAACCAATGTGGCTCCACAAAAAGCTTAGAGATGACCTGAAAACAAAAAAGGATACATATAGGAAGTGGAAGGAAGGCCAGGCTACAAAAGAAGAGTACAGACAGGTGGCGCAGAAGTGCCGAAATGGCATCAGGAAGGCTAAAGCTGTGAATGAGCTGAGATTAGCGAGGGATGCTAAAAGAAATAAAAAGGCTTTCTTCAGATACGTGAGTAGTAAAAGACAGAGGAAAGAAATGGTGGTTCAACTGCTTAACGAGGATGGGAAATTGATAACAGACGACAAAGAAAAGGCTGAAGTGCTCAATTCCTACTTTGCCTCGGTCTTCTCCCAAAAGCGGGTCTATGACCCCCCTGGAAAAAGTGAAGCAGAAGTTGAGGGGGCAGGATAGAAGTTTGAGATTGATAAACAAATGGTCAAAGAACACCTAATTTCCTTGAATGAGTTTAAATCTCCAGGCCCGATGAACTGCATCCTAGAGTAATGAAGGAGCTAGTGGAAGAACTCTCAGAACCTTTGTCTATTATCTTTGCAAAATCATGGATGATGGGTGAGGTGCCGGACAACTGGAGGAGGGCTAACGTTGTCCCTATCTTCAAAAAGGGCAAAAAGGAGGAACCTGGGAACTACAGACCAGTCAGTCTGACATCCATCCCTGGGAAAATTCTGGAGCAGATTATAAAGAAGTCAATCTGTAAACACCTTGAAATCAATGCAGTGATTACTAGAAGCCAACATGGATTTGTCAGGAACAAATCCTGTCAGACTAATTTGATCTCATTTTTTGAGAGGATAACCTCCCTTGTGGACTGTGGGAATGCTGTGGACGTCATATATCTTGACTTCAGCAAAGCTTTTGACAAAGTACCACATGACGTTCTGATTAACAAACTAGCTAAAAGTGGGCTAGATGGAACAACTATTAGGTGGATTCACAGTTGGCTACAGAATCGGACTCAAAGAGTACTTATCAATGGAACCTTCTCAAACTGGGGAGAGGCAACAAGTGGGGTGCCGCAGGGCTCAGTCCTGGGCCCAGTGCTCTTCAACATTTTTATTAATGATTTGGACGAGGAGGTGCAGGGAACGCTGATCAAATTTGCAGATAACACAAAATTGGGTGGGATAGCTAATACCCTGGAAGACAGAAACAAACTTCAAAGTTAGGGTGACCATATTTTGAAAATCAAAAGTGAGGACAAAATGGCTGCCCCCAAGGGGGCGTGCCCACCAACATGTCCATCCCCCAAGGGGGTGTGCCCACCAACATGCCCAGCCCCCAAGGGGACTTGCCCACCAACATGCCCAGCCCCAAAGGGGCATGCCCACCAACATGCCCAGCCCCAAAGGGGTGTGCCCACTCAAACATGGCCTTGGTCACTTGTCTGATTTCACAGTACACAATTAAGACAAACCTGTTCTACATAACATCTTAATGTTAAAACCACTGAAATAAAGAACAAGTGAGACATTCAATGTTTTCAAAATTAACTTCACTCACTCCTACTTTTGTAGCTTTTGCTGTACTTTGAATCTTTTGCTATACTCTGTGTCACACAGTCTCCCCTTCCCTCAAATATATTTTCTGACTGCAAAGACCATAGTCTCACTTTTCTTAACATTTAACAATCACAACATCTTAAAATTCTTAAATTTAAAATTCATCTGGATAGGCCTGCCAGAAGATATCTGTCTTTATCACTTTCTTAAACTCAGATAGAGTATTAAGCTGATGAATCTCCTCAGCAGGCTATTCCACAGTCCTGGGGCAGCAGAAGAAAAGGTCCTCTGGGTTCCCATTATCACAATGCTAAACAAAGATCTTTCCCTCCCTTCATCCCAATATCTCCTGAATTTTCACTGCCTCAGTGTGCTGAGAACAGAAATCCCAATCAGGGACCCAAAGAAAACTGCCCAAAGAGACGACAGAAACAAATCCCATTGATTTCAATAAAGCTTACTCCCAGATAAATGAATATAGGATTGCAGCCTCTTCACATCTGTTCACCTTACTCTAGCAAGTGCAAGCCCCTCCTGTCAAGGCCTAATCCTGGCCTCCTGGATCATGCAACCAGCAGGTGCTCTGAAAGATGGTTTCAGAGCCTAGGACATCCAGACACACTCTAACAAGTCAAGCCAAGCTACGCTATGCTGAGACAGAACAATTCTGGGACAAGACAATACTTTGCAAATGACAAGACCTACCAGTCATAAACAAAAAACACACACAACTACCTCATTGGGATAGCAATAACTAATGAGAAAAATGTTGCAGAAGAGGAAAAGAGAGAGAGAAATACACAGCACTGACTATAGAAATTAAAGAACCGTGGCAGCAAGAAAAAGTTACAATTATACTGTAAGTCACATCAGTCACCAGCATCACATCATTTTTTAAAAACTTTTTTTTTTACAGAAAACCTTCAGAAACAAGACCTATCAAAATACACCAACATCCAGAAAGCAGTCACACTTAAAACATGTTCATTAGTCAGGGAATTTATGAATCAGTTAAAGACGAAATGACTTGGCAAAGCCCATCATGTTCATCTAGAAAAAAAGCACCATGAGCAAGAAAAGAAATAATAATAATGTCAACCCTGTTAATTTTTAAAAAGATGTTTTTAAAAGAAGGATGAACAATTATCAGCAAGTATTTCAAACAAATTGGAGAGGAAGGTCTATGGGTCAAATAATTTTTTTTTTAAAAAAACACTATCTTCTAGCACTAGCTAGAGACCCACTTTTTCCTTTGCACTACAGACCAAGTAGGCACAACTAACTCAAGCAAGTGAGCCAAACCACATGCCACAGAGGAAGGGTAAAAACAACTATTGTTGTTGAGAAATAATTTCCTCAGTAGAACTCTAAGGGAAATACCTTAATGGGAGACTTGCCAGTGAGATACTATTGCAAGGTAGTTGTACAGCAGAGGCCACGCATATTTACTCAGAATTAAGTCCCACAGAGTTCAATGAGATTTAAGGCCCTTAAACACAAATCATCAATTTCAAAGCTTGCATCCATTTCCAGTTTCACTTAATTTCAGGCTTCAGAAATGCTTTTTTATAATGCTTTTAAAATTAGTTGTAAACAAATTTTCACGTTTTTCTTACATCTTTAAACCCTCTGCAAAAAACAAAAATAAAACCCTGTGGATTCTAAGAAGACTTATACGTTCAAAAATACTTAGAGTCTTTCAGGTGGACCTTGAATTTCCTGAAGGGGGATAAGAGGTAAACTGCCTGCTGACTGCTCCCACCTCAACACAGAGATTATAAAATCAGAAAATAGCTTTTTTTTAAAGTTGCCACTGAGCCAACCACTTGATTTAAAGCAGCATTCCCCAACCTGGGACCCTCCAGATGTTTTGGATTACAACTCACATCATCCCGGATTGTCCATGCTTGCTTAGTCTGATGGAAGTTGTAATCCAACACATCTAGGCAGCATCAAGTTTGGTGGGGGCTAGATGGATGGAAAGAAAGAGAGAGAGAAGGGGGAAAATGGGGTGTCAGAAAGAAAGAGTGTTCTGTCCCTGCCTTGGCACCTTGGCAGGGAGGAAAAGAGAAGGGGAGAGTGAGCAAGAGAGCGAGAGAATGAAGGGGTGTCAGAAGGAGAGAGGGGGAGAAAGGATCAATGGGGGATGGAGGGATAGAGAGAGAGAAGATAAAATGGGTGGCAGAGAGAGGGGAGAGAAAGGAAGTTAGAAATAGAGAGGGGGAGACAGATTGGGAGAGGGAGAGAGAGAGGCGGCGGCAGCAGCAGCAGCAGCCCAAACCAACTTTTGCAGCACCAAAAGGTCTTTTGCCTTTTCCACCAAGGCAAAAGACTCGAAGGAAAAGGGGATAGGGGAGGAACAGAGAGTGAGCAAGAGTTTACCTCCTTCAGGCTCCTTGTCTGCAGCCACAAGAGCAGCTGGAGCAGGAAAGGGCTGCTCTTGGTATCCCAGCCACGCTACTGTTCCTGCGCCAGCTCCAGTAATCCACAAGCACTTGAGCAGGGGTTGGGCTGTCACTGCTCGCATCTTCCTCCCGGTCTGTTCGCGCCCCATCCCAGGCTGCGCTGTGGAGGAGGTGAAGCCTGGGCCTGGCCAACTCCAGCCCTGCGCATGGCTGCAAGCCCCAGCAGCATGGCTAAAGATGGGTTGGAGGATGGCTGCCTGCGCCCGCGCCGCTGACACCAACTCCATCCCCCTGCCCTGATGAGTTGTTCTACTTGGCCTGCACGATGGCGAAGGCCAAGTAGAAGGCCCCATTGAGGAAGGGAGGGGTGGGGTCGCGCTCCTGGAAGTCCAGGAGACACACAGTTTAAGGCTCTCCCAGCTTCCATTGGGGCCTCTCCTTGGTCGTCGTCACCATGGCGACCAAGGAGGGACCCCGATGGAAGCCGGGAGAGCCTTAAACCGCAAGTTTCCGAAACACGGGAAACATCTGGCTTAAGCCACGCCCACCTCGTCCATCCGGGCCTCTCCTATGACCTCGTTTGGAGAGGCCTGGATGGATGAGGTGGGCATGGCTTAAGCCAGGCGTTTCTGCGTTTCGGAAATGCATGGTTTAAGGGCCCCCAGGCTTCAATTGGGGCCTCTCCTTGGTCGCCGTGGTGATGACGACCTAGGAGAGGCCCCGATGGAAGCCTGGAGGGCCTTTAAAGCACATTTTTTCCTGGACAAAAGGGGGGAAATGGGTATTTCCGGCCGGACCCAGATTTGCCCCCCCCTTTTCTGGGCATGTCCAGGCAGATCCGGACGTTTGGTCACTCTATTCAAAGTGATCCTGATAGGCTGGAGTGCTGGGCTGAAAACAACAGAATGAAATTTAATAGGGATAAATGCCAAGTTCTACATTTAGGGAATAGAAACCAAATGCACAGTTACAAGATGGGGGACACTTGGCTCAGCAATACTATAAATGAGAAAGATCTTGGAATTGTTGTAGATCGCAAGCTGAATATGAGCCAACAGTGCAATATGGCTGCAAGAAAGGCAAATGCTATTTTGGGCTGCATTACTAGAAGTATAGCTTCCAAATCACGTGAGGTACTGGTTCCTCTCTATTTGGCCGTAGTTAAGCCTCATCTAGAGTATTGCGTCCAGTTCTGGGCTCCACAATTCAAGAAGGACGCAGTCAAGCTGGAGTGTGTTCAGTGGAGGGCAACCAGGATGATCAGGGGTCTAGAAACAAAGCCCTATGAAGAGAGACTGAAAGAACTGGGCATGTTTAGCCTTGAGAAGAGAAGATTGAGGGGAGACATGATAGCACTCTTCAAATACTTAAAAGGTTGTCACACAGAGGAGGGCCAGGATCTCTTCTCGATCCTCCCAGAGTGCAGGACACGGAATAACGGGCTCAAGTTACAGGAAGCCAGATTACAGCTGGACATCAGGAAAAACTTCCTGACTGTTAGAGCAGTGCAATGGTGGATCAGTTACCTAGGGAGGTTGTGGGTTCTCCCACACTAGAGGCATTCAAGAGGCAGCTGGACAGCCATCCGTCAGGGATGCTTTAGGGTGGATTCCTGCATTGAGCAGGGGGTTGGACTAGATGGCCTTGTAGACCCCTTCCAACTCTGCTATTCTATGATTCTATGATTCAATTATCTCTTCTCAACCCTCCCAGAGTGCAGGACATGGAATAATGGGCTCAAGTTACAGGAAGCCTGAATCTATCTGGACTTCCTGGCTGTTAGACAGTATGACAATGGAAGCTATTACCTAAGGAGGTCGTGGGCTCTCCCACAGTGGAGTCATTCAAGATGCAGCAGGACAGCCATCTATCAGGTGTTGAGCAGGGGGTTGAACTTGATGGCTTTATAGGCCCCTTCCAACTCTGCTATTCTATGTTTCTATGATCTTTTTTTATATATATAATTTTTTTTTATTTTAAAACACAAAATAAACATCTTACAAAAACAACAACACAACATACTACATACATTTAACTAAATGTTGAATACATATATATTGAGTAAATATTATCTATTACTTATCCTATCATACAATATACCATTCTTAACATATAAGTGCCCCCCCACCTCGGGATCTATTCCTGCTTCCAACATCTCATGCTTTCTTCCGCTGGCGGTTTCCCACTTCCTTTAGAAAACACAAATATTAGGAACTGTTTCCAAATTCCTTCAAAATCATTTGATTTAGCTATACCTCTTCTCCATTTAATATTACTTGTCAATTTATCATTAATAGCTATATCCCATACTTCTTTATACCATTCTTCAATAGAATATTCCCCTTGAATCTTCCAGTTCCTAGCTACAATCAATCTCACTGCAGTCAGTAAATTCGTTATCAGTTCCTTAATTTCCTTTTTACATTTAAAATCATCTTCAAATAGTGACAGCAATGCAACTTTTGGTGTTCGTTCTATCTTCATTTCCACAATTTCTTCAATCTCCAAAAACACCATCTTCCACAATTTCTGAACATAGTTACATTCCCACCACATATGCAAATACGTTCCTTTAACCCCACAACCTCTCCAACAATTTTCTGATTGCTGATTGTTTATCTTATTCAATCTAACCGGAGTTAGGTACCACCTCCATACAATTTTAAAATAATTCTCTTTTATTCTTACTGACATATTTCTCAACGCTCTTTGTTTCCATAATCCCTCCCAACCCTGTTGTCCTATTTGTACCTTCAAATCTGTCTCCCAAACCATTTTACCCGAATTATCCACCGTCCCTTTCTCCACCAATATTCTGTATATTTCACTCATCAACCCTTTTAACACTGTTCTTTTCTCCCTTTCATTATCTTTCTTAACTATTAGTTCCTCAAACTTTGTTAATTCTCTACAATCTCCATTATCTCTTACCCACTTTTTAGTCCACTGTTCTAATTGCCTATAATTTAACCAAGTTAATTTTTTATCCTTCAAAACCTCTTCCATATCCTCTCTTGTGCTCATTCCTCTTAACCATTCCCTTAATTTCATTTTATTTTTTTCTATTAAAACTTTACTTAATCTACTCTTTAATTCCTCCGGGAAATTCTTCAACATTATTACCGGTGACAAAGGAGAGCTGCTTGGAAGCAGCTCCCCTTTATATTTACTCCAAATTTCCCAGTGAGACCTCAAAAGCGGGTTATTTATACTTTCCACCCATTTTTTTCCCTTCCATAAAAAATACATTTTCCAAATTCGTCTCTATATTACTAGTAATTTTTTCTTCCATCCAATCTAATTCCCCTAATCCTGTAATTGCCTCCACTATATATCTTAATCTATTAGCTACATAGTATAATTTAATATTCGGGAGACCCAATCCTCCCTTGTTTTGGCTCAAATACCATTTACTTTTATTTACCCTCGCTTTCTTATCACCATTACAATAATTATTTATAATCCTTTGCCAACTTTTTAGCTCTAATTCTGAAATTTTTATTGGTAGCATCCTAAACACAAAATTAATCTTTGCTAAAATCTTCATTTTTATTAATGCTATTCTTCCAAACCAAGATAAATTTAACCTTTTATATTTTTCCAATTTTGCTAAAATCTCTTTTTTTAACACATTTAAATTCTCTTTCTCTAAACTCTCTAGCTTCTGCGTAATTTTTATTCCCAAATATCTAATCTGATTCTTAACTCTCATTTCTCTTCCCTTTTCTTCCCAATCCTTCTCTTCCTTTTTAGTATAATTAAACAACATCATTTCTGATTTAGACCAATTTATTCTTAACCCCGTGATATCCTCAAATTCTCTCAGTTGCTGTTTAATTCTCCCCATCTTCTCTATTGGATTTTTTATCGTCAACAACGTGTCATCTGCAAACATATTCAATTTAATTTCTTTCATACTACCTATTCCTTCAATCTCCTCATCTTCTCGTATTGCATTCGCCAATAATTCCATTACCATTACAAATAGGACTGGTGAGAGCGGACATCCTTGCCTTGTCCCTCTGGCTAGTCGTATCTTATCTGTCACACCATCATTCACTACCACTATGGCTGTATTTTGAGAGTATAACTGTTCTATTATCGCTTTAAATTTATTTCCAAACCCCATTTTATTTAAAACCATCTTTAAAGCTTGCCAGCTCAAACAATCTAAAGCCTTAAAAATATCCAATGCCAGAATTCCCGCTTTAACCCTAGACTTATTTATCACCTGTATTACATTTAATACTCTTCCCACTAAATTAGACATCTGTCTACCTGCCACAAATCCACATTGGTCCTTCCCTATATATTCCTCTATAAATTTATTCAACCGCCTTGCTAAAATAGTTGAAAAAATCTTAGCATCTTGGTTTATTAATGAAATAGGTCTATATGAATCAGGGACAGTCAAATCTTTATCTGGTTTTGGTATTAAAATTATTAATGAATGTTCCCATGATTCTGGCATTCTATCCCCTTCCAATATGGAATTATACAAATTCAATAATTTTGGTACTAAAATTCCTTTAAAAACCTTATAATATTCTGGACCTAAACCATCTACCCCCGGTGATTTACCCGGCTTCAAGTTCTCAATTACTTCTTCTACTTCTCCTTGAGTTATTACCTTTTCCATTAACTCTTTATGCTCTATTTTTATTCTCTTCTTTATATACTTTTCTATATAAGCTTCCAACTTTTGTTTTTGAATATCCTTTACCTTATACAATTCTTGATAAAACTCCTGAAAAATCTTTACTTTATCCTTCATTATATGACAATACTTCCCTTGTTTATCCTTCAAAATCCCTATCCCATTCCTGGCTTTTTCTTTTTGTGTGAGTCTGGCAAGCAATCTAGAATTCCTATTACTGTTTTCAAAATACTCCCTTTTCATATATATTAAATTTTTTTGAACCTCCTCTAAATTTAAATTTTCTAATTGTTTTTTCTTTGCTTGTATTTCTATTAATTTATATTTATTTTTAAATTGCCAATAATCTTTCTCCATTTTCTTAATCTCTTCCTCCAATTGTTCCTGCTCTGCTACTTGTTGCCTCCTTAAATTACACATTTCTCTAATACATATCCCTCTTGATACTGCCTTCATGGTATCCCTAACTACTACCCTTGATGTTCCTCCCTTCTCATTAATTTCCCAAGACTCTGTCAATTCTCTTTGCATTTTTTCTACCACCTTATTGTACTTCAAAAGTTTTGTGTTTAGTTTCCACCTAAACGCTTCCTTATAATTCTTTTTAACTGTAAACTCTAAACTTAACACTGCATGGTCTGTTACCTTTATTACCCCCATTTCCATTTTACATACCTTACTTGCAAACTCTTTTGAAACCATTATATAATCTATTCTAGAGTATGTCTGATGAACTGAGGAGTAGTAAGAAAATCCCAAATTCGATCCATTCAATAAACGCCAACAATCTACATAAACTTTTTCTTTTACTAGTTTATTTAGTATAGTAATATTATTTCTTTTTTCCACATTTATGGGGTTTGATCTATCCACTCTATTATCCATTACCATATTAAAATCCCCAGCTAAAATAAGATATCCTTCCCTAAATGCCTCTATTTCATTAAATGAATCCATAAAAAACTCTCTATGTCTCTCATTAGGGGCATAAACATTTACTAATGTATATTGTTCACTTTCTATTTGCCCCTTTATCATGATATCTACCATTATCATCCTTTTTTACAGTTTTCAATATGAATCCACTTTTTTTGAAATCAAAATTGCTACTCCATTTTTTTTTGACGTCCCTAATGACTTTTCATAATAAACAGACCACCTTGTCCGAATTTCATTTACGCCGTCAAATTTTTGGGTGTGTTTCTTGCATCATAATAATATCAGATCTTTCTTTATTTAACATTTGTTCTATTCTCCTCCTTTTCACGACTGCCCCCAGACCTTTAACATTAAGCGTTGATACTTTAATATTCTTATTCATAATCACCCTTTTGATTTTCCTTCCGATCCCGTGTGCTCTGCAACTCATAAACATACACAACAACAAAAATAAAAATAAACCCTGAACCCCCCTTCAACTCCCTCCCTCCCACCCTATTAATACCCCCAACCCCTCTTCCCCCCCACTACCTTCCCCCTCCCCATATCCCCGTGAGTCTATTACTCCGGCCATTATCTAACTTAGGGGAGAGGGGGGAGGTGGGGCCCCGCCATAACGGCAAGATCTCTATACTTAACTACTTAACATATTATTATCTCATAATACCATTCCCCATTTTACCCCATCCCAGACGCCCTGGCTTTGGCTCCATTCCCAACTCCAGCTCCAAGACTTGAATCCTTAAATAACCCCAAACTCTTCAGCAGCTCCTTGCCCTTCTCCAAAGAGGTTACTCTGTGTTGGCCCCCAGCATAGGAAAACTTTTAAAAAAACAGGGTAACCCCAAGAATATCTCACTGTATTTTTTGTTAGCGTTTCAGTTATTTGCTTAATGCTGCATCTCCATTGGAGTGTTTGCTGACAAAGATCGTTGAATACTTGCACTGCTTTGCCTTTATATTTAATCATGACCATAGACCTCAATTTCTTCATCACTTGCTCTTTTTTATAGTAACTGCCAAATCTCACAAGAATGTCTCTGGTTGATCCTCTATAGTTTGCTCCTCCCACTCTATGGATCCTTTCAATATCACAGTCTTTTATATCCAAATCTGGCATCATATCGTTGAACCACTTCAAAACTATTTTTCTCAAATCCTCTGCTGGTTCTTCAACAAATTGTTTAATTCGTACATTACGACGATCCTGATCTTGAAGCTGGATCAACTTTAGATCTTGATCTTGAAATTTTACCTCACAACTTTTTTCAAAGACATCCTGTTTTTTCACAAGTGCTTTTACTTCCACATCCAGCTTCTTTATCTCTCTGTCATTCTGCACGACCTTATCTGCAAGCACCTCCATCCGTGCTGCTGCATTTTTTTCATTAACATCCATCTTCTTGCTCAGTGTGGCAGTGCTGTCCAGAATCAGCTTCTTCAATTCTTCCAATGCAGTTGAAATTGGCACCGTGCCAGATCCCTCCGCCATCTCGACAGATCCGTTGCTTTCGCTTTCACTGCTTTGTGAGACTTTTTCTACAGACACTTTCTCAAGACGGGCCAAATTATGATTAGAAGGATGAACTCTTTGCCAAGTAGCCTTCCCCGGGGTTTTTTTTTTTAAATTTTCTAACGTACGGCATGGATCTATTTTTAGCTCTCAGTCAATGTCCCATTTACAATCCACACTGTCTCTCTTCCTACGCAAATAAACACTTCTTCTTCAGTGCTTTTTTAAAGGGTGAATTTACTGCCAAATAAGCCTTTCTCTCAGATTAGGAGTATAAATCACCACTTATCAGACGTAGGAGACGGGAGAGCTCTAGCAAATGTTAGTTTCATTTTCTTGCTTGCTTCCCCCTCCTTCTGTCTGTTTACAGCCAAAGAACGTGCTGCTTTCCTCCCTCTTTATACTGAGTTTACTTCTGAAAACAGGATTTTCACCCTCTCTTAGCACTCATAATCCACTTCCTTCATTTTCATTAACGACCCATGCCTTTTTAAATGAGATAATAGCTTTTCAGATTCCCCCCGATCAGGAGCTCTTAAGGAGAAATCTTACCCGCCATGGCGTCCGGCTCCGCCCCCCTGTTTCTATGATCTTAACAATAAACAAAATCATATTTACATTGTTTACATAGTGTGTTGGCTTTGATCCACTGAAAGATTGTGGATCATCAGAGTTGGACGATGCAATATTTCAAAGTAACATCAAGCTAGGTTCGATGAAACAATGTATTACATATACAAAGAGACAGATACTTTAGGACACAGATACAGGAAAGGAAGGCAGTTATAACCAGAGCAATGCTGTCAACAAATTAGGGAGCAATTCTATGTACCCTAGACAGCATCTGGGATGGCAAAGGATTGCTTGGTTTCCTCTGAGCTCGTAAACAGGGCTCCAAACTGGGAGCCAGACAACTGTGCTCCCCACCCCCTCGTAGCTGACGCAGGTAGAACCACAGTGGAGCTTGAAGAAAGGGAAAGGAGACATTCTGGGGTGTGTGAGAATGGGGACATGGGGCTATGAGCTATCCCCACCCATCCCCACCCTCCTTCATTCCCCTTCCTGTAAAATCACCCATCTAGCTAAAATGCAGGGCGGTTGAAGACCAGAAGTGAAGATCACCTCCATGTCACAGCCATCCTGAATTGGATACTTGGCTGCCTCTGAACCTAGAGGCTTCAACCTCTGGTTTTCCTGGGCTATCTTCATAGGATTGTACCCTTAATCTGAGGTTTTAATCTGACTACAACTGCTAAATCTGGTCCACCAAGGTTTTTCATCCTCAATTCATCTCCGTTTTCTTGGTCCCTAATGGCTCTGCCTGTAACCCATTCTTTTTTCACAGGTGCTCACAGTTCAACTCTCATTAACACCAAAGTAGACATAATCAAAGCTGAATATACATGAGACAAACAACTCAGAGCTAGATTTAGGAGATGGAGTTTACTTTCCAAGGTTCTAGATCATGCTTCAAGGATTCAGGTTTTTCTTCCTCAGTTGCTGCCATAACCTTTGATTTTGTAGATTGCCTCCCTTAACAAGTATTTAGCCAGCTAACCACTCAAGAGAGTTAAGCCAAGATTTGTGCTAAGTTTGAACACAGATCTTAAAGGCCTTTATTATAAGCCACACCGAAGAAGGTATGAAGTTAAATTTAACTGTGTTTGTGCTGAATCAGTTTTAACAAACAATACAGTTTCTTAGGTCAAATGCTTCTACTATGACAAAAGTTCCCAAAGGCAAATAAAAGTAGGAGATTTCCATATTCAGAAATAGCATATCTGATTACTAGATGCTAGGAGAAAATAAGAGTAGACTATTTTTCTTTTTCACTTGAGAATTTTCCTTAGAAGCTGGATCCCTACTGTTGGCAAGGGTGCTTGCAGGCAGGTTTTCCTGGGGCTGGCACTGAGTCTCCACACCAGATATACCCTAAAGTTCAGCATTTGAGGGAGCAGCAGCAGTTAGTGCATGTAACAGTACCTTTTTGAAGTGTGGGGTGATTCTTGCTGCCATTGTTGCTGGAAATATGCTGGCAGTGACAACAACAGGCAGTGGCCACTACCCAACTTGCAGCCTGAAAGCCACATTGGTATGTTGGAATAGAATTGGGGAAAAGGGGAAGAGGTTGCATGAAACAACCTCTCGGACCTGGTGTTGAGGACCCCCAGGATGGTGGTTCTGGGGGATCTCAACTTCCATGCTGAGGCTCCTGTATCCGGGGCGGCTCAGGACTTTATGGCTGCCATGACAACCATGGGGCTGTCTCAAAATGTTACTGGCCCAACGCATGTAAAAGGACACACGCTTGATCTGGTTTTCTCGACTGGACAGGAGGATGGTAATCTCGAAGTGGGGGAACTAACATCTACCCCCTTGTCATGGTCGGATCACTTCCTATTGAGGTTTAGACTCTCGGCGGCCTTTCCCCTCTGCAAGGGTGGGGGGCCTATTAAAATGGTCCACCCCCGGAGGCTAATGGACTCCGATGGATTCCAGAGGGCTCTGGGGGATTTTCCTGCTGATATGGCCAGTGCTCCTGTCGAAGCTCAGGTCGCTCTGTGGAATGCAGAGATGACTCGGGCGGTTGACACGATCGTGCCCAAGCACCCTCTCCCTCTGAGCAGAGCCCGGTCAGCTCCTTGGTATACACCTGAGCTGAGGGCAATGAAGCAAGAGGGGAGACAGCTAGAACGCAGGTGGAGGAAAACTCGTGCTGGGTCTGATCGAACACGGGTTAGAGCTCACTATCGAGCCTACTCTGTGGCAGTGAGGGTGGCAAAGAGACAGTTCTTTTCCACCAGCATTGCATCTTCTCAGTGTTGTCTGATGGAGCTTTTCCAAGTGGTTCACGGCCTGTTACACTCTAGGCCAGGAAGTGAGATGGTTGAACCCACAGTAGCACGCTGTGACGAGTTTGCACGGCACTTTGAAGATAAAGTCGCTCAGATTCGTCATGAATTGGACACCACACTTAATGCAGCTCCACTAGTAGAGGCGTTCAGAGCATCGTCCGGTTCAGTTTTATTGGATGAGTTTCAGTTATTGAGGCCCGAGGATGTGGACAAGGTGCTTGGCCAAGCCTGGTCGACCACCTGTCTGCTTGACCCTTGCCACTCGTGGCTCATTACATCAAATAAGGAGGGGATCGCCGGCTGGGTCCAGGAGGTTGTAAATGCCTTCTTGAGAGAGGGAGTGGTGCCGGCCTCTTTAAAAGAGGCGGTAATTAGACCACTCCTGAAGAAGCCTAATCTGGACCCGGAAGATGTTAACAACTACAGGCCGGTGGCTAATATCCCTTTCCTGGGCAAGGTGCTTGAGCGGGTGGTTGCAGGACAACTCCAGGCACTCTTGAATGAAATGGATTATCTAGATCCATTTCAATCAGGTTTCAGGCCTTTTTTTGGAACGGAAACTGCCTTGGTCACCCTGTGGGATGACCTCTGTCAAGAGAGAACCCTGTTGGTTCTCCTGGACCTCTCAGCGGCCTTCGATACCATCGACCATGGTATCCTTCTGGATAGGTTGTCTGAGCTGGGAGTTGAAGGTACTGCATTGCAGCGGTTCTGCTCCTACTTGGATGGCCGATTCCAGAAGGTGGTGCTGGGGGATTATTGCTCTGTGCCATGGCTCCTAAGCCATGGGGTTCCACAGGGCTCTATCTTATCCCCTATGCTGTTTAACATATACATGAAGCCGCTGGGGGAGGTTATCCGGAAATGTGGACTGAGGTGTCATCAATATGCGGATGATACCCAGCTCTACCTTTCCTTTTCATCAAACCCAGGTGAGGCAGTGACTGTTCTGAACCAGTGCCTGGGCACGGTAATGGACTGGATGAAGGCTAACAAACTGAGACTCAATCCAGACAAGACGGAGGTACTGTTAGCAGGTGGTTCATCTGTCCAGATAGGTGATGTTTGCCCTGTCCTGGATGGGGTTGCACTCTCCCTAAAGGATCGGGTCCGTAGTTTGGGGGTGCTCTTGGATCCAGAACTGTCACTTGAGGCACAGGTGAACTCAGTGGCAAAGAGCACCTTTTATCAGCTTAGGTTGATATACCAGCTACGCCCTTATCTGGACAGAGATAGCCTAGCTACAGTTATCCATGCTCTGATAACCTCTCGTTTGGATTACTGCCTTTGAAAATGGTCCGGAAGCTTCAGCTGGTACAAAACAGGGCAGCCTGTTTACTAACAGGGACTGGCCGGCGAGATCATATTATGTCAGTCCTTTTACAACTTCATTGGCTGCCAGTCCAGGTCCAGGCCCGATTCAAAGTGCTGGTATTGACATTTAAAGCCCTAAACAGTTTGGGGCCAGGTTATTTGAAGGAACGCCTCCTCCCATATGTACCTGCCCGGACCTTAAGATCATCTACAGGAGCCCTTCTCCGTGAGCCCTTGCCAAACGAAGTGAGGCAGGTGGCTACTAGGAGGAGGGCTTTCTCTGCTGTGGCACCCCAGTTGTGGAATGAGCTCCCCAGAGAGGTCCGCCTGGCACCTACACTGTACTGCTTTCGTCGCCAGCTGAAGACCTTTTTATTCTCTCAGTATTTTAACACTTAATTTTAACTTAAATTTAAATTTTACTGTTTTAACTCTGTATTTTAATTTATATCAATTTTGCTGCATGGTTTTTATCCTGGTTGTGCTTTTTATACTGTATTTTGTATTTGTGCTTTTAACCTGTTGGTTGTTTTATTATGGTTTTAATTTTTGTGAACCGCTCAGAGAGCTTCAGCTATTGGGCGGTATAAAAATGTAATAAATAAATAAATAAAATAAAATACCAAGGACTTATAGTTGCTTTGTTGGGTCATGGCTAAAGGACTGGAAAACATGGCATGCGAGCTGACGGGGCAGTATTGCAGTTTGAGATTGATAAACCAATGGTTAAGGAGCACCTAATTTCTTTGAACGAGTTCAATTCTCCAAGGCCTCATGAACTGCATCCTAGAGTAATAAAGGAGCTGGCAGAAGAACTCTCAAAACCACTGTCTGTTATCTTTACAAAATCATGGAAGACGGGGGAGGTGCCAGATGACTGGAGGAGGGCTAATGTTGTCCCTATCTTCAAACAGGGCAAAAAGGAGGAACCTGGAAACTACAGACCAGTCAGTCTGACATCCATCCCTGGGAAAATTTTGGAGCAGATTATAAAGAAGTCAATCTGTAAGCACTTTGAAAACAATGCATTGATTATTAGAAGCCAGCATGGATTTGTCAAGAACAAATCCTGTCAGACTAATTTGATCTCATTTTTTGATTGGGTAACCTCCCTTGTGGACTGTGGGAATGCTGTGGACATAATATATACTGATTTCTGCAAAACTTTTGACAAAGCGCCCAATGATATTCTGATTAACAAACTTGCTAATAGTGGGCTAGTTGGAACAACTTTTAGGTGGATCCACAGTTGGCTATGTGGTTCCTTTGGAAAGACAGTGCCAGGGTAGATGACACCTGAGCTAGAATGGCATTTCTTAGATTCTCATAAGTTTCATAGATTAGCTCAATGGGGTGTTGTCCCCGCCCCCCAATATGTAATTCCAGTCTTCCTTTCAGGTCACTTTTGGGCAGTAACCCTAAGCAAAGTCACTAGAACTCCACACTAAACTATAGCCACAAGAAAATAAAACATAATAAATGCCAATTCATTTATACCTTGCAGTATAGGTAGGGATGCAAAATACTTCTCCTGCCCATATAAATCTCTACTTAGTCTACGAAAACTGCCCATTTAAGACCAGAGTTAAGGTTATCTCATGTTGGCTCAAGCTCCTAAAAACCAGGAAATTGAAAACTATGGGTCTGTTCCGACAACACACTAAGCCATGGCTAGAGCGCTAACCCTTTTGCAGCAAATGGTTAATGAGCATGTTTAAACCATGGTTATGTAGCCACCATGGTTAGGAATGGTTCACACAACATGCTAAGCCATAATGTTTAGTTCAAACTGCTTAACCACCGTGATCTAAGGAAGATTCCTTAACTGACATGCCCTGGGATTAGTGATGGTGTTGTGCCATGTGATACATTGTAGTTGCTTTCAACTTACCTTCCATGCACCATCCTTTCCTGGGTCTTTCAGGCCTAAATCAACTGGGGAAGAAGTACCTGGGACCAGCAAAGATGCCCCACATTGTCCTGGTGCTCTGTTGTCTTATAAAGCATCCATGTCTTGCTGTATTGCAAGGGACATCCTCCTATGAGCTGACCCTACCCCCTTCCCAATGTATTTGAAACTGCTTTCTTGCAAGTTTACCTACATGATAAATGGAATTATAAATACTTAACTAATGCTAATCATGATTTTAAGGTGCACACTTAACTTTTTTTTAGCTATACACCTCAAACAAACAACAAATTCAAGTAACCATGTTTGCTAATAAGAAAAAAAACACACCAAAACAATGGTAGGTTAATACTTTTATTAGGAATCACCCACTGTTTCAGTCTGGAAGTACTGGGAGAGAGTGGGGACTGCTGTGGGGGAGGAAGCAGGGGCCCCATGGACCACACAATGTCCACTCCTGTTCTATGGATAAAGGAGGCTGACCTTTACAGACAGTCACCCTCCACATAGGTAGAAAGTGATGAGAATGGTGAAGGAGGGAGCAGAGCTAGCAAGCTCATGTCCATTTCACTTCCTCGTGTGCAGAGCTTATGCATGACAAGAATAACTGAATAAGGCTAGTTTCTCACAAGCATGTTAATGAGTATACATAGAATGGAAAAGCACATCTAGTGTAATGTGTGACTATATGCCTAGTTTGAGATTATCTTTGTATGACCTTTTCCCACCACACAGGGAGCAAGAACAAGGATTGGGACTGTTATGCTGCATTTCTACTTTTAGAAAGGTGATGTAAGACCTTGAACTTTCTGCTCCCTGAATCTGTGGATTCCATCTCCAGCTCTCCCAAATTCTCTGAGAGTCAAACTACAGATTGCTTTAAGGATGTAGCTTTATTTCCCCTTATTTTTACTCAAAAATAATGCAGGGGGTCCTAATGAACCAGAATTCGTGTGTGAGAGAGAGTTTGTGTGGCGGGCAACCCTTTGCCTGCAATTTTCATTAGAGCTGCTGGGAATCTACACGTCGTTGTGAGGGCGCTTGCATGCGCCCCCAGTGCGCCCCCAAAATGATTGTGTAGCTCGTGCCCCTGAAGAGACGGAGGAAGAGGCAGAGGAGGAGGCGGCTGGGGAATCCGGCCGCGTCCTGCCGCCGCCGCCGCCCACCTCCCCGCCAGCCTCCTGCTGCCGGCGGAAGAGCCAGCTGGGTCGGAGAGCTTCTTCCGCTCTCTGCCCGCCTTCTTCCGCCAAGCTTTCTGACCTGGCCGGTGGGGAAGTGGGCGGCAGCAGCGGCAAGGACGCGGCTGGATTCCCCAGCCGCCTCCTCCTCCGCCTCTTCCTCCGTCTCTTCAGGGCCGGCCGGGTTGGAGAGCTCGGCGGAAGAAGGCGGGGGGAGAGAGCAGAAGAAGCTGTTTGACCCGGCTGGCTCTTTCGCCAGCAACAGGAGGCCAGCGGGGAGGTGGGCGGCGGCGGCAGAACACGGCCGGATTCCCCAGCCTCCTCCTCCTCCGCCTCTTCCTCTGTCTCTTCAGGGGCACGAGCTACACAGTCGTTTTGGGGGCGCACTGGGGGCGCCTGCAAGCGCCCTCACAACGACGTGTAGATTCCCTACTGGATGCCTTTTGGCAGTGTAAATTGGAGACATGGGGGCCTCATGCAGATTGAGACCACAGTTGGGGGGGTTAATATCCCTACACTCAGCCAAGCTGTAACTGCTTCCCCTCCACATGTGTAGAGCTTGCACATGAGTGACTGAACCAGGCTACATGCCCACAGCGCACAGCAACCTTAATAAATGCATAGATGTGAAGACATGTTGAGTACAATGTGAGACTATCCCTAGTTTGAGACATGATCCTTGCACATCCTTTCCCACCACATAGAAAGAAGCAGCAGGGAATGAGGCCCTTGCACTGTATTCTGCCCTCAGCAAGTCAGCACATGGGCCCCAATCCCCATGTTTCCTTTACCTAACATGTGGAAATAAATGTCAGGGATGTGCTATATTTCTGCTATCAGTGCGGTGATGTGATTGTTTTGCCCCCTCCCTGCACCTATGCATTACATCCCCACAAAATATCCTGAGAATCTAACTGCCTAGTACTTTAAAGAAGGGCTGTGCACCCACTCCCTGATCCACCTCGGAGGCCGATCTGAAGCAGCCCTGATCTGCCTTGGGGGGTTTCTGGGTGACAGCTGCGCAGCCAGGATGTGCAACTGGCACCCAGAAAAGTCTCCCCACTTACCTGGTGCCTCCGCCATCTGCCACTACCACCGAGGATAGCGGCGGCACCAGGTAAGCCCCCTTCCCCCCTTTCCTGCGTCCGCTGTCCACCACCACCACCAGTTTGCATCCGGCAGCTTCCAATGCCAATGACGCAGAAGACCAGAAGTAGGCGGATGTGGCAGATGGAGGTAACTGGGGAAGGGAGGAGTGGGGCTTACCTGGGTCCGCCACCACCGGGTTGCATCCAGCAGTGGTGGTGGATGCAAGTAAGTGGGGAAGGGGGGAGGGGGGCTTACCTGGGTCTGCGTCCACTGGCTTGCGTCAGGTGGTGAAGGAAGTGGTGGACAGAGTTAAGTGGGGAAGGGGGGAGGGGGCTTATCTGCTGCCTTCATCGCCATCTTTCTTCTGGCAGCTTCCACTGCTGCCGCCAGAAATGAAAGGGAGAAGGCTGTGTGATATCTTAAAACCGTGTGGCCTACTCCCTTTCATTTCCGGTGGTGGCACTGGAAGCTGCCAGAAGAAAGATGGTGGCGGCGATGGAGGCAGCAGGTAAGGAGACTGGGGGTGGGGGCTAGGGGCAGCTCTGAAGCCCCCAGGTGGCCCTAAGCTTCAGAGCCAATTGGCTTCAGCTTCGGGCCGCCTTGGCCTTCACCTGTACTGCCTCAGATCCAGTGCAGAAGGGTCCGAACCATCCCGATCCACTTCGGATTCGGGGTTCGGATCTGAGGTGGTGAACAGCCCTACTTATGTAGCTAGGTGTGTGTGTGTGTGTGTGTGTGTGTGTGTGTGTGTGTATGTGTTCCAGTATAAAAATAACTTATGGGACATCATATGGATCAGGACCCTAGAGGAGTGGGCATGGGCTTTTAACCCCTTGTCTTATGCCTGCAATATACGTTAAAATTGGATGTCTTTTTTGGCCATGGAAATTGAAGGAATGCCCCCCCCCCGATCCAGTTTGGGACCACAGCAGGGCAGCAAAGGGTTAGTCTACTTATTCCCTAAACTAGGTTACAATCCATGTAGTAACATGTAGTTTGGCTTTGTGAGGTCAAATTCCATAATTAAAGTAATAGGCATTGCACAAAGAAGCCCTCTGTAACAGAATTCCTCTGAAAACACTGGAGTACTGGCAGCATTCTAGCTTCAGAGTGAAACTAAGCATGCTCACCATCATTTTGCCAGCAGTTGCTGCCATAGGCTTTCATGGGGCAGAAACACCTTAATAACCTTTGAAACGTTTCTCAGAATTTCACCCAAACCAATTATTCCTGACAAGGCAGAATAACATATATCAGCATTTTCCACCAAAATTTGAAATAAATGTACATGTGTCAATTTTCATTTATACACGTCATTAAATTTGCTGTACGTGTAACCATTTTTAGCGGATTGCTTTGAAATTTTGGAGAACTATAGACCTCATCAAATAAAACATGGATGCCTAGTTTTATCATATTATCTAAACAAGTGTCATTTTTATAAGCAGAATTTTTGAGGCTTACAAAGGCAAAACCTTTTGGGGGGGGGGCAAGTCACCTAAACTAATGGGTCACTACCATGCCCTTTTAATATAATTTTGATGAACAACACTTTACAGAGGACAAGAGAACAGGATTTTCTAAATCCAGTTGTAATCTATATTTACTTGTATTTTATACGAATGAGGAAACTGTTCTTTGTGTGAGCACAGCTGAGGAACTATCTTTGCAACTGGACCTAAAGACTCCAAAGTATTGGTGATACTTTTCAGTGACATAGAGGATACAGTTAATAGTCTGACAGTACTATCCTATCAATGTCAACTGGGACATTCTAAGGAGTAAACCCAGGTGAAGACCCTTTTATTCCCACAAGCATTTTAGCCCTTCAATTTTTGTTAATTTGTTATTGCATTTTTAGATCTTTATACTGCTGTTGGTTTTTACTTTGGCTTTATATTGCAATTTTAAACTCTTACGTTATGGTTTTAAGTTCTGTACACACACCCCAAACAGCTTTGGCAGTATAGAATAATTAATAAGTGAACAAATAAATAAATGGAATTAAATGGGAATTACTCCTGGTAAGTGTGTACAAGATTGCAGCCTCAGTCATCTTTCCTAGCCTCGAGAGTAATTGCTTGGGTAATTAACTAACAGTAGAATATTTAAGTGACATTAGAATATTTAATTAGAGTAACTTCTGTCTGAACAAATGTTTATGATAGATTATGTGTCGAACAGCAGTCTCCACCACACCCAAGTATCAAATATCTCTGATATATATGCATTTTTCAGTTAGAAAATAAAACTAAGACTTTATATCAAACTTTTGTTTTTTACTTAGTAACACCTACTTTTAACAGATCAATGTGCAGATCAATAAGTCCAGCCCTATGTATATTTACTCAGAAATAAGTCCTATAGAGTTCAATAACATTTGCTATCAAATAACTATGCAGAGAATTGCAACCTTAATATCTTTTCTTTTGATTGCACCATTACTTGTGTTAATTGCAGAGAAAACAAATCTACATATATAGTATAGAGGATAATTTTACTGGTTTTTAGAGAGCTGGCACATATGGGCAAGCTTAACTCAGAAGTCTGGCCATGTGGAAAAATACAAATGTTTCATTTAATGCTTCATCTAATCTGTTTCACATAAAGTGCTTTCATACTATCCTTATGAACACAGTTATAAACATCCAGCACTCCCACAGCATCTTAGCCCATGCAGTTTCTTATGCCTTACCTTTTATATCCAAGTATTATTTTTTTTAAAAAAAAATCAGTTATAGAGGAGGGCCATGGTGCCTTCTTCAGCTGAGCCAAGTACCCAGCACACTTGATTTCACAGCAGGCTGCTTACCACTTCCTGTAACTCATATCCTTGATGGGGTCTCTTTTTAATGTGAATGAGAAAGGCGATTTTGGAAGTTGAAGGGGCACAAATCTGTGCCCCCCAAGACCTGCCCAAATAGTCGAAATGAAGCGAACAAGAAATCCAAAGTCAGTAAAACATACCAAAATATATATTAGGCAAGGAGAAACCAAGTGTAGAACATGTTGTGGAAGAGGCAAACGTACGTATTGGAATAAGCACGCAGTGTCAAGTAACAGATAGGCACTCATAAGCTATTTTTACATACAGCTTTGCCTCTGGCAGGGCTTCAAAGATAACTGAGGGACAGAATATAATGTTCTCTGATTGGCCAGCCACCAAGGGTGATTCAAACTATAAACCACTGCATTTTCATATCATCAGGTGGTGGGTGAAAATGCTTGTATGAAAGTCATCATTAAAAATAATAATTCAAAAATGTGCCCATGAGTTATACACATGATTGTCTTCATGGTGTCATTTCATGAATAGTACATTTCATCATCAGGGTTGGACAAATGCATTGCATGCTGCATTCTTCACAGCACTGCCTGTCCTTTGAAAGCCAATAGAAAAGCAGCCTTAATGGAAAAGACATCCAGCATTGGGTTTCCTTTCGAATGCAGCAGTAAAATATTGGATATTAGCTGGATCGTGCATATGGTCAACAAACTGTGCTTTACTGTCACAAATATAAATACAGATTTGTGTTGTAGATGGACCAAAGAAATTATGGAAGTTGACAGCGTCTGTGGAAGTGTGGGGCAAAGTTATGGGGAACCTCAGCACCCATCTGAATTTGGGCTGCAGCAATGAACAACAAACAAGAGTATATGCTCCTGCTTCCATTTTATATCATTTAGAACGCCTCTTGTTGGGTTTGACATACGTTCTGCCTATAATCACTGTTGTGGAGTTATTTGGAGTTGTGAAGCAAAACATTCTGAAGAAAAATAACAAAAAGGAATACAGCAATCTCTGTCCATCAGCATCAAAAATGATTAATGAGTAAAACATATACATGCCATCTTTACACCTGAGTACATGAAGGCCCACATTTTTATGAGGATGCAATTTCATCTTGAGAGAGCACATGGCATTGCTCCTGTAAAGGAAACCACACTCAGCCAAACCGGCTGCCCACTGGATTTTGCACAGATCTTGGAATAAAGCACACAGCTCTCAAATTGAAAGGGTTAAGCCCAATCCTTTATTGAATTAGGAAGGGTAAGAGGCAAGCATTTACATCAGATTAGCTACTAAAATGGATACATAAACCCCGAACCCCACACCAGCAAACTAAAACATTTGTTACAGAATATACTTCCCCGCAGCCAGGTGTCCTTCAGCTCAGGCACTGGCTTCAGATTTGGTAGACTTTTTAAGGCCCCCACTATTCTACTCCTCCCCCTCCCTCCAGATGGGCCAATTTCTCTTTCACAGTTGCAAATTGCCCTCAAGGTCACTTCTCTCGCCTCAACGGAGCCAGGAGATGGCTTCCCGCCTACAGCCAGGTGGAGAGATAAGCGGTACTTCTGCATTTCTATAACAGACAATGGACAAGAATAAATGACTAAAAACAGTAATTCTGAGTACACTTAACCCTTTCCTTACACCTTCCCCCTTAAGATGGCTTTTCTAGAAAAAGCCATCTCATGCTAAAACCCTTTTTTACCGTTTAACTTCCCCCCTCCCCTCGGTTGAAGCTCCGGGACAGTCCATCAGCCACCACATTCTCTCTGCCTTTAATGTGGGATATTGTAAACTCAAAGTCTTGTAAAGCGCAATAGTTTTTGGTTGGTGTTTTTCACCCTGGCTAACCAGCACAAGGGAGAATGGTCAGTTTGGATTGAAAAGGCTCTTCCCCAAAGATACGGTCTTAGCTTGCCCAGGGCCCAAACAATAGCCAAACATTCTTTTTCAATGGTTGCTAACACCCTTTCTCTCGGCAGCAACTTTTTGCTGACGAATGCCACCGGTTGTAGCCCCCCGGCTCCTTTCTGCAGTAACACCGCACCTAAGCCTGCCTCCGAGGCATCCGTTTGCACCACAAATGGCTGGTCAAAATCGGGGGCTTTCAAGACCGTAGCACACTGCAAACGCTCCTTCAGCTTCTCGAACGCCTGCTGGCAAGCTCTAGTCCAGTGAACCCATATTGGCTGTCTCTTTCTACACAACTCCGTCAAGGGGGTGGCCAGCTGACTAAAATTTGGCACGAATCTCCGATAATAGCCAGCTAGCCCCAGAAAGGACTGCACCTGCTTCTTGGTTTGGGGAATCGGCCACTGCCTGATGGCCTCCACTTTAGCAGCCATCGGCTTCAGCGCCCCCCTCCCCACTTTATGCCCTAAGTAAGTCACCTCTCCTTGCCCAAACTGACACTTGGAAGCCTTCACGGTCAACCCCACTTCCCGCAGATGGCCCAGCACTTGTCCCAGATGTTCCAGATGTTGTTCCCATGTGTCGCTAAACACGGCCACGTCATCCAAATAAACGCACGCAAACGCTCCTAAACCGTCTAGGACCTGATCCATTAACCTCTGGAAGCAAGCCGGGGCTGACGAGAGCCCAAAAGGAAGAACTCTAAATTGGTAGTGCCCCCGTGGAGTAGAGAAGGCGGACTTGGCAGCCGCGTCCTCATCCAGCGGCACCTGCCAGTAACCCTTAGTTAAGTCTAATGTCGATATGAACTGTGCTTTTCCGAGTGTCTCAATCAAATCATCAGTATGGGGCATGGGGTACGCCTCTACGGTGGTCACACTGTTCAACTTCCTAAAATCAATGCAGAAACGGACCGAACCGTCCTTCTTGGCCACAAGCGCGAGGGGGGAGGACCAGGGGCTCTGACTTTTTTCAATCACCCCCATAGCTAACATTTCCTCCACTTCTTTATTCACCACCTCTAGTTGTTTCCCGTTTAACCGGTGAGGTGGGGTATGTATCGGGGGGTGCTTCCCGGTATTTATGGAGTGCCTAGTCAAAGACGTTCTCCCGGGCAACCCCGAGAACAATTCCCTAAACTCTCCGAGCCGCTGCTGCAACTGCCTCCCTTGCAGGGCGCTCAGCTCCCCGGGAACCTGAATTTCTTCCACCCCCTCCATGCGTCGATAACTCGCCAAGACATCCAACCCGGCCCCATCTCCTCCTCCTTCCTCACTGCCTACTTGTCCAATGTGCACTCCGCGTTCCCAAAACGGCTTCATCATATTTACATGAAAAAGTTTCAACCGCCGTTGTTTATCTACATCCCGCAACAAATAGTTCACTTCGCTCAACTTTTTCTCCACCACCAAGGGCCCTTCCCAATGCACCGCCAATTTCTCGGGCTTCACGGGCTTCAAAACTAACACCTTGTCACCTACTTGAAACACTCGCCGTTTGGCTTGCCGATCATACCAACGTTTCTGACTTTGCTGAGCCTGCTCTAGATTCTCCTGGGCGGCCTCTCCTACCTCTTTTAGCAAATTCTGTAAGTTTTGCATATACTCCACCACCGACATGGGAGCGGAAGAAGCACCCTCCTCCCATCGCTCCCGCAACAGCTTCAAGGGTCCTCTCAACTCTCTCCCAAACACCAATTTGTTTGCTGAGAACCCAAGGCTATCACTTTTGGTGTCCCGGGCAGCAAAGAGAAGGTAGGGCAGGGCCTGATCCCAGTCGGCTGTGTGCTTCACCGCATATGCCTTTAACATTTTCCCCAGAGTTTGATTAAACCGTTCCACCAGCCCATTCCCTTCATGATGATACGCCGCCGCCACACACTGTTGTACTCCGGCCAATCTCCACAGCTCCTTCAACAGGGCTGACATGAAATTTCCTCCTTGGTCATGCACCAGGGTTTTAGGGACCCCCACCCGGGTGAATATAGACATCAAGGCCTTGTCTACCTGGGGAGCCGAAATAACTGCCAATGGTACTGCCTCTGCATATCGCGTGGCATAATCTACCATGGTTAAAATGTACTTTTTTCCTCCCCGTGTAGCAGGATTAAAAGGGCCCAGAATATTAACCCCCACCTTTTCAAACGGCACTTCTGTAATTAAGGACGGGTGTAGGGGGGGCCTTCGGGTGATCTCGAGGGTAGCCTACCCGCTGGCAGACTTCGCAAGAATTGCAAAAGTCCTTTACATCTTGTGCCACCCCCGGCCAGTAAAAATCCTGACTCACCCGCTCCAGTGTGCGGCAGAGTCCCAAATGCCCCCCCCCCAAATCGCTCGTGTGCTGTTTCCAATACTTTTTCCCATTCTCCTTTGGGTACCACTAGCTGTTTTCGTTCCACTCCCCCTCTTCCTTTCGGTGAGAACCTGCGGTACAGCCTGCCTCGTTCCCACACAAACGTAGCTTTTCCCATTTTTCCTCTCTCTCCCGCAGGACCTCCCGCAGCCTCCCGACACTCTTGCAACGAGGGATCCTGTTGCACCTCCTTAAGGAATTTGGGGGTAACCTCCTCCCCTTTACCCCTTCTCCCCGTGCTGGGTCTTCTGAACCCATCGAGGCTTCCTCCTTCCCAGGGGAATCCTCCCGCTAACGGGCTGCTTTTCCCCGGGTCATGACAGCTAACTGAGTTACTTTAAAACACAAGTCATTGCCCAAGAGGAAAGCAGGCCCTTCCTTATGCATAAGGATAACTAGCTCCCCTTTCCACCCCTGATATTCCAATTTCACTCGGGCCAGCGGCACGTCGAAGGGCGGCGCCCCGTAAGGGTTCACCTTTATAGTTCGGCCCTTCAAACTTTGTCCAGGCTTCAATAGTCCTATGTGGGCCGAACTTAAATCCGCACCGGTATCCCTCTGAGCCCGAATTGTCTTCCCATTGACCACCACGCACTCACAGAATTTGCGCCGACTCCACCGGAGCTGTGCCGGAGTCACCAGCCGCATGGAAACCGCGTTTGCCTGCTCGGGGCTTCCAGACACCGTGGCGGCCTGGGCTACTCCTGCTGACGCTGCCTGCATGTGCTCCCACTCCAAATCGGTCGTCTCGCCTCAGCAGTCATCACTCCAGTTGGACACGGGTGAGGAAGGCGCCGCCGGTGCCCCAGCCGCTCGTACCCCGGGTGACGGTTTTACCCCTACGGCTGGTGACTTAGCAGCCAATTTGGGGCATTCTCTCTTCATGTGCCCCGGCTCTTTGCAGTAAAAACATCCGCCTGCTGCTGCTACTCCGCCTTTCTCTCGCCGCTCCTTGGCCGGCCACACGGGCTTCTTTTCTGCTGGACTCGCTCAAGCCCGCCCCTCCGGCAAACTCGACGCCCCACCAGCTCCCTTCCGCTCAAACGCCTGAAGCTGGTCTGCCATCTTAGCCGTCTCCATCACGGTCTGGGGATTCTTCTCTCCGACCCAGGCATCAAACTTCTCCGGGAACTGCCGATACAGTTGTTCTTTCGCCACCAGATTCTTTGCTCCTCTCAAATCTTGCACCCCCTCCGCTTCCATCCAGGCATCCATGGCGGTCACCATCCTGGTGGCAAAGGCGGAAAAAGTTTCTTTCGGACTCTTGGTCAAACAGCGAAACTTTTGTCGGCAGTGCTCTGCTGTTAAAGCAAACTGTTCTTTGGCCAAGTTTTTGAAATACGGGTAGCTATTACGCAGCTCCCGCGGGATGGTAGCCACCATTTCCCGCAAAGTTCCCGTAATCTGCGGCCTCAGCAGACTCATTCTCTGGGCCACCGGCACCCCCATCTCGTCACACGTATCCTCGAACAGGGCCAGAAACGCCCCCACATCGTCTCCCTCCTGGAACATGGGGAATGCCCTTCTATCGATCCGTGGACCGGGGTTTCCTCCTCTCTTCATCAGCTGCAACTGCCAGGCCATCATCTCCATGCAGTCAGCATATATCCTCCGCATCCTCTGCTCCTTGGTTTCCCCGCCATTTCCGCTCGTCCCTCCTGGAGAGCGAGGGAGCAGGGGTGGCCGGGCCTCCTGCCGCTGCGGGACCCACATTTTTCGCTCCTCCGATTGTCCGAGCTCCCCTGACGTCGTGGCTCGCCGTGAACTGGGCCTCTCCTTGACTTCCTCTGCCAGTAATTCCGCTGGCATAGCCATGCCCAGTTCGCACTCATACCACGCTTGGTCCACCTCCTCCTGTGGCTCCCACCACCGTACTGTGGAACGTCTCTGAGCTCTTCCCTCGAAGCTGGGTGTCTCCTGCAATCTCCACCCTAAGGTGGCTGCACAGGCCTCTTCCCCTGCTTCTTCCCGAGGGTTTTCTCCTCAGACCTCTACTCCTGGAGCTTCCGCTCCCTGACTCTGAGCTAACTCTTCTTCTCCCAGGGGTATCCCCCAAAACATCCTGGCTGGACTACTTTTTGCTGGTTTAGGGCTCAGTTTCTTTTTCTCCTGCTCTCCTTAACTTGCCAGCATTTATTCCTCCAGATCTGTGTCAAATCCCAGTGCTGCCCACCATGTCAAGGAAACCACACTCAGCCAAACCGGCTGCCCACTGGATTTTGCACAGATCTTGGAATAAAGCACACAGCTCTCAAATTGAAAGGGTTAAGCCCAATTCTTTATTGAAAATAGGAAGGGTAAGAGGCAAGCATTTACATCAGATTAGCTACTAAAATGGATACATAAACCCCGAACCCCACACCAGCAAACTAAAACATTTGTTACAGAATATACTTCCCCCCAGCCAGGTGTCCTTCAGCTCAGGCACTGGCCTCAGATTTGGTAGACTTTTTAAGGCCCCTGCTATTCTACTCCTCCCCCTCCCTCCAGATGGGCCAATTTCTCTTTCACAGTTGCAAATTGCCCTCAAGGTCACTTCTCTCGCCTCAATGGAGCCAGGAGATGGCTTCCCGCCTACAGCCAGGTGGAGAGATAAGCGGTACTTCTGCAATTCTATAACAGACAATGAACAAGAGTGAATTGCTAAAAACAGTAATTTTGAGTACACTTAACCCTTTCCTTACAGCTCCAACATTGAGCTCCATCACACGTACACATTTTTCCTCAAATTATCCCACTTCATTTCCATAGTGTATGAAAGCTTGAAAACATACACCTGTGTGCTTGTACGTCCAAATGTCTTTACACCTCTCCTGTAGCACCCACTATTATCCCATTGAGGTTCACTCTCACACCTTGTAGTTTTTGCCATCACCTACACCCATTGATGTCCTTTGTACCTCCCCCTACAGTTTATTGGTTGTTGGAAGTTGCACTGGGAGTAGCTTCTCTTGTTACTGAACACTTTTTAAAATGTCCTCCCTCAAACCCTTTGGAGCTTGAAGGAGGAAGTGCGAAGGATCGTAGGAGCACTGTTCCATTCCTTTGATCAGGTGAAGCTGTGCAACTTCCAGTTCATGAAGATTGTTCAGAAATTGGGGAGTGGGGGGGTGACAGGAGAGGTGATACACAAACAGGGGGAAGCCAGGGAGGAAAGTCATAGAACTGGGGCACAATGATACAGGTGAGGGGGCAGGTAGTGAACACTTTTGGAAAAGAACTCCTTCCCCCTAAGTACTGTCATGAGTGCACTTATTCACCATTGCCTGTTTATTTCACTTGTCCTCTCCTCTCTCCCCCCCACCCAAGTTGGGTATCGTTCTGCCCCATTACGTAAGTGGGAAGGGAATACCCCCATTTCCCTCTCCTCCCCCCACAACTGTGTTTCATTCTGCAACATTTACCAGGTTTTGTTATTATTATTATTATTATTATTATTATTATTATTATTATTTATTTATTTATATAGCACCATCAATGTACATGGTGCTGTACAGAGTAAAACAGTAAATAGCAAGACCCTGCCGCATAGGCTTACTCCTCCCCTCCCCCAAGCTGGGTATCATTCTGCCCCCTCACCTGTCTTGTTCTTTCCTAGTTCTATGATTTTCATCCCTGGCTTCCCCCTGTTTTTGTATCACCTCTCCTGCCATCCCCGCCCCCAGTCACCAATTTCTGAACAATCTTCATGAACTTGAAGATGCACAGTTTTGCCTGATCAAAGGAATGGAACAGCTCTCCTACGATCCTTCGCACTTCCTCCCACAAGCTCCAAAGGGATCAAGGGAGGAAATTTTTAAAATCATAAAAAATCAATGGATGACCCAGTCAGATTCAAATTTGGTATGCGGAAAGCCCTCCTTAATAGCTATTACTGTGCCAATTTTGATCTCTTTAGCTGTAAAACTTACTCAAATATAAGCATTTGTTTAATTTCCATTTTTAAAATCCCATAGAGTTTAATTGATTAATCAACTAAAACTCCTATCACCTGCCGCTGGAGGTTGCATTGTGTTCCCCTTGTCACACACTTCTAAATAAGAGGGAAAGGGGAGAGGAGAGAAGCTACGCAGCCCCCTCTATGATGTTACCAATGCATCCCCCTCTCTCTCCCCCCACAAAGGAAGTAATGAAGCAAAGGTGGAGGATCAAAAGTACAATAGACCCAGCCACCAGGAAGCAGGAAGGGAAAAGGATTTGAATTGGAATTTAAAAACAGCCACTGGAGAAAAGGCACGCCCCTCTCTTTTGTCAACAATACTCGCCTTTAAAACACACCCACAGAACATTGGATTGAAAACAATGGATGAAAATACACTTTGAAGTTTGAGCAGGGTGCTTTTGCATTACTGGAGAACTGGACTTTCCACATGCTAAAATACATCGCTAAGGGGGGTGGGGGAAGAACCACAATCACAGCAGGACATGGTCAGCATCATCTGAGTCCTTTGCATGCAATTCACCTTGACAGCAGACTATAACACTGGTGTTATGGAGCTTGTTGTCTTAAGGGCAAACACAACATGAAGGTAGGGATGGATGGGTGAGGAATGTGATGGTTTCCCATTTTTATGTGAGATCACCCAATTTGCACTTCCCAGAACTGAATGTAGACCTGAATGTAATTTGCAGTGAAAAATCCATAATCTCTAAACTTCCAGACAACAACAACATTCAGCAACATGCACACATTTTGAAAATGTGCAATAAAAACATGTACATTTCTAAATTTTGCATGGACATGCCTTTGTCAATGGATGCATGTGTACAAAAATGTGTAATTTCAATCATGTGTCCAAAATACACACAAAATACATACACATTTATCTATGTATGGGCAGGAAGCTTGCATGGAACCACAGTGAAATGAATTTGGCAGTGGAAAACGAGATTCTCTGTTAGATTGAGTTTGACAGATTCAACCATCCCTACATAATGAAGACCACCAGATTCGTTGTTCATGCTTCTGCACTGGTCATGAATAAATCTGGGACTGGGGTCTAATTTTTTTTACAACATAATGTGTGTGTGGATGACTGGAACTGAACCATCCCTTTCCCCACCTTACCTTCCTGTGGCCACCCCACCCCCTCCACCCCCACCAACACTTTTGTTCCAGCCTGGCTTATGTCTAGTATAAAACCCACCAGCTGGAGTGAGAAGAAAATGGAGTTTGGGTGACCAGCTCTGAAGAGATAATTATTTTATTAGAATTTAAACCTCACCTTTCAATTTATATATTATATTCATAGAATCATAGAATAGCAGAGTTGAAAGGAGCCTACAAGGCCATTGAGACCAACCCCCTGCTCAATGCAGGAATCCACCCTAAAGCATCCCTGACAGATGGTTGTCCAGCTGCCTCTTGAAGGTCTCTAGTGTGGGAGAGCCCACAACCTCCCTAGGTAACTGGTTCCATTGTCGTACTGCTCAAACAGTCAGGAAGTTTTTCCTGATGTCCAGCTGGAATATGGCTTCCTTTAACTTGAGCCCATTATTCCGGGCCCTGCACTCTGGGAAGATCGAGAAGAGATCCTGGCCCTCCTCTGTGTGACAACCTTTTAAGTATTTGAAGAGTGCTATCATGTCTCTTCTCCAGGCTAAACATCTCCAGTTCTTTCAGTCTCTCTTCACAGGGCTTTGTTTCCAGAGCCCTGATCATCCTAGTTGCCCTCCTCTGAACACGCTCCAGCTTGTCTGCGTCCTTCTTGAATTGTGGAGCCCAGAACTGGATGCAATACTCTAGATGAGGCCTAACCAGGGCTGAATAAAGAGCAACCAGTACCTCACGTGATTTGGAAGCTATACTTCTACTAATGCAGCCCAAAAATAGCATTTGCCTTTCTTGCAGCCATATCGCAGTGTTGGCTCATATTCAGCTTGCAATCTACAACAATTTCAAGATCCTTCTCATTTGGAGTATTGCTGAGCCAAGTATCCCCCATCTTGTAACTGTGCATTTGGTTTCTATTTCCTAAATGTAGAACTTGGCATTTATCCCTATTAAATTTCATTCTGTTGTTTTCAGCCCAGCACTCCAGCCTATCAAGATCACTTTGAAGTTTGTTTCTGTCTTCCAGGGTATTAGCTATCCCACCCAATTTGGTGTCATCTGCAAATTTGATAAGCATTCCCTGCACCTTCTCATCCAAATCATTAATAAAAATGTTGAAGAGCACTGGGCCCAGGACTAAGCCCTGCGGTACCCCACTCGTTGCCTCTCCCCAGTTTGAGAAGGTTCCATTGATAAGTACTCTTTGAGTCCGATTCTGTAGCCAACTGTGAATCCACCTAATAGTTGTTCCATCTAGCCCACTTTTAGCTAGTTTGTTAATCAGAATATCATGGAGCACTTTGTCAAAAGCTTTGCTGAAGTCAAGATTTATGACGTCCACAGCATTCCCACAGTCCACAAGGGAGGTTACCCGATCAAAAAATGAGATCAAATTTGTCTGACAGGATTTGTTCTTCACAAGGCAGCTTTCAGTAAAAAATATAAAAAATAAAAACCAAAAAAGTAATTGTAATTCACAATACAGCAGCAATAAAATCCAGTGAAATATATCTGAGGTAGCCACAAAACAACCTCATCACTGTTTAATTAAGAGTTATTTATCAGGAAATAAAATTGGTGCCAGGCAAACCTCTCTGTGGGGCAGGGAGCCTTTTTCAGTCCAAGGATCATATTTCAATCTGCAAAAGGTCTCGAGGGCTGTGTTCCATCTTGGGCAAAGTGAAAAGCAGAGTGGGTGAGCCTAAACTCTTATTCTTAGTTAGTTTCAGCCTTCTCAGAGGTAAGCAGGACAAGCCTCTGCTTTTCTACTCAGATGTAAGCAAGACTGAATCATTCAACAGCCCTTTCAAATAGTATTCTGAATACCAAGCATCTCCATGTTTACTCAGAAGTAAGTGCAAACAGCATGTCTATACATAAGTCACAGACAAATAACTGCAAATCTACTCACAAGTAAGCACGGCAAGCCTCAGATGGAAGCAGAACTGACAGCTTATCTAAACAAGCTATTTATAGCATGTTAGTTTCTGGCCACTCACAGAAGTTTCAGGTCAATTTAACAACACAGTAAACAATCAGGAAGTCTCCCATTTTAAAATGCATTACAAATAAACTCGAATAAACCCCAAATGGCATGAAATCAGCAACATGTAATGCTGACTTTGCGCTATGAACTTGCTGAAGGGAGGAAGGACTTTAAATAAAGAGGGTAAAATGCCTCCTTGCAACAAAAGCAGACAGATCTGATCCCCATGTGTCTACTCAGAAGTAAATTCCATTGTGTTCAATGGGGCTTACTCCCAAGTAAGTGTGACAAGGGTTGTAAACTTACAGCAAAATCTTACTTCTATTCAGGAGTAAGTTCTGGCTTTCCTGGGGGCTGTGAGGAAACAGACAACAAGAACCCCCTCTCCTTTGCACTTAGGTCAGGGAGGGAAGGAGGGAGGGAGGCACTCCCTCGATTCAGCTGTGTCTGCCATTTAAAGGAGCCCTGGGGAACAAACAGCAGGACCTTCTGCCTTGTTGACCCTCTCCTCCCGTGTAATTCAATTCATATCAATCATGCCAAAGAAACAGGAAGTACAACAGCAGTGGAAAAACGATGGGATTTTCCTTAATGTAGAGAAGCTCTGAATTACTGAGCATCTTCCTGCTCATAGCCTTTCTCATGCAGGGGGATTTACAATAAGCAGCTGTTTGAAGATAAGAAGACTTCCCTGCTGAGTGATGAGAAAAGGAGCTTTTTTCAGTGCACAACAGGGAAAAGCATGGAAAGTCAGGGGCGGGGGTAGAATAGATAAAAGGAGATGAGGTTTTAAAAGGGGGTATCCACCACCAAAGGTTTTATGGACTAATTAAGCACGTGCACCATAGATTTGCTGCCCTTGCTATAGAGAATATTCGACATGGCTCGATTACATAATATAGGGTGACCATACAAAAAGGAGGACAGAGCTTCTGTATCTAACAGTTGCATAGAAAAGGGAATTTCAGCAGGTGTTATTTGTATATGTGGAGAACCTGGTGAAATTCCCTCTTCATCACAACAGTCCAAGCTGCAGGAGCTATACTAGAGTGACCAGATTTAAAAGAGGGCAGGGCTCTTGCAGCTTTAACTGTTGTGATGAAGAGGAAGTTTCACCAGGTTCCCCATATATACAAATGACACCTGCTGAGATTCCCTTTTTCAATACAACTGTTAAAGATACAGGAGCCCTGTCCTCCTTTTCTTATGGTCACCCTACAAAATAGGCCCTTCCCCCCCCCAGGCAACACTCCCCTCCCCTCCGAGCTGGAGAACAACCTCCACAGGTGATCCCAACATAAACAGGGAAATGTAACAAAAAGTCCTAATCATTTTAAAGTTTAATATCAGTTCTTTGAATTGTTCCTGGGAATTAAAGATGTGTGGGAATTAAAGATATCTCACAGACTCCTCAAATAAACTGGTAGCAATCCAAGATGCACTTCCCCACTCCTCAAATAAAACTCAGAAGATCTCAGATTATTTTTCCAGTCCAAACTCAGGTTTGGAAAACTGACTGACCTGTCCGCCTCTTATTTTCCTCCTATTGAATGTGATGGTATTGTGTTGCTACATTATATTCAGCAGGAAAATTAAGAGACTGCAGAAGCAAAATGAATGAGGGGAGCCATATCCCATGAAGGACCTGCAGGGAATGCACTCCCCCCACTTTGCTTCTTCCCCCTTTAGTCTCTTAATTTCACCTCATTCAATATAATGGAGAAGTGTTACAATTAGGGGTGTGCACGGACCCCCCGCTCCGCTTCACTTGCAGATCCGTGATTTTCGGAGCGGGCCGCTTCGCCCCGCCCACTTCCGCTCCGCTCCGCTCGGAGCTCCGGATCCGGATCGGAGCTCCGTTTCCCCCCCCCCATAGGGTTGCATTGAAAGCTAAAAAATTATACAACTTTTTTTCTGTTCAAGTTAGAAACCTCATGTTTGGCACCATGACACCTCATGGGGGTATACACATGCACTGTATACACATATACTAACCAATAACACCACCCAGAAAGTCCTCCCAGAGGGAGGTTCCACATACGGGGATGTAAGAGTTACACACACACATGCACACACGAAGAAGAGATACAAATCAGTACATGGTGTGATGTTTGGGAGGAGTTCCCACGGGCTGAAGACAAAGAAGCGTACGTAAGTGATCAAATGGACCAATAAAGTCTGAGTACTAACCTCACCAACTTAACCCATAAGCTGCCTTTGCACATGCGTGTTTACTATCTCAATAAATGTTTGATTGCACTTAGAAGCACATATCAACACTACTAACCACATGGTACATCACATGGACCACTGAATGTAAGCTGATGGTGTTGATAACATAAATGTATAAAAACTAGGGGTGTGCACGGACCCCCCCGCTCCGCTTCACTTAGAGATCCGCCATTTTCGGAGTGGCCCGCTTCACCCCGCCCCCGCTCCGCCCACTTCCGCTCCGCTCCGCTCGGAGCTCCGGATCCGGATCTGGAGCTCCGTTTTTTCCCCCCATAGGGTTGCATTGAAAGCTAAAAAATTATACAACTTTTTTTCTGTTCAAGTTAGAAACCTCATGTTTGGCACCATGACACCTCATGGGGGTATACACATGCACGCCAAGTTTCAAAGCAATCCCATCATCCCCTGATTTTTGGGGAATTTTTGAAAATCGGGCACCCCATTCACACCCCTTTCCATAGCTCCGTCAATTTGCACGTTAGAAACCTCAAACTCGCCACCAGGTCAGCTTATCCATGTGTCCACATGCACGCCAAGTTTCAAGCAAATCCCATCATCTCCTGATTTTTGGGGAATTTATGAAAATCCAACACCCCTTTCCATAGCTCCGTCAATTTTGCACATTAAAAAAACCCTCAAACTCACCACCATGAAAGCTTATCCAGGGATACATACGCACGCCCAGACTCAAGGCAGTCCCATCATCCCCTGTTTTTTGGTGGGGCTTAAACCTGCAAAATTTGGAACTTCCAAAACTCCAAGTGAGCGCAGGAAGGACTTCTCCCCTGAGTCAAAGCCACACACACAACATCCCTGCAAGGTGGGCAGGGGAGGAGAGAGGGAAGGCAGGCAGGCAGCAGACATTTCTGGGGGCATAAGGAAGTGAGCCAAGGATAAGCCAGTAATGCATATAAAATGGAATAAATAAACAAATAAATAAACGAAGGAGAATTAAAAGCAGCAGTGTTGCTGAATAAACAGCAAGAAGAACTTTTTTAAAAAGGCTATATCTGTCTTTTACCAGCAATAGGGGGACGTGCCCGGGGGAGAGGGAAGCAGCTGCCAGTTCAGCTCAAGAAAGCCATTGCTTTACCAACAGCTCTAAGAAGTAAACGCTCACTTCAACTCATAATAGGCATCGCTCCACCACTAAGAAGTAAACGCTCACTTCGACTCATGATAGGCATTGCTCCACCGTTTTACTCTCTTTGGAAGGCTCTGATGGCCTTCCAGTGCAGGAGAGAGTGGGGGCACGTCCACGATGAGATGCCCTAGGGGAGCTCATCCCCTTGCACCACATCTTTTCAGTTGTTCCCCAAAGTTAGGGTGGGTAGCAGTGCTGTGTTTCTATCTCTTATTCTTGGCTTAGTATATGATTTCAGGTTGTGTTTGTGCATTTGGTGGGGCTACTGTGTTAAAAAACACGGGGAAAAGTCCGTTCAGATGAAGAAAGAGAAGTTTCCCAGAATCCCAAGTTACCCGTTTTGCCTATGCCCTCCTCTAACTTTGGGATCATGTGATCATGACTGGGAGCTGACTCTGCCCCTCAGCCCTTTGAAAAAGGTATTTTTCCCACTGATTTTTTAAAAAATTCTGGCGCGCGACCCGCACCACGCAGAGAGCTGAGAGTAGTCTCAAAATGACCCCCATCCACGACTCTCTGTGCACAAGAATTTTCAGAACGATAGCTTAAAAATCAACCCAGTTATCCCCAATTGTTTTCCGCAATGCAATCCTATGGGCGAAATGTTTCAAGATGGCGATCGGAGCGCTCCGCCTGAACTAGGAGCTCCGAAAAATGGCCGCTTCTCTTCGCCTTGCTTCTAAGGGTCCACGGTCCGCTTCTACTCCGCCTCTGGGTAAGGCGGAGCAGGCCAATCCACTACTGCTTCTCCGCTCCTAATCGGAGTGGAGCACATGCCTAGTTACAATCAATAGAATAAAAACCAGGGCAGGGATGGCCCTTCAGATATTTTGACCTACAAATATTTTGGCCTACAATTCCCAAGACCCCTCACCATTGCTATGTTTAGTAGGACTGAACAGAGTTGTAGGCTAAAACTTCTGGAGGGCCACAAAATGACCACACATAGGCTGAGTTTGGATGACACTAGGGTGATCATATGAAAAGGACAGGGCTCCTGTATCTTTAACAGTAATGTAGAAAAGGGAATTGCAACAGATGTCAATTGAATGTCCAACAGGAGCAGACCATGATGTTTCTTCTGCCTGCTTCTGTTCCCTTGTTCCTTCTTCTTCCCCACAGGGCCAAGATGACAGTTTGCCCTGTGGGGGTTGGGGAAGAGTCCAACAGGAGCAGGCCATGATGTTTCTTCTGCCTGCTCCTGTCCCCTTGTTCCTTCTTCTTCCCCACAGGGCCTGCTCCTGTTGGACTCTCTCTCTCTCTCTCTCTCCTCCCCCCTCCCTCCCTCCTGAACTCCTGTTCCTTGTGTGTCATGTCTTTATTAGACTGTAAGCCTGAGGGCAGGGACTGTCTTTTTTGCTAAGTGTAAGCCGCTCTGAGAGCCTTTTTTGGCTGAGGAGCGGGGTATAAATATGATAAATAAATAAATAAATAAATAAATAATTGAAGTGGATGAAATGCCTCTTCATCGCAACAGGTAAAGCTACACTCGCTATAGTAGAGTGGCCAGATACAAAAGAGAGCAGGGCTTCTGCAGCTTTAACTGTGTTGATGAAGAGAGAATTTCACCCTCTTCAATTGACACCTGCTGAAATTCCCTTTTCTACATTACAGTTAAAGATACAGGAGCCCTGTCCTCCCTTTCATATGGTCACCCTAGATGACACATAGTCAACGGGGAGTGGGGGGAACAGCACATTGACCGTGCATTAATGTATTTTCCCTAATGCACAGGTACTCCCCACACAACATGTTGCCCCACCCCCAGTGTGAGGCTGAAACTCCTGTCAAGTACGTTAATAGTCAATACGCCGCTTGACTGACAGTCCACCCTCCCACTTCTCCTCCCAACCTCAGGCCTCCCAATAGTGTCCCAGCAGCCCAAAATCCATGGCCGCCGACATCAGCACATCCCTCCTGTGCCCCATTAGGGGATTGCCAGCTGTGGGCCATCCTCTCTGTCTTCGATTGCAGCAGAAAGATTCAGCCAAGTGCCTATACATATGAATCTTACAGGGGCGGGAGACGTAAATTTCGAGGCAACAATGAATGAAGGCCAATGCACCACAGTACAGAAAACAGCTCCAATAGTGCCCCCAAATAGTGTCCGCAACAATGTAGGAACAAAGCCAGACTATAAAACATGTGGTCTTCGATGTCTATATACTAATGCCCAGACACGGAATAACGGGCCCAAGTTAAAGGAAGCCAGATTCCAGCTGGACATCAGGAAAAACTTCCTGACTGTTAGAGCAGTACGACAATGGAATCAGTTGCCTGGTGAGGTTGTGGGCTCTCCCACACTAGAGATCTTCAAGAGGCAGCTGGACAACCATCTGTCAGGGGTGCTTTAGGGTGGATTCCTGCACTAAGCAGGGGGTTGGACTCAATGGCCTTGTAGGCCCTTTCCAACTCTGCTATTCTATGATTCTATGAACTGTCCATACATAGGAAATATGCCCCTTTCCCTGTTCATGCCTCCCCCACCCACTTCACCCAGTGGCCCCCGGGTACTCAGGACCACCGATGTCCCTTCATCGCTGGATGCCCGTTCAGCCACTCACCCTGGCAGCATCCCACAAGTCTGCCTGGCCCGCCGCCCCTCATCATTTCCACCCGCTCTGCTGCGAGCCTATGCTTCCCCAAGCCTCAAGCAAAACCCAGCCAAAGAGTGCACGTGGGCACTGAAAACAGCTACAGCCCTCTGTCCCCTCCTGAGCCTCTTCCAGTCCTCCCCGATTCCCCACTTCTCTAGCAGCAGGCCAAGGTGCCCATTCCTTTTACACAAGCACTTTTAGAGGCAGTAGCACTATTGGAAGAATCTTTATTCATCGGCAGCTACAGAAATGGGCCCACGGCCATGTGGGAGTTGCTGTATTAGTAAGGAAGACAGGGCAGGTTCACAGTGAGCAAAAGTACCCGCTAAGGCACAATGGTTTCCACTTCTCAAAGCATTGCACCTCACTGCGGGAAGGTAAGTATGGGAGGGGGTCGTGTCACTCGCTAAGCGATGCCAGTTAACGTACCCTCAGTCCACTTCTGCTCCTTACACATGGAGGTAGTACACCCAGATCCACTCTGCCATCTTTTGGCGCACCCGTGCTTTCTAGGTGGATTGTGCAGGTTCGGCAAAGACCCCCACCCATCCATTATGATGGCATCGCTGTCATCACTGTCATCCTCCGTGGGCCCTGTGGTTCTGGCCGACAAGGTGTTTGCCCTTCAGATGTGGCTGATGGCTCCACACTGCTAATAAATAAATAAATAAATAAATAAATAAATAAATAACAATAATAACAATAATAATAATTTTATTTCTTACCCGCCTCTCCATTCTGATTAAGGCAGGGAACAACAATATAGAAAAAATACATAATACTCAATTAAAACATAATATACCTTGTTAAAAACATCCTAAAAAAAATCCTAGAAACATTAAAAACATTTTTAAAACATCTTAAAATTTCACTGGATTGGCCTGCTGGAAGTGATCAGTCTTAATGGCTTTCTTAAATGCTGTTAGACTGTTAAGTTGACGAGTCTCCTCCGGCAGGTCATTCCACAGTCTGGGAGCAGCAGAAGAGAAGGTCCTCTGGGTAACAGTTGTTAATCTAGTTTTTGCTAGCTGAAGTAAATTTTTCCCAGAGGACCTGAGTGTGCGGGGCGGATTGTACGGGAGAAGGTGATCCTGCAGGTAGCCTGGACCCAAACCATGTAGGGCTTTAAAGGTGATAACCAACACTTTATACTTTGCATGGAAATGAATTGGCAGCCAGTGTAAAGATTTTAGAACTGGTGTAATGTGGTCAACCCTAGGTGTACTGGTGACCAGTCTGGCTGCCATATTTTGAACTAGTTGAAGTTTCCAGACTAGGCACAAAGGTAGTCCTATGTAGAGCACATTGCAGAACTTGAGCCTTGAAGTTACCAGTGCATGCACTATTTATTTATTTATTTATTTATTTATTTATTTAAAACATTTATATCCTGCCCTATATCATGAAGATCTCAGAGTGGCATACAGATAAAAACATATAGTATAAAACAATAGATATGCACAGTTAAAAACAAATTAAACTATGATCCAGGTTAAAACAATATATAATTTAAAAGCAGTAAAAGTAGTTAAAACAGTTTAAACAATGTGCCAGTGAGTTTAACCATCAAAGGCTTTGTTAAAAAGCCATGTTTTTACTTGGCGTCAAAATGCAGTCAATGTTAGCGCCAATTGGGCCTCCAAGGGGAGGGCATTCCACAGTCGGGGTGCCACAACAGAGAAAGCCCTCTCCCTTGTCCCAACATAGCATATATGTTGCATTGGTGGGATGTGGAGAAGAGCTCCTCCAACAGATCTAAGGTCTCGAGCAAGCATATATAAGGAGAAGCGCTCTCTCAAGTATCGAGGTCCCAAGCCATTTAGGGCTTTAAACATCATTACCAACACCTTGAATTCCGACTGGAAGCATATAGGCAGCCAGTGCAGCTCCTGTTATTTGGTCTTTGTATGATGTACCTCCCAGCAGTCTAGCTGCTGCATTTTGCACTAGCTGCAACTTCCGCGTCGTCTTCAAGGGTAGCCCCACGTAGAGTGCATTGCAGTAGGCTAAGCAGGAAGTTACCAGTGCATGCACTACTGTGGCTAGGTTGTCCCTGTCCAGGAAAAGCCATAGCTGGCAGATCAGCCGAAGCTGACCCCAAGTATTCCATGCCACAGAGTCCACCTGAGCATCCAGTGACAACAAGGAAGGACCGAGGGGACAGAGCAGGCAGAAGTAACATCAGGGCCTGCTCCTGCTGGACTCTTCCCCCCACACACACAGGGCAAACTGCCATCTTGGCCCTGTGGGGAAGAAGAAGGACCGAGGGGACAGAGCAGGCAGAAGTAACATCAGGGCCTGCTCCTGCTGGACTCTTCCCCCCCCCACAAGGCAAACTGCCATCTTGGCCCTGTGGGGAAGAAGAAGGACCGAGGGGACAGGAGCAGGCAGAAGTAACATCGGGGCCTGTTCCTGCTGGACTCTTCCCCCCCCCACAGGGCAAACTGCCATCTTGGCCCTGTGGGGAAGAAGAAAGACCGAGGGGACAGGAGCAGGCAGAAGTAACATCGGGGCCTGCTCCTGCTGGACTCTTCCCCCCACTCCCACAGGGCAAACTGCCATCTTGGCCCTGTGGGGAAGAAGAAGGACCGAGGGGACAGGAGCAGGCAGAAGTAACATTGGGGCCTGCTCCTGCTGGACTCTTCCCCCCCCCACAGGGCAAACTGCCATCTTGGCCCTGTGGGGAAGAAGAAGGACCGAGGGGACAGGAGCAGGCAGAAGTAACATCGGGGCCTGCTCCTGCTGGACTCTTCCCCCCCCCCACAGGGCAAACTGCCATCTTGGCCCTGTGGGGAAGAAGTAGGACCGAGGGGACAGGAGCAGGCAGAAGTAACATCGGGGCCTGCTCCTGCTGGACTCTTCCCCCCCCCCCACAGGGCAAACTGCCATCTTGGCCCTGTGGGGAAGAAGAAAGACCGAGGGGACAGGAGCAGGCAGAAGTAACATCAGGGCCTGCTCCTGCTGGACTCTTCCCCCCCCCCACAGGGCAAACTGCCATCTTGGCCCTGTGGGGAAGAAGAAAGACCGAGGGGACAGGAGCAGGCAGAAGTAACATCAGGGCCTGCTCCTGCTGGACTCTTCCCCCCCCCCCACAGGGCAAACTGCCATCTTGGCCCTGTGGGGAAGAAGAAAGACCGAGGGGACAGGAGCAGGCAGAAGTAACATCGGGGCCTGCTCCTGCTGGACTCTCTCTCTCTCTCTCTCTTTCTTTCTCTCTCCTCCCTCCCTCCCTATTATTATTATTATTATTATTATTATTATTTATTTATTTATTTATTTATTTATATAGCACCATCAATGTACATGGTGCTGTACAGAGTAAAACAGTAAATAGCAAGACCCTGCCGCATAGGCTTACAATCTAATAAAATCATAGTAAAACAATAAGGAGGGGAAGAGAATGCAAACAGGTACAGGGAAGGGTAAGCAGGCACAGGGTAGGGAAAAACTAACAGTTATTATTATTATTATCCCTCCTTGACTCCTTTTCCCTCCTTGACTCCTTTTCCTTGTGTGTCATGTCTTTATTAGATTGTAAGCCTGAGGGCAGGGACTGTCTTTTTTCCTAAGTGTAAGCCGCTCCGAGAGCCTTTTTTGGCTGAGGAGCGGGGTATAAGTATGGTAAATAAATAATAAATAAATAAATAACAATGGGTCTAGGAGTACTCCCAAGCTACTTACCTGCTCCTTCAGAGGGAGCGCCACCTCATCCAGAACAGGTCACTTACCCTCTTTAGATCTTCTAACTCTAGGAAGAGGTGCAGCTGGCGTATCAGCCGAAGCTGATAGTAGGCACTCCCGGCCATCGCATCTATCTGGGCTGTCATTTGGAGCGACGGATCAGAAGCACCCCCAAGCTGCAAACACAGTCTTTTAGCAGGAGTGTAACCCCATCCAGAACTGGTTGACACACCTCCAAACCGAGGTTGTGGCCTTTGACAGCGAGCACCTCCATCTTGTCTGGATTCAGCTTCAGTTTGTTTTTCCTCATCCAGCCCATTACTGACTCTAAGCATTCATTCAGAGGAGACACGCTATCCTTAGCTGACACTGTTGTCGAAGGCATAGAGAAATATATTTGGGAGTCATCAGCATACTGATAGCACCCCGCCCCATGATCTCTCCCAGCGGTTTCATGTAAATATTAAATAGCATTGGGGAAAAGGTGGCACCTTGTGGTATACCAAACATCAGCTCCTTCTTTGAGGAGCAGCTATCCCCAAGCATCACCACCTGGAACCTGCCTGAGAGGTAGGACCGGAACCACTGAAGCACAGTGCCCCCGATTCCCAATCCCCTAAATCAATCCAGAAGGATACCATGGTCAATGGTATCAAAAACCGCTGAGAGGTCCAAAAGTACCAGCAGGGGCACACTCCCCATCAATACTCAGGTGTAGATCATAGCTGTCTCAACTCCATATCCTGCTCTGAAGCCAGTTTGAACTGTATCTAGATAATCTGCATCATCCAAAGCTGCTTGGAGTTGGTTTGCAACCACCTTCTTGATCACGTTACCCAAAAATGGTAGATTTGATACTGGTCTATAGTTATTAAAATCCAGGGGGTCCAGGGAGGGCTTTTTTAGAAGCAGCTGTATCACCGCTTCTTTTAAGCATGATGGAAAACTACCCTCCCTGAGAGATGCATTAATAATACATTGTAATTGTGATCTAACTGCATCTCCTCCCATGGATGCCTGAGCAGAAGTTCAACTACTCCCACTGCTTTGCTCATTTGCCTGTTGAGCATGCCTTTGGGCACCTGAAAGCATGTCGGCATTCTGTTTTTAGTCTGCTGGACCTTGAGTCTGACATCATCCCAGATGTCATATTGTGCTTCTGCATTCTGCACAAGATCTGCGAGTCTCATGGGGATGTGTTACTGGAGGACCACCCTGACCTGTCTCGTGCAGGTGATGACAGCGATGCCATCCTAGTGGATGGGAGGGGGCAAGAGTGGAGGCGGCACGGGTACCACCTAGAAAGCATGGGGCAAGAGTGGAGGCGGCACGGGTATGCCAAATGATTGCAGAGTGGACATGGGTGTACTACCCCCATGTGTAAGGAGCAGAAGTGGACTGAGGGTACATTTAAGTTTAAAACATACATGGGGGGGGGGAAACAAAACCATAAACGTTTAAAATACACAACAAAATTATAAGACATTAACATAGATGGAGGGCCAGATTATTCTCCAAAGGCCTGCTGGAACAAAAAAGTTTTAACCGGCTTCCGAAAGCCCATCAAGGAGGGAGCCACCCCAGCTTTCCCGGGAAGAGAGTTCCAGAGCACTGGAGCAGCCACCGAGAATGCCCTGGCACATCGCCGCCTGGCACGGAGGGCATCCTAGTCCTTGGTATCTCCACCACCACCAGGATGATGTCCTCAATGGCAGCCGTGATAGCTTCTCCTCCGGCCATTTTCAGCACTCTTCGGTGGCCAGGGGAGAAGTAGAAAGACTGGAGTGGAACGGTGGGTGTCACAGTTGAGGGGCAGGGCCCTAGCAAAGTAGAGGTGAAGGCAGGGCCGGGGTGGGAGTAGGCACATCTACAGTGTGGGAACAGGGCTCAACGGGCAGACTGTTATGTCTGCTGTGCAACTGGACAAGATGGGCAGAAGGGGAGCTGGAAGCACATCACACAGGCTAGGAGAATAGGAGGGGGGCTGTTGTGTTATTCAGGGGGACTGTAAGGCAGCAGTGCCACACAATGTGCTCCAAGCATCTCAGGTGACGCTGAATAGTAGCCAGCAGGTCCTGCAAAGAGCACAGATGGCACTCCAGCTGCACCTGTAACCTGCAGAGGAAGCCCAGGTGACACTCAGCCAACTTCACTGTGAGGGGAGCGGTTAAGAGAAGGCAGGAGAGGAGCAACATCATACATCAGTGTCAGGGTCTGCTACCTGTACATGCCACCCCTCCCACCCACAAACCTTGTCACTGCAGAAGCCTCTGGCGGAGGTGCTGGGTCTGTGGCTGAATGCAAAGAGTGGGCCAGCCTTGATGAGCCCATCCTGACTGAGATGGTGCTGGCATCTGAAGGGGCTGAAGGTGGAATGAGGGAAACAAGGGGTCCTCATGGGACATGTGATCTGCTTTGCAGGGCAGGCAAACAGGCTCTTAGAGCCAGCATCCAGCTCCTCCTGCATGTCTTCTGGGAAAGCTGTCCACACAGCCTTCCTGACGGCACCTCCTCCAGCCCCAGCCTTGGCTCAAGATACTGGATGCTGCTTCTGCAGAAGCTGTGGGTGTGAGGGCCCTGAGTGGTCATTGATCTCCTGTGTGTCTGGCACTAGAGGCTCCTGGCCATTCTGACTCTGCCTGCAGGTCCGTGCAGAACAGTCTGAGAAACAGCTGTTGGTGCTTGAGGAGATGGTGGCAAGGGTGTGCTTGCTGCTTGCAGTGGGGAGAGAAGTGGGGAGAGAAGACCTTGGGGCTGCAGGAGCCTGGGCTCTGCAGTCTCTTTCCCCCAGCTGCTGAACATCTGCTGACTAGTGCCCCGCCTTGCTTCCAGGTAAAGCTCCAGCCGGCCAGGGGAAGGTGGGGTGTGCTTGCTGCTTGCAGTGGGGAGAGAAGACCTTGGGGCTGCAGGAGCCTGGGCTCTGCAGTCTCTTTCCCCCAGCTGCTGAACATCTGCTGACTAGTGCCCCGCCTTGCTTCCAGGTAAAGCTCCAGCCGGCCAGAGGCAGCGCCTCGGCGCGCGCCTCGGCGACGCGCAGAGTGCGGCACCGAGTGCGCACTTGGCGCCGCACTCTGCGTCGCACAGAGGAGCCACCCTGTTTTGAAGAACCCTGTTTTGAAGAACACCAGCCGACCAGCAACCAACAGCAATTTTTTAAAAACTTTTAATCAATTTTTAAATAATTTTTAATATGTGCCTGGGGAGCTCTGGGGAATATGGGGGTGCCTGCATAACTGTGGTCACGGGTAGGGGGAGGTATGGTGCTGGGGGAGGAACAGGCCAGATGAGGAGAAGAGGGGACAGATTCCTTACAGCTATCCCCTCTTCTAGTCCTTCCCCCAACCAGATGGTTCCTGGCGGCCTTATCAGCTTGCTCTCGGGTCTGGTGGTGCTGCTGCTGAATGCCAGGTCAGTCCAAAACAAAATCTCTCTCATCCATGATCTGATTGTGGATGAGGGGGCTGACCTGGTATGCATCACTGAGACCTGGGTGGGGAAACTGGGAGGGGTTGCTCTCACCCAGCTCTGCCCTCCTGGGTACTCGGTGCAGCACCAGCACAGACTCGAGGGCCGGGGAGGGGGGGTTGCCGTGGTCTATAGGAATACAATCTCCCTCTCTAGGCTTCCTGTTCAGTCGAGTGCTGATCTTGAGTGTCTGTACTGTGTGTTGGGTACTCGAGACAGATTAGGGATTCTGCTGGTGTACCGTCCACCCCGCTGCCCCACAGTCTCCCTGCCTGATCTGACGGAGGTTGTCTCGGACCTGGTGTTGAGAACCCCCAGGATGGTGGTTCTGGGGGATCTCAACTTCCATGCCGAGGCTGCTGTCTCTGGAGCGGCTCAGGACTTCATGGCTGCCATGACAACCATGGGGCTGTCTCAACATGTCATCGGCCCAACACACGCAAAGGGACACACGCTTGATCTGGTTTTCTCGACTGGGCAGGAGGATGGTGATCTGGAAGTGGGGGAACTAACATCTACCCCCTTGTCATAGTCAGATCACTTCCTACTGAGGTTTAGACTCTCGGCGGCCTTTCCCCTCTGCAAGGGTGGGGGGCCTATTAAAATGGTCCGCCCCCGGAGGCTAATGGACTCCGATGGATTCCAGAGGGCTCTGGGGGATTTTCCTGCTGGTATGGCTGGTGCTCCTGTCGAAGCCCAGGTCGCTCTGTGGAATGCAGAGATGACTCGGGCGGTTGACACGATCGCGCCCAAGCGTCCTCTCCCTCTGAGCAGAGCCCGGTCAGCTCCTTGGTATACACCTGAGCTGAGGGCAATGAAGCAAGAGGGGAGACGGCTAGAACGCAGGTGGAGGAAGACTCGTGCTGGGTCTGATCGAACACGGGTTAGAGCTCACTATCGAGCCTACTCTGTGGCGGTGAGGGTGGCAAAGAGGCAGTTCTTTTCCACCAGCATTGCGTCTTCTCAGTGTCGTCCGGCGGAGCTTTTCCGGGTGGTTCGCGGCCTGTTACACTCTGGGCCAGGGCGAGAGATGGTGGAACCCTCGGTAGCACGCTGTGACAAATTTGCACGGCACTTTGAAGATAAAGTCGCTCAGATTCGTCATGAATTGGACACCACACTTAATGCAGCTCCACTAGTAGAGGTGTTCAGAGCGCCGTCCGGTTCAGTTTTATTGGATGAGTTTCAGTTAGTGAGGCCCGAGGATGTGGACAAGGTGCTTGGCCAAGTCCGGTCGACCACCTGTGTGCTTGACCCTTGCCCCTCGTGGCTCATTACATTAAATAAGGAGGGGATCGCCGGCTGGGTCCAGGAGGTTGTAAATGCCTCCTTGAGAGAGGGAGTGGTGCCGGCCTCTTTAAAAGAGGCGGTAATTAGACCACTCCTGAAGAAGCCTAATCTGGACCCGGAAGATGTTAACAACTACAGGCCGGTGGCTAATATCCCTTTCCTGGGCAAGGTGCTTGAGCGGGTGGTTGCAGGACAACTCCAGGCACTCTTGAATGAAACGGATTATCTAGATCCATTTCAATCGGGCTTCAGGCCTGGTTTTGGAACAGAAACTGCCTTGGTCGCCCTGTGGGATGACCTCTGTCGGGAGAGAGACAGGGGGAGTGCGACCCTGTTGGTTCTCCTGGACCTCTCAGCGGCCTTCGATACCATCGACCATGGTATCCTTCTGGATAGGTTGTCTGAGCTGGGAGTTGGAGGTACTGCGTTGCAGTGGTTCCGCTCCTACTTGGATGGCCGATTCCAGAAGGTGGTGCTGGGGGATTATTGCTCTGTGCCGTGGCATCTAAGCCATGGGGTTCCACAGGGCTCTATCTTATCCCCTATGCTGTTTAACATATACATGAAGCCGCTGGGGGAGGTTATCCGGAGATGTGGACTGAGGTGTCATCAATATGCGGATGATACCCAGCTCTACCTTTCCTTTTCATCAAACCCAGGTGAGGCAGTGGCTGTTCTGAACCAGTGCCTGGGCACGGTAATGGACTGGATGAGGGCTAATAAACTGAAACTCAATCCAGACAAGACGGAGGTACTGTTAGCGGGTGGTTCTTCTGTCCGGCGAGGTGATGTTTGCCCTGTCCTGGACGGGGTTGCACTCCCCCTAAAGGATCGGGTCCGTAGTTTGGGGGTGCTCTTCGATCCAGAACTGTCACTTGAGGCACAGGTGAACTCAGTGGCAAAGAGCACCTTTTATCAGCTCAGGCTGATATACCAGCTGCGCCCTTATCTGGACAGAGATAGCTTAGCTACAGTTATCCATGCTCTGATAACCTCTCGTTTGGATTACTGCAATGCGTTATACGTGGGGCTGCCTTTGAAAACGGTCCGGAAACTTCAACTGGTGCAAAACAGGGCAGCAAGGTTATTAACAGGGACTGGCCGGCGAGATCACATTACGCCAGTCCTTTTACAACTTCATTGGCTGCCAGTCCAGGTCCGGGCCCAATTCAAAGTGCTGGTATTGACATTTAAAGCCCTAAACGGTTTGGGGCCAGGTTATCTGAAGGAACGCCTCCTCCCATATGTACCTACCCGGACCTTAAGATCATCTACAGGGGGCCTTCTCCGTGAGCCCCTGCCAAAGGAAGTGAGGCAGGTGGCTACTAGGAGGAGGGCTTTCTCCGCTGTGGCACCCCGGTTGTGGAACGAGCTCCCCAGAGAGGTCCGCTTGGCGCCTACACTGTACTGCTTTCGTCGCCAGCTGAAGACCTTTTTATTCACTCAGTATTTTAACACTTAATTTTAACTTAAATTTAAATTTTACTGTTTTAACTCTGTATTTTAATCCTATATCAACTTTGCTGTGTGGTTTTATCCTGGTTGCGCTTTTTATACTGTATTTCGTAATTGTGTTTTAAACTGTTGGGTGTTTTACTGTGGTTTTAATTTTTGTGAACCGCCCAGAGAGCTTCGGCTATTGGGCGGTATAAAAATGTAATAAATAAATAAATAAATAAATAAATAAATAAAATAAAGGGAGGTGCTGCTGGAGGAGGCCACAGTCCTGAAGGTGGCTGGTGGCCACTTCACCAGCAGAGAGGGGCTGGTAGATCCACTAGCCCTAACCATGGCCCTGGGCATGGGTGGCAACAGCTGTGTGGGGGCCGTATCCAGCAGCGTGCTGGTGAGAGGAGGGTGGGCAATTGGCTTCTGCCCTTGCTGTGGGTCAGCTCTGGTGGAGGAGGCATCATGACCGGTGCCTTGGCTCAGTTGGGGTCGGTCTCTGGTGGAGGTAATGGATGGGGCGATCCTGCTGCCCGGCGTGTATCCTGGCACAATGTCATGCCGCTTTCCCAGCAGGCGTGCCAGCTCATCATAGAAGGGCATGGTTCTTGGCTCGACCCCAGTTCTGTTGTGCATGATGATCTCCTTGAATTTCCTCTTCAGCCCGTGGAGCTTGTCCTTGCACTGCTTGGGGTTGCACACATACCTGTATTCCTTCAGCTGCTCAGAGGGCCATGGGTAGAGCTGGTCATGCCGGGCAGTGTTCATGATTCTGAGGCCCTCGGTGCTTCCCCAGAGTTCTATGAAGGCTGCTATCTCTGCTTGGGACCAGTGCTCAGCTCTGCACCTTCCTGAACCCTCCTGGGTGGTGTCCAAGACAATGCTCTGTGACCCAGGGCCTTCCTAGACGAGGCCTTAGCGCGCCTTCTGTCCCGGCTTCCCTGCTGTGCGTCCAGATGACGCACAGGGGAATCCAGAGACAGGCCGCGCTGAGGCCTCCTCCAACGCGCCATAAGCGAATTCGCTTATGGCGCGCCTTTTCCCCAGCTCCGGCCTCAGGCCGGAGCTGGGGAACGTCTAGGGACTTCTGCAGCTTTTCGCGGCTCCTCACTTACTCGCGAGGAGCCACGAAAAGCCGCGGACCTGGCACAGTGCTCATAGGAGCGCTGTGCTCATAGGAGCGCTGTGCCCATCGGCGGGGGGGACGAAGGCTGGGAGGGTGGGTGCCAGGGTGGGTGGCACGGGGGGAGGGCGGGTGCGATCGCGCCGCGCGCCGCCCGGGCAATGCCTGGCATGGGGCGGCATTGTGCTGTCCCATGCCAGGCATTGCCTGGGCTCGGGTGGCGTGCGGTGCGATCGCACCCGCCCTCCCCCCGTGCCACCCACCCTGGCACCCACCCTCCCAGCCTTCGCCCCCCCCCCCAGTAAAAAAAAACCAGAAAAAACACACTTACCTCGCCGGAGTCTTCGGGCCGCACCCAGCCCCTTTAAAAAAAAATTTAAAATGGCGGACGCCGCAGGGACGCGACGTCCCTGCGCGTCGTGCGTGTGGTAGCCTGGGGGAGGCGCGCTAACTTCAGCGCACCTCAGCCCCGCCTCCCTGCCGGCATAAGCCGGCAGGTCTAGCAAGGCCCCCAGTTCCCTTGGTCTGGCCATCGGTGATCTCTTGGCTGCTGGTATCCATGATGGCCAAAGTAGCAGCCTTGGGTGTTTGTGAAGAGCTGCATGGGTCCCTGTAGTGTAGGGCTCCTGCAGGCCAGTGGAGGAGTACAGGTTTAGGAGCTGGAGAAATCACCTTGAAATCAATTCAGTGATAACTAGAAGCCAACATGGATTTGTCAGGAACAAATCCTGTCAGACTAATTTGATCTCATTTTTTGATCGGGTAACCTCCCTTGTGGACTGTGGGAATGCTGTGGATGTCATATATCTTGACTTCAGCAAAGCTTTTGACAAAGTACTACATGACATTCTGATTAACAAACTAGCTAAAAGTGGGCTAGATGGAACAACTATCAGGTGGATTCAGTTGGCTACAGAATCGGACTCAAAGAGAACTTATCAATGGAACCTTCTCAAACTGGGGAGAGGCAACGAGTGGGGTACCGCAGGGCTCAGTCCTGGACCCAGTGCTCTTCAACATTTTTATTAATGATTTGGACGAGGAGGTGCAGGGAACGCTGATCAAATTTGCAGATGACACAAAATTGGGTGGGATAGCTAATACCCTGGAAGACAGAAACAAACTTCAAAGTGATCTTGATAGGCTGGAGTGCTGGGCTGAAAACAACAGAATGAAATTTAATAGGGATAAATGCCAAGTTCTACATCTAGGAAATAGAAACCAAATGCACAGTTACAAGATGGGGGATACTTGGCTCAGCAATACTACAAACTGCAACTGCAAACCATCCTTTGAGCTCAAAAATACCTACTGCATCCAGAAGAGATGCATCCAGAAGGGAAAGGTCTTTGTCAGTACCAAGACAAGAGACAGGTGCCGTTTGCCCCAATGGGAATGGGAAAAGGCATCCAACTACTCCTCTTACTGGTACTGTAGAAAGAGTTGGTAGGAGTGGGAGTACTATTGCCCTACTGAATTTGAATACAGCACTTCGTCTTGAGAGGCAACAGCAGGTGGAAAGGCTAAAAGATCTGTTTTTTGATGCAGTAATTACTGAAGCCACTTCTTCAGTTGCTATTCCATACTTATCCACACTCCTCTAGACTGTCAGGCAATCTTGTAAGATTCTTTCAGATGCCAGGTGAAGACCTTTTTATTCTCTCAGCATTTTAACAGTCTATAAATTTAATTTTAACTTTGCTGTTTTAAATTTCTATTTTAAATTTGTATTTCTGCACTGCTTTATTTATATTTATTTATTTATTACATTTATATACCGCCCCATACTTGAAGCTCTCTGAGCAGTTTACTGCTGCTGATTTTATCCTGGTTGTGTTTTATATTGTATTTTATATAATGTTTTTATACTGCTTGTTTTATACTTTGAATGGTTTTAATTTTTGTGTACCGTCCAGGGAGCTTCAGCTATTGGGTGGTATAAAAATGCAATAAATATAAATAAATACCTTTTGATAAAGAGGGCAGGAGGCTGGATCTCATGGGATGGAGCATCTGTACATTGGCACCACTTAGTCTGAGAGTGGTGAAGTATCAAGCAACAATGGCCCAATATCAACTTTTCCTATAGGAAAGAATTAGGTCATTATGTGACTATCTCCCCGATGATAGGCAAAAACTTGCTTGCATTTTTCTGGCGGAGGTGTCTAATCTGGTGAGACAGCAAATGCATACAGCAAGACATCAGATGGACTGTGGGACAAAGACCATGATGGGAGCAACTGCACTAAGAAAACACGTGTGGTTGCACTTGGCAGGACTTTCACAGGCGGCATGAGCACAAATTGAGAATCTCCCCTTCGATGAGGTAGGGTTGTTTCACTCCAAAACAGATTAGACAATAGACACAGTGCAGAAGGCAAGAGCAACTGCCAGGAAAATGGGCCTCTCCCAGCCACAACAACTGTTTCAACTGAGCTGGACTGCTCCTATGGGCAGCAGACCAGCCAACAAGCCAAATGCTAGTCATACGGTCATCAAAGTTCCTATCCTCATGAAGACTCCAGGATTACATAAAAAAGCAGCACCTGACTGCACTGCTCTTTGACTACGAAGCTACCCGGCTACCTTCTTTGTCTCTCTCAGTACATTTATACTTGAGAGAGCATCACGGCGGATTCATGGGTTCTCCAGATCATGAGAGAAGGTTACAGAATCAAGTTTGACAGCCCCCTTCCCTTTTTGGGAATATGATCTACCAACCTTTCTCCTGTACTTTGAGCAGAGGTGGGTACACTCCAATGGAAAGGAGCGATACAAGAGATCCCCATGCACAAAGCTCACAGGCAGTTCTATTCCCGGTATTTTACCGTCCCGAAAAAGGACAGTGGCATCAGACTGATTTTGGATTTCGGAGGAGTCAACTCATTTATAACTCCGAGAAAATTCAGAATAGTTACACTTGCATTCATTGTGCCCCTCCTAAAGAAAGGAGATTAATTTGCAACCATAGATTTGAGAGATGCATACTTTCACAGCTTGATAGAGGAATGCAGACAGGAATTTCTTTGCTTCATAGTTGGCAAACAGTTCTTCTACTTTATGGTCCTTCTGTTTGGCATTCTCATGGCTCCATGCATCTTTATCAAGTACATGCCAGTGGTGGGTGCTCAACTAAGAATACAAGAAGTGAAAGTACATCTACACATAGACAACTGGCTTGTGGTGGCAAGGTCGTGTCATCAACTTCGACACAATATTCAACTTACCCTACAACTGCTGGAGAGACTGGACCTGTATGTGAATGTAGAAAAATTAGTTCTCATACCATCCATGTTAATGGGGGAATTAACGTCTACCCCCTTGTCATGGTCAGATCACTTCCTATTGAGGTTTAGACTCTCGGCTGCCTTTCCCCTCTGCAAGGGTGGGGGGCCTATTAAAATGGTCCACCCCAGGAGGCTAATGGACTCCGATGGATTCCAGAGGGCTCTGGGGGATTTTCCTGCTGATATGGCCAGTGCTCCTGTCGAAGCTCAGGTCGCTCTGTGGAATGCAGCGATGACTCGGGCAGTTGACACGATCGCACCCAAGTGTCCTCTCCCTCTGAGTAGAGCCTGGTCAGCTCCTTGGTATACATCTGAGCTGAGGGCAATGAAGCAAGAGGGGAGACGGCTAGAACGCAGGTGGAGGAAAACTCGTGCTGGGTCTGATCGAACACGGGTTAGAGCTCACTATCGAGCCTACTCTGTGGCGGTGAGAGTGGCAAAGAGGCAGTTCTTTTCCACCAGCATTGCATCTTCTCAGTGTCGTCCGGCAGAGCTTTTCCACCTGTTACACTCTGGGCCAGGGCGTGAGATAGTTGAACCCTCGGTAGCATGCTGTGACGAGTTTGCACGGCACTTTGAAGATAAAGTCGCTCAGATTCGTCATGAATTGGACACCACACTTAATGCAGTTCCACTAGTAGAGGCGTTCAGAGCGCCGTCCGGCTCAGTTTTATTGGATGAGTTTCAGTTATTGAGGCCCGAGGATGTGGACAAGGTGCTTGGCCAAGTCCGGTCGACCACCTGTGTGCTTGACCCTTACCCCTCGTGGCTCATTACATCAAATAAGGAGGGGATCGCCGGCTGGGTCCAGGAGGTTGTAAATGCCTCCTTGAGAGAGGGAGTGGTGCCGGCCTCTTTAAAAGAGGCGGTAATTAGACCACTCCTGAAGAAGCCTAATCTGGACCCGGAGGACGTTAACAACTACAGGCCGGTGGCTAATATCCCTTTCCTGGGCAAGGTGCTTGAGCGGGTGGTTGCAGAACAACTCCAGGCACTCTTGAATGAAATGGATTATCAAGATCCATTTCAATCGGGTTTCAGGCCTGGTTTTGGAATGGAAACTGCCTTGGTCGCCCTGTGGGATGACCTCTGTCAGGAGAGAGACAGGGGGAGTGCGACCCTGTTGGTTCTTCTGGACCTCTCAGCGGCCTTCGATACCATTGACCATGGTATCCTTCTGGATAGGTTGTCTGAGTTGGGAGTGGGAGGTACTGCATTGCAGTGGTTCTGCTCCTACTTAGATGGCCAATTCCAGAAGGTGGTGCTGGGGGATTATTGCTCTGTGCCATGGCACCTAAGCCATGGGGTTCCACAGGGCTCTATCTTATCCCCTATGCTGTTTAACATATACATGAAGCCGCTGGGGGAGGTTATCCAGAGATGTGGACTGATGTGTCATCAATATGCGGATGATACCCAGCTCTACCTTTCCTTTTCATCAAACGCAGGTGAGGCAGTGACTGTTCTGAACCAGTGCCTGGGCACGGTAATGGACTGGATGAGGGCTAACAAACTGAGACTCAATCCAGACAAGATGGAGGTACTGTTAGCGGGTGGTTCATCTGTCCGGCGAGGTGATGTTTGCCCTGTTCTGGATGGGGTTGCACTCTCCCTAAAGGATTGTGTCCGTAGTTTGGGGGTGCTCTTGGATCCAGAACTGTCACTTGAGGCACAGGTGAACTCAGTGGCAAAGAGCACCTTTTATCAGCGTAGGTTGATATACCAACTACGCCCTTATCTGGACAAAGATAGCCTAGCTACAGTTATCCATGCTCTGATAACCTCTCGCTTGGAACGCCTCCTCCCATATGTACCTGCCTGGACTTTAAGATCATCTACAGGAGCCCTTCTCTGTGAGCCCCTGCCAAAGGAAGTGAGGCAGGTGGCTACTAGGAGGAAGGCTTTCTCTGCTGTGGCACCCCGGTTGTGGAATGAGCTCCCCAGAGAGGTCCGCCTGGCGCCTACGCTGTACTGCTTTCGTCGCCAGGTGAAGACCTTTTCATTCTCTCAGTATTTTAACACTTAATTTTAACTTAAATTTCAATTTTACTGTTTTAACTCTGTATTTTAATCTTATATCAATTTTGCTGCATGGTTTTATCCTGGTTGTGCTTTTTATACTGTATTTTGTAATCGTGCTTTTAACCTGTTGGTTGTTTTATTGTGGTTTTAATTTTTGTGAACCACCCAGAGAGCTTCAGCTATTGGGCGGTATAAAAATGTAATAAATAAATAAATAAATAAATCCAATTTATCGGAGTGACCATCAACTCCATAAGGGGCTTTGTCTACCTCCTGTGAAAGAGAGCACAGGCATTGATAACCTTGGCCAAAACAGTCAGATACTGAACATCAATCAAAGCCTTAGCTATACAATGGCTACTGGGCTACATGTAGGCAACCACAGCTATGGTTCCCTTTGTGAGGCTGCAGATGAACACACTCCAGGACTGGTTTATCAGTGTTTGATACTCAACAGAATGCTCAGCAGGTGATCCTCAGCCCACCTTCTGCAGTCAGGACCTCACTGAGGTGATGGGAAAGTTTGAGCAAGCTCACCATTTGAATCCTGTTCCACCATCCAATACTGACAAGGACTGTTACAACCAATGTGTCAATGTCAGGTTGGGGTGCACACTGTGGCACTCTCAAAGTTCAAGGCCACTGGTCCAACTGGGAAGCAGCCAACCACATAAATTACCTCGAACTGCTAGAGGTGTAGAAAGCAAGGAGAACTTTTATGACTATTCTGTGGCATCAACACATCCAGGTTGAATTGAACAATACAACTGTAGTTTTTATCTGAACAAGCAAGGAGGCTTGCTTGGCTTGTCCTTCTTACCATCAAAATCTGGAATTGGTGCATCAATAACAGGATAGAACTTACTGCTATCCATATCGCCAGCAAGAACAACGATGTGGCTAAGTCGATGTACAGTCGATCCACACAGACCTCCCATAAGTGGGAATTGAACTCTTCAATCTGAGAAGCAGTGTTCTCTCTGTGGGGTTTCCCAATGATCAACCTCTTTGCGATGGATGATGATGATGATATTAACAATTGTGATAATGGGTGACGACGGTAATAATGGTTGCTGACCATGGTGATAATGATAATGGATGCTGACCATGGTGATATTGATAATGGATGATAATAATGATGATCATGATAATGGATGATAATAATGATGATATTGCTAATTATGGTGATAATGATGATAATGATAATGCAAGATGATAATAGTGATAATGATGATGGATGATAATGGTGATATTGCTTATGATGGTGATAATTGTGATAATGATAATGGACGATGATGATTGATAATGGATGATGATAATGGCGATAATGGTGAATGGATGATGATAATGGTGAATGAATTATTATAATGGTGATAATGATGGTTCAGTGAGGGTGAGAGGAGCAAAGCTAATTAATTCACTAGGACTCCTCTTCAGGCAGTACTTTTAAATTTTAAAGATGCTTTATTTAATCTTGCATGTGTATGTGTGTGTGTGTGTGTGTGTGTGCACACGAGTGCGCGCACATTTAAGCCTTGTTTTTTAGATTTGATACATTGAAGTCCGAAACATCTGGGGAGCTGTTGTTGATAGGATCACCATATGAAAATGAGGACAGGGCTCCTGTATCATTAACAGTAGTATTGAAAAGGGATTTCAGCAGTTAAAGCTGCAAGGCAGGAGTCCTGCATTCTTTTGAATCTAGTCACAGCTCCTGCAGCTGGAACTGTTGTGATGAACATGGATTATCACTTCAGGAGGAAGAAAAGTCTTAAAATTTGTACAGTAAATAAAAATATATATTAAGTTCTGAAACGTTGAATGTCTCACTTGTTCTTTATTTCAGTGATTTTAATATTAACATATAATATAGAACACTTTTGTCTTAATTGTAAGGTGTAGAATTAGACATGTGACTAGGCCACACACCCTTGTACTTAGGAGCCGGACATGTTGAGTTGGCCCTGCCTTGGGGGGTGGGCATGTTGGGGTAGCCATGCCTCCTGAGGGAAGCCATATTGTCCTCCTTTTTAGTTTCCAAAATATGGTCACCCTACCTTTCTACACCTATGGATTATCCCAGGAAAATGGAGGGATTGTCCCTGCCTGCTCCCGGGATTCCCTGTGTGTCATTTGGATGTCATTTTCCATCCCAGGGAAAAAGACAGGTTTAGAAACTGTCAAGGACTCTAAAAAAAAGGGAAAAAAAGTTAAGGGCACAATCCTCTGCTTGTTTAGACAGAAAAAGGCAGAGAATACTGGGAGTAGCACATCCTTTTGTCTAAACATGGAAAGGATTGTACAATAAATGAACTTGGTAATGCATCTGGACATAACGTGAACCAAGAAAAATCTTCAAAATAATTTTATATTGGAGAGGGAACAAAAAGAAGAACTTGAATTTACAACAGGCTCAAATTGTAAACCAAGAGGGTTAAATATGTGGGAATAGTATTCTCTGATAATGTATATAATGCAGTTGAGGGTAATTATATGAGTGTGTTGTGTAAAGCTGTATAGGATCTCAAGAGGTGGGCAAAAGTGCCTGTTCCGTGTCTGGGGAGAATTGTAAGATGAAAATTTTGCCTAGATTTTTATTTCAATTTCTTACATTGCCAATTAAGGTTCCACAAAGGCATTTAAATAAAATTCAAACATTAATTTATATATATACTAGTATATATGCTCAGTGTTGCTTCGGTCCATGAATAATTCTGTTTCCTGACTTGGAGCTGAGCAGAAGCAGGGAAGAGCAGCTGGCCCAGCTCAAGTAGAAGCTAGAAAAGTAAGCCAGTTCCCAGAGAGCGAGCGAACAGGAAGAGCAAACAGGAGTTTGACAGGGGGAGTTTGGCAAGGGAGGTCAAGGGGGAGGCCTCTAAGAAAAAAAGAGAGGGGAAAAATGAAGAAAAACATAAATAGAAAACACCCCACAAAACCACAAAAAAAACCCCAAAAATCTTATTTTCCCTTAAGACATACTCATATAGTTGTGTACCTTCACAGAGGACAGAACAAAGCAAAGGCAATTCTACTATAATCAGAAAGGAAAAAAACCAAAGCAGAAATAGACAATACGGATGGAAAGGAGTCCCTAGAGATGGTGATCTGCAAAGGGTGTGCAATGTTCGTGTTTCTGCCTGAGCTCAACATGGCGTATACCTGCAACAAGTGCAAGCTGGTGGCACTTTTGGAAGAAAAAGTGAGAGGACTTGAGCAGCGAGTGTCCACCCTCCAAAGAATAAGAGAAAACTTGGTGGGATGACTCCCATGACTGGAATATAGCAATTGAAGGTTATAACTTGTTCAAAAAGAACAGAAGAAATAGAAAATACCTATCCCTGCACAGAAATACAGGCGGATGAGACTGGGAGCCACATCGAGAGCATCTGGATTAAAATAAATGGGGCAAGGAATAAAAAGAACATGATAATCGGAGTCTACTACCGACCACCCAATCAAGGAGAAGACGAGGATGAAACTTTTGAGAAACAAATTGCCAGTGTTTCAAGGAAGTGTGATGTAGTAGTGATGGGGGACTTCAATTACCCTGAAATCTGTTGGGAGACAAATACTGCCAAAAGCGTCCCTTCCAAGAAATTCCTGACATGTGTGGGTGATAACTTTCTCCTACAGAAAGTGGAGGAAGGAACTAGAGGATCGGCAATCCTTGACTTGATATTGACCAACAGGGATGACATAGTGGATAAAGTGGCAGTTACGGGAACTCTGGGGGAAAGGGACCACGTCATACTTGAATTCTTGATTATGAAGGAGACAAAAGTTGAGTGTAGCCATACACATACTCTGGATTTTAGGAAAGCTGATTTTAATAAACTCAGAACTATAATAAGTAAGGTCCCGTGGCAAGTGAGCCTAATGAGAAAAGGAGTGCAGGATGGGTGGGAGTATTTAAAAAATGAAATTTTAAAGGCACAGTTACAAACAATTCCAACAAGGAGAAAAGATAGAAGACAACAGAGGAGGAAACCTATGTGGCTCCACAAAAAGCTTAGAGATGACCTGAAAACAAAAAAGGATACGTATAGGAAGTGGAAGAAAGGCTAGGCTACAAAAGAAGAGTACAGACAGGGGGCGCAGAAGTGCCGAAATGGCATCAGGAAGGCTAAAGCTGAGAATGAGCTGAGGTTAGCGAGGGATGCTAAAAGCAATAAAAAGGCTTTCTTCAGATACGTGAGTAGTAAAAGACAAAGGAAAGAAATGGTGGTTCAACTGCTTAATGAGGATGGCAAATTGATAACAGATGACAAAGAAAAGGCTGAAGTGCTCAATTCCTACTTTGCCTCAGTCTTCTCCCAAAAGCTGGTCTACGACCCCCCTGGAGAAAGTGAAGCTGAAGTTGAGGGGGCAGGATTGCAATTTGAGATTGATAAACAAATGGTCAAAGAACACCTAATTTCCTTGAATGAGTTCAAATCTCCAGGGCCTGATGAACTGCATCCTAGAGTAATGAAGGAGCTAGCGGAAGTCAGTTAGTGGGAGCCGAGTTAGGACTGAGAGATAGTGATGCCAGTACTACACCTCCCAGCATGCCTTTGGAGGCCCTCAGGTGCCCATGTCCGCTGAGAGGCACTTTCTTCCTCTCGTGGCTGATGCTGCTCCCTGACAGAGCATCCAAGAATAGCATCTCCAAGAGGGGAGGCAAGTGGCTGTCAGTGGATGGGGACAATTCCGGACAAGTCCTGCTGGGACTGTCTCAGCCTGCACTCTCACCCACAAAGTGCTCCATCAGGAGCCTGTACTGAGGTCTGGGACTGGGTTGGGCACTTGTTCCCTTCATCAAGCCTGTTTCTGGGCATGCTTCCTTTTCCTCCTTCTTAAGGGTGAAAGCTGTCCATGTGCTTCCCTCAGTTTCTGAGAAAACTGATATCTGGATGGGGTGCCTTTGAGAATGTCCAGAGTTCACCCTCTCAAAAACACGCTGCTGTATCTAGTTATGACTTTAAAACCACACATGGCAGGTGGAAAGAGGCACCGCAAATGGATGCAGCCCATTTATGTGGGTTGTTTCCTTTTACGTGGAATTGGGTTGACTGACTTTAGGAATCACAATGGCCACCAAAGGCCAGTAAGTCTCGCCTCCCAGCCAAGGCATGCTGGGAGTTCTGCCCAGGCATGCTGGGAATTGTAGGCATAAACCTAGGGGTTTTATTAAATTATTTAAAAATAGTTAAACCCCCCAAATTCATGTTTTTAGAATTTTTCTGATCCATGTACATGAAGACCTGTCTGAATGAACAGCATTAAGGCAGCACCATATATGGAAGTGGGTAAACATTTCCAGACATACATGACACACACATACTTTCATACACACACACACACACACACACACACACACACACACACACACACATACAAAAATGGAACTATAAAAAGGCAAGGATTAGACCACAAATATTGTAACAGGAGAGACTTAGAGAAGGACTTTCAGTCCCTATACTAGTATTAGTGGCTATGGCACAGTGAACCCATTTAAAGCTACCCATCTTGGGTAACAAGCATGGCTAGATATACCCCTAGGAGAATGGATGTGGTATATGCAACAGGACAAGGAGAGGATACAGACACGTAGAGCTCCATAACAGCAGCGGTTTAATGCACTCTAGCCATATCTGGTATCTGGCATTGCAGTGTGGGACTCACATGGCGTCATCCCTGTCCTGCATCCATCTTGCCTCTTTTCCTCTAGTTTGTGCATTTTTTGGTGCAAGGAAAGTCTGGATTACTTTCCCCAAGCTGATTTCATGCACCCTTAGGCCTCTGTGTAGTGCTGTCCTTTTACTTTTTCCTTTGCTGGGAGCATGTGCTTTGAATGGAGACTTGCAGATGAAAAGGGAGGGCAGGACAGTTCTACTCCTCCAGCAGACTGTGTTGAATGACTGGACTTGTACTTAGTCAGCTGAATGGATGTTTTACTGCTCCAACCCCACCCTCATTGCCCTGTAGAAATGGAGCCCAGCCGATGAAACATTAAATCAGTAAATTGCTAAACAACAAAACCAGAGCAAGAGCGGGGTGGGGGAGAGGTGGCCATGTCTCTGAGGACAGCAGCAGATCTCTATTTTTATGAACAGGAGATGCACAGCTGTGCATTATCAAAGTAAAGGAAAACAGATCCTCCACAAATGCAAACAGGTGGAATTTCACATTGGTGGAGTATCAGGAGAATGGTTTGAGGGGGGGTGTTAAAAAGAAAATTCCTAAAAATCAAGTCATGAACAGGTCTGACTCAAACTTGGCATGCCTAAAGCCCTCCTTAAGAGCTATCACCATGCCAAGTTTCATCTGTTTATCTTTTAAAAAATTATGCAGATGTAAACATTTTGGTTAGCCACAGGTGTCAATATCAAAGCTACCCCTCCCCGCAGTCAGCCTCTTCCAAATATGGAGAGAGACTTACTTCTGTGTAAACATGTATAGAACTGACTTTTAATAGTGTGTTCACTCAGAAGCTTTTTTAAAAAGTCTAAAACAGCAAAATGGAAAGAAGTGCTCTGCTACCCGATGCTTACTTCTGAGGTCTTACTTCCGTTTATTCAGAAGTAAGTCTCTCTCGATACAACCAGGGCAGGATCTACACTACTGCTTTAAAGCAGTAGTATAGATCCGGCCCAGGTTTACCAAAGTTAAGCATGTATCGGATTTTAGTATGACTTGGATGTAGATGCAGTTGTTAGTAAGGGAATCAAGTCTGGGCAATAAAGGAGCTCCATTGAACACATGCACACATACACACACACACACACACCTCCGATTCTACCTTAATCCACCCTGCACAGAATCAGAGGTGTGTGTATTGATGGGAAGGAATGACTTGAGGGGAATTAAAAATTCCTAAAAAATCAATGGATGAACCAATTTGATTTAAACTTGGCATGCCTAAAGCCCTACTTAAGAGGTCTCACAGGCCCACATTCCATCTCTTAATCTTTAAAAATGAGGGAGCTGTAAGCATTTTGGTTTATTCCCATAGGAGTTCCAATGAGCCTTCACTCATTGGGGGAAGGCTGCCACTTGATCACAATGTCCATCAGTTACAAGAACCAATGAACTGGAAAGGGAAGGAGATGGGCCAGGTGTGCGCAATAGCAGCAGGAGAGCAAACACATGAAAAGAGAGTTCACTGGTATAGCAACGATCGTGAAAGGGAGAGACGCTTGCTGCACTTATGAAACAGAGGTAAAAATGTGGAGGCAAACCAGGGTGGGGGGGAAAGGTGTGATGGAGTTCATAGAAACAGAGTCACAGGTCTGAAAATTTGGATTTGGGTAACAGACATACTTTGGCACCAGGTATTTCTCCCCCTTGCTGTAGTACTTAATAGTTTTGGGTGTATTTGTTACACAAATATGCTTAGACCAAGTGCAACATAGTGTTCAGATTTGTATACACTTGGTAGAAAGACGACAGAGGCTTCTTGGGTTTTTCTTATTTTACTAAACTGCAGTTAGGGTGAACACTGTCGCTCACGCAGAAGCAATGTCACACCCCTCAAACATGGAGGGGTTGTTTTTATTAGGCATGTGCTCCGCTCCGATTAGGAGCGTAGAAGCAGGAGCGGATTGGCGTGCTCCGCCTTACCCAGAGGCGGAGTAGGAGCGGACCGCGGACCCCTAGAAGCAAGGCGAAGAGAAGCGACCATTTTTCGGAGCTCCTAGTTCAGGCGGAGCACTCCGGTCGCCATCTTGAAAACATTTCACCCATAGGATTGCATTGCGGCAAATAATCGCGGATAACTACGTTCTTTTTGAAGCTATCGTTCTGGAAATTCTTGTGCACAGAGAGTCATGGATGGGGGTCATTTTGAGACTACTCTCACCTCTCTGCATCGTGCGGGTCACGTGCTAGAATTTTTAAAAAATCGGGTCAACAGCGCGTCTCAAACGGTGATTTTCGGCTTTTCGCCCATAGGATTGCATTGCGGGAAAGAATCGGGGATAACTGGGGGGGGGTTAAGCTATCGTTCTGAAAATTCTTGTGCTTAGACAGTCGTGGATGGGGGTCATTTTGAGACTACTCTCAACTTTCTGCGTCCTGTGGTTCACGTGCAATATTTTTTTGAAAATCGGGGTTTGGGTTTTTTTTAGGGGTGTGATCCGCTCCGATTAGGAGCGTAGAAGCAGTAGCGGATTGGCCTGCTCCGCCTTACCCAGAGGCGGAGTAGGAGCGGACCGCGGACCCCCTAGAAGCAAGGCGAAGAGAAGCGCCCATTTTTCGGAGCTCCGAGTTCAGGCGGAGCGCTCCGGTCGCCATCTTGAAAACATTTCGCCATAGGATTGCATTGCGGCAAATAATCGTGCATAACTAGGTTGTTTTTGAAGCTATCGTTCTAGAAATTCTTGTGCTCAGAGAGTCGTGGATGGGGGTCATTTTGAGACCACTCTCACCTCTCTGCGTTGTCTGGGTCGCGTGCTATATTTTTGTGAAAATCGGGTCAACCGCGCGGCTCAAACGGCGTTTTCGGCTTTTCGCCCATAGGATTGCATTGAGGGAAAGAATCGGGGATAACTGGGGGGGGGTTTAAGCTATCGTTCTGAAAATTCTTGTGCACAGAGAGTCGTGGATGGGGGTCATTTTGAGACCACTCTCACCTCTCTGCGTTGTCTGGGTCGCGTGCTATATTTTTGTGAAAATCGGGTCAACCGCGCGGCTCAAACGGCGTTTTCGGCTTTTCGCCCATAGGATTGCATTGAGGGAAAGAATCGGGGATAACTGGGGGGGGGTTAAGCTATCGTTCTGAAAATTCTTGTGCACAGAGAGTCGTGGATGGGGGTCATTTTGAGACTACTCTCAACTTTCTGCGTCGTACGAGTCGCGCGCTAGAAGTTCTTAAAAAATTGGCGGGAAAAATACCTTTTTCAAAGGGCTGAGGGGCAGAGTCAGCTCCCGGTCATGATGATCCCAAAGTTGGAGGAGGGCATAGGCAAAACAGGTAACTTGGGATTCTGGGAAACTTCTCTTTCTTCATCTGAACGGGCTTTTCCCCGTGTTTTTTAACACAGTAGCCCCACCAAATGCACAAACACAACCTGAAATCATATACTAAGCCAAGAATAAGAGATAGAAACACAGCACTGCTCCCCACCCTAACCTTGGTGAACAACTGAATAGATGTGGTGCAAGGGGATGAGCTCCCCTAGGGCATCTCATCGTGGACGTGCCCCCACTCTCTCCTGCACTGGAAGGCCATTAGAGCCTTCCAAAGAGAGTAAAACGGTGGAGCAATGCCTATCATGAGTTGAAGTGAATGGTCACTTTTCAGTGGTAGAGCAATGCCTGTTATGAGTTGAAGTGAGCGTTTTACTTCTTCTCAGAGCTGTTGGTGGCTGTCTTGAACTGGCAGCTACTTCCCCCTCCCCCGGGCACGTCCCCCTATTGCTGGTAAAAGACAGATATAGCCTTTTTAAAAAAATTCTTCTTGCTGTTTATTGAGCAACACTGCTGCTTTTAATTCCACCCCTCCTTTGTTTATTTATTGATTTATTCCATTTTATACGCATTACTGGCTAATCCTTGGCTCACTTCCTTATGCCCCCAGAAATGCCAGCTGCATGCCTGCCTGCCTTCCCTCCCTCCTCCCCTGCCCACCTCGCAGGGATGTTGTGTGTGGGGTGCCCGATTTTCAAAAATTCCCCAAAAATCAGGGGATGATGGGATTGCTTTGAAACTTGGCGTGCGTGTGTATATCCCCATGAGGTGTCATGGTGCCAAACATGAGGTTTCTAACTTGAACAGAAAAAAAGTTGTATAATTTTTTAGCTTTCAATGCAAGCCTATGGGGGGGGGGAAATGGAGCTCCGATCCGGATCCGGAGCTCCGAGCGGAGCGGAGCGGAAGTGGGCAGAGCGGGGGCGGGGCGGAGCGGCCCGATCCGGAAAATGGCGGATCTGCAAGTGAAGCGGAGCGGGGGGTCCATGCACACCCCTAGTTTTTTTATTTTTTTTGAAGCGATGACAGGCACATTCAACTCCCAATCCTGATGAGAATTGATCACCTCATGAACCATCATCCTCCAATCCCAGCGTTGGAGGGGGGACTAAGGCAGACCCACCCTGAGAGCTTTCTGCTTTGTGTCTCTTTGTGGGTTGGCGTTCGTGGAGGGAAGACTTAGTTAGTTAGTGCTGCTGGCTGCTGTGTGTTTGTTTGGACTTTGGAGATAGATTAGGATTTTGCTTGGTGCGTGTGTGTGTGTTTGTTTGCTTCTTTCTGACTTATAGCTTAGTTTGCCCTGTGTTTTTCCCTTACTTTGACTTAATATAAACTTTATTTTTAAATTTTGGAGTGTGTGTTTGGTTGGTTGGGTTGGTTGTCTAACCCTAACCCTAACCCTTCCCTCTATTAAAGCCTGACTGTTCTGCTTTTGTGAAAGCTTTCTTTTGAAAGCATACACACACTTCTTGTCCCATTTCCCTACATTTATTAGTAATATTCTTAAACATATTATTATATTCTTTTACATATTCTTAGTAGTATATATATTAGTATATTCTCATACATATTAGTAGTAGTATTAATATTTTATTAGTCATCATGAGAAGAGGGAGCAAGCGTGCTGAAAGCAGCAAGGCTCAGGCTGGCACCAGTAAGCAGGCAGGTGGCAAGAGGCAGGTGGCAGCAAGAGGCAGGTTGCAAAGAGGCAGGTGGCAGCAGTGCCATTAGAGGAGGAGGAGGAGTATCTCCTTCATTATCCTTTGAGCCCATGAGCCCGCTGATGGACCTAGACGAGGTCCTCAGCACAGTGGAGGGGGAGGAGGAGGAGGCGGTGGTCCTCCAGGATGTGGGGGCTGAGGAGGAGCAGCAGCAGGCCGAGGCTCCCTCCCCAGTCTCATCCCACACCTCTTCCGCTGCAACCCCTGTTTCTGTGGCAGCACCAGAGAGCTCAGGCGGGCAATTGGTGGTGTCACCATGGAAGCGAAAGACAAGCATCGTGTGGGACCACTTTGAGTTGGGAGCGGATCCCCGCTTTGCTGTCTGTCGCCACTGCAAACTCAGCCTAAGCAGGGGTTCATCTACAGGGCATTATGGAACCAGCAGCATGAAGATGCATCTTCAGAGGAAGCACCAGTCGGTCTTGCTGGGGAAAGAGGCGGGCAAGGCGACTGGTTCCAGGGGAAAGCCGAAGACTGCTGCTGGCACTTCCACTCTCAGCTCTCCATCTCCCATCCCCACAAGGGTTAGGCAGGCAACCCTGCCGGAAATGGGGTGGGGGAAGTATGGACCCACAAGATGGCGTTTTCCAATGCCCACCCAGGGTGCTACTGTGGTGGGGCATCTGCCGGGACTGACTCCTCCCCAATACTAGATCTATGACATGTCACTCTGCCTACCCCTCTGCTAGCCCGTCCTCCTCGGTGACCGACTCGCTGGGATGGTTTGCGTTTGCAATGCGTGACTAACTGCAGTGCTGGCATAGAAACCAACCATCCTTGCCTCACTTCCTTGTGCCCCAAGAAATGCCCGCAGCCTGCCTGCCTGCCTGCCTGCCCGCCTCCCCCGGGGTGCTGCTGTGGTGGGGCATCTGCCAGGACTGACTCCTCGCCTGCTCTGCCTGCCTCTCTGCCCACCTGGTGCCTGGGAGATGGGCTTTGCGGTTCGTGCCCAGCACCCTCTGGCACGGTTGCTCCCAGTCGTCCTCCTCTGTGCCCCTCAATGCGTAACTGCTGGCTTAGAAAGAAACAACCAGCCATCTTTGCCTCACTTGCTCCTTGCGCCCGCTTACGGGTTGGTTTGCTATGCGTTAGTGCTCAAGCCATCCTTGCGGCACTACAATGCATGCTGCCTGCCTGCCTGCCTGCCTGCCTGCCTGCCTGCCTTCCCTCCCTCCCTTCTCCCCTTCCCGCCTTGCAGGGATGGTGTATGTGTCTTGCTTTGACTCAGGGGAGAAGTCCTTCCTGTGCTCACTTAGACTTTATCAAGTTCAATAATCCCTTTTTCAAGTGTGGAAGAAGATTTAGGGTTATCTCATGGCATGTTGGGATTTCCTTTGAACTGGCCCCATTGAGCTGTCTGCATTGCAACTTTAAATCCCTGACATACTGGAGTGCCCGATTTTCAAAACTTCCCCTAACATCAGGGGATGATGGGATTGGCTTGAAACTTGGCATCCATGTGGACACATGGGTAAGCTATCCTGGTGCTGAGTTTGAGGTTTCTAACGTGCAAATTGACGTAGTTGTAGAATGGGACTTGATTTGGGGTGCCAAAAATCAGGGGATGATGGGATTGCCTTGAGTCTAGGCGTCCATGTGGACACATAGATAAGCTGTCCTGGTGCCGAGTTTGAGGTTTCTAACATGCAAATTGACGGAGCTATCCCAAGGGGTGTGAATGGGGTTCCCGATTTTCATAAATTCCCCAAAAATCAGGGAATGATGGGATTTGCTTGAAACTTGGCGTCCATGTGGACACGTGGATAAGCTATCATGGTGCTGAGTTTGAGGTTTCTAACGTTCAAATTGACGGAGCTATCCCAAGGGGTGTGAATTAGGGTTATGGGTGGTGCGTTAGAGGTTAGAGCCGCGCCAAAAATCAGGGGATGATGGGACTGCCTTGAGTCTGGGCATCCATGTGGACACATGGATAAGCTTTCATGGTGCCAAGTTTGAGGTTTCTAACATCCAAATTGACGAAGCTATCCCAAGGGGTGTGAATGGGGTGCCCGATTTTCAAAAATTCCCCAAAAATCAGGGGATGATGGGATTTGCTTGAAACTTGGCGTGCGAGTGTATATGTCCATGAGGTGTCATGGTGCCAAACGTGAGGTTTCTAACTTGAACAGAAGAAAAGTTGTATACTTTTTTAGCTTTCAATGCAACCCTATGGGGGGAAAAAACGGAGCTCCGGATCCGGATCCAGAGCTCCGAGCGGAGCGGAGCGGAAGTGGGCGGAGCAGGGGCGGGGCGAAGCGGGCCGCTCCGAAAATGGCGGATCTCTAAGTGAAGCGGAGCGGGGGGTCCATGCACACCCCTAGTTTTTATACATTTATGTTATCAACACCATCAGCTTACATTCAGTGGTCCATGTGATGTACCATGTGGTTAGTAGTGTTGATATGTGCTTCTAAGTGCAATCAAACATTTATTGAGATAGTAAACACGCATGTGCAAAGGCAGCTTATGGGTTAAGTTGGTGAGGTTAGTACTCAGACTTTATTGGTCCATTTGATCACTTACGTACGCTTCTTTGTCTTCAGCCCGTGGGAACTCCTCCCAAACATCACACCATGTACTGATTTGTATCTCTTCTTCGTGTGTGCATGTGTGTGTGTAACTCTTACATCCCCGTATGTGGAACCTCCCTCTGGGAGGACTTTCTGGGTGGTGTCATTGGTTAGTAGCTTTGATTTCCTGTAACAGTGGAAATCTGTATAACACTCCCTCCTCAAAAGGCATTGCTTGAGCTAACTTACACCTACCTTGCGAGGTGGGCACAGTCTGAGAATTACTTTTCTTTACTACACTAGAGTGCTTTTCTAGTTGGCAACAGTGAAGGCACACATTGAAGACAGCAGCAAGCAAAAATACAGAAACAAATAATAATTATGACAATTCTAAAAGCTTTCTATCTCTATCTCAGTCTTCTAAATTATGATCTCAACTAATACTATAAGTTGAAACTATGCTAATCTTGGACTGGAACATGCGCTACTCATGTCATCAATTTTTAGGCAACAATCAGTAAGTTCAAAGACTTTACAGAGTCTGCTTCAGGAAGCTAGAGGATAGTCCAAACCCATGCGGTTCTGCAGCACTGCTTTCTGGATCTGGTCAACTTCCTGCATAGCAGCCTGCATCAGAGGAATCATTGGCTAGGACTTCTACTACAGCTTGCAACTTGATAATACTATTTGTTAAGGTCCTGGCCTCTCTTACACCTATCTAGGACTAAGTGACTGGCTTCTTGTACTTAGCCAGTATTTTGCTTGAGGGCTAAAAAAATTCTTTTTCATGAGACAAGTGTAAGAGGGATAATACATTTGGTGTGAAGCATCTAACACTCTGAAGGGTGGATGTATGGCTCCAATGTAGCATGTCCTATACTAGTTAGGAGGAAGCACTTGATAGGCCTTGTCACTACCAGCAAAGTAGTGACCGACTTTGGCTTCTTTGCCCTCTTGATACAGACCTGTCCATGTGTCATTTTGTCCACCAGCAGAGGGCCTATCATAGTAATAGCCTCCTTGGAAGGGGCTATCTAACAGGCACTCTTGATGTCATGAGAACCTGAGTCTTTTGAGCAGGGTCTTGGTAATATTAGAATCATTGACAGTGATTCCAACATCAGTCAACCAGGGGCTTTGCTAGACCTGCCGGGATAAGCCGGCAGGGAGGCAGGGCCAAGGCGCACTAACGTTAGCGCGCGCCGCCTCAGCTTCCAGATGCCGGACGCGCAGGGACGACGCAAGCCCTGCAGCGTCCGCCATTTTTTTTTTTAGTTTAAAGGGGCCACGTGCGGCCCGAAGACTCCGGAGAACGTAAGGGTTTTTTTAAGTTAACCCCCCCCATCCGTCCCCCCTCGCCATCTCCTGTTCGTTGCCCTCCGCCCCCCCTCGCCATCTCCTGTTCGTCACCCCCGCCCTCCCTCGTCATCTCCTGTTCCTCGCCCTCCGTCCCCCCTCGCCATCTCCTGTTCATCACCCCCCGCCCTCTCTCACCATCTCCTGTTCGTAGCCCTCCGTCCCCCCTCGCCATCTCCTGTTCCTCGCCCTCCGTCCCCCCTCGCCATCTCCTGTTCATCACCCCCCGCCCTCTCTCACCATCTCCTGTTCGTAGCCCTCCGTCCCCCCTCGCCATCTCCTGTTCCTCGCCCTCCGTCCCCCCTCGCCATCTCCTGTTCGTCACCCCCCGCCCTCCCTCACCATCTCCTGTTCGTCGCCCTCCGTCACCCCTCGCCATCTCCTGTTCGTCGCCCTCCATCCCCCCTCGCCATCTCCTGTTCGTCGCCCCCCGCCCTCCCTCGCCATCTCCTGTTCGTCGCCCTCCGTCCCCCCTCGCCATCTCCTGTTCATCGCCCCCCGCCCACCCCTCTCCTGCCGGTCCGGCCTTCCCTCCCCCATCTCCCCCCCTGGATCACCCCCCCGGCACGATGGGCACAGCGCTCATATGAGCGCAGTGCCAGGTCCGTGGCTTTTCGCGGCTACTCGCGAGTAAGCGAGTAGCCGCAAAAAGCCACGGACCTTCCTAGACATTTCTCACTGAGGCCGGGGCTGTGAAAAAGGCACGCCATAAGCGACTTCGCTTATGGCGCGTTAGAGGAGGCCTCAGTGCGGCCTGGCGCCAGATTCCCCTGTGTGTCATCTGGATGCACAGCAGGGAAACCGGCCTACAAAGCGCGCTAAAGCCTCGTCTAGCAAGGCCCCATGACTCATTTGCTATCTACGCTTGTGAGAACTCTTGCTTGCGAGTTCTATCTATGTGTTGCTATTCTATGGTGATTTTAGGAATGGTTATTTTACTTTTAAGAGCATTTTTCAGCCGGCAGGCCCACATTGCTGTGGTTGGTGTCATGTAATCTGGACCTACTAATTTTGTGTAACGTGCTGCTAATTAAAGTGGGGATGTCACATTAAGTGGGCATGGAATGTTTCCCAAGTGAGTACTGTTCCATGACCTAGGATGATACTAACAAATAAGAGGTCAAAACATTTCACGCTTCTAAACATGTGTCCATATACACTTCAATTCTCTCACATACCTGCTGCCTAGACCACTCTTTGGACACTTAAAGCACCAGCGCATTGTAGTAGGTTCGACTTCTTACCATTCTCTAGCTTCATACCTTTCATCAGACCATGTTGCTTCTCTGAATTGACATTATTTGACAAAACAGTGCGGCTCACAATGTCTTGAGCAGACAGAGGTTGTACTTTAAATGGGAAGTCTACTCTCAGGCCTTGTTCTGCACTCAATCAAGGCTATCATTTTGTTAAATTTAGTGAGTCTTGGAGACTCTTGCTCAATTGCAGTATGGAATTTTCACATTGCACATTCACAAATAGCAGGAAAATAAGTCTTATGCGTATCATGGTGAATTCGAACAGTGTGTAAACAATTCAAAAACAGTGTGTTTGTCACAAATTCACAGGTTTCAGTGTCTCTGAGTGGAAAGTCTCTGAATGCGTGGAATGCAAATGAACAGTCTCTGAAAGTCCTTGGGTGCAAATGAACAGTTTTTGAAAGTCTCTGGGTACAAATGAACAGTCTTTGCATGCAAAGCACAAAGTCTAAAGTTCTTGGCTCAAAGCTAATTAACACTGATTATGCATTAGGACAATTTTCTTTTAGATCTTAGTTTCTTTTAGCAACTCTTCAAACCCTTTCACTTTTGAGTGCAAGTTTGAAGTCTTTATCAGGACCCAGTCCTCGAGCTGGAACAAAAGGACTGACACATCCAAAGGTATCTACTGGAAAGGGACCACAAATCTGTAGAAAGATAAGACAGACTACAAGCCAGTAACATATTCTTGCAATTCTAGAGTACTAATAACTAAATTTACATTTCTAGTATTTGTTACAGGCGAGATCTTAGCGTTCTCTCATACAAACAATTCAAAGGGTGTCTATTTTGGTTCTACCCCGGGTTGTGCACTTGACATGGGTGAGAACAAGGGGAAGAACCTTTTTGTGAATAATCTATAGCAGACAACATCCACATGCAGTCACCCATCCCACTGCAGGACGAAGCCTTTCCAGCTGAGGCAATGTGACATGACATGCTCGCTGCCGCGCAGCTATAAATTGAGCTTTCAACCTGGCCACTGGGAATGGAGAGTCCACTGAACCTTGAACACCTTGGAGTATTAGCTCACAGGTCACCATATTTGGCTTATCTTCTGTGTCAGGACTCTTGAGGCAAGTCTTAATGTCTCATGCACACACAGTCTATAAGGTTTTCAATTATCTGAACGTTTTTTAGCTCAAGGAAAGCCTTTTCCATCTCTGGGCTCTATTTCCACTTGTCAATCATGTTTTTCTTCAGTGATTCATACAGAGGTTGCGCTTTACTTCTATAGACAGAAATCTACAGTCTGCAAAAACTTGTGAGTCCGAGAAAGGCTCCTACGGCTTTGGGGTCCCTGGCCTGGGTACTCTTGTATGGCCTAAAATTCTTCTTGGCTTAGGGTTCTAGACCCTTTCAAAAGTTAATAGCCCAGGAAAGTGACTTTTTGCTGATAAATCTGTGCTTTTTCTTTGGACACGTTATATCTTTTGCCCCAAGTTCTTTCAGCAAGGATATGGTGGCTCTATGCTTTTACTTTGATCTTCACTGGTATCACGTTCTTAGCTCTGGTTGGGCCACTTCTAGTTCATTTTGTTGGTGGTGTCTGCAATTGAAGTTTCTATCAAATTCTGTTCTCTTTGGACATTCTTTTAGAAGATTGCCATATTGATGGTTGGAACTCTGTTGCTTGGGTAGTTCTGCTGTCATCTGGCCCTCCTCAAAGAAGATATGGGCTTGCAACTCAGTCATGACTGAGCATGGTAACTGCACATTTTTCTGAAACTAAGAATTCATGTCTTAGCTTTTTTATCTCCCACCTTGGTGAGGAGGGGATAAGTGCTAAAATGCTTCTCTCTCAATTCTTTCAACGACTTTACTCTTTCTTCTATGTACATTCTCATCATTCTTCTTCACTAGTCATGGCTATGACATGGCCACCTTGTTCTTCTTGAGGTCATCTTGCATCATCTTGGGGTGGGCTGGATCTTGGTCACCACTCTTCTCCCATTTCTGCGATTCTGGCATGCAACAGTTCACAATTTTTCTTCAAGTTCCTCTTCAGTTTACGGTGAGTGCAAAATCTTTGCCCACTCTCCTGATGTTTTTAGCTGCTGGGATGTTCTTCTGTCTCTTCTTCTTCTTGTCATCTCTCTAGTTTCATCTCGCCGGGCTACTTTCTCTTGCTTCTTTTCTTCTTCCATGTCTCTTCTGGCAACGTTTTCTTTTCTTTTCTTGGTTGTATACGCTGGTGGTTCTTCTGGTAATTTCACCTGGGGCACAAGGGCTAACATTGGAGCTTCTTGAGGTTCCCTCTCACGTTGCTTTCTGTGTTGCTGGGCCTTGCAATGCACTACTGCTATTTGAGTTAGCTTGGTGAGAGCTTCAAGCAAGTTCAAGATTACAGTTTCATGCTTCACAGGAAGGCAGGCCTCTTTCTTCTACAATGTCTCACAGCGTGACTACTGCATACTCTGATCACTTGGTTTCATTGTCTATGGAGCTGCTTTTATCTGGTGCAGATGGTCTTGAGGGTTTTGGATTAACTCTCAAGCTGGTTGTGATGAGTTCAGGAACTTCTCCTTAGCCACACTAAGGATCTGTGGAACTCTATGCGAATCTGCAACTTATAATGATTTTCTGGGCATCTTGTACTATATCAAGGCTGTTGCAGATAGCAAAGCTTGTTTCAATTCAAAGAAAGCCTTTTTCTATTTCTTTTGTAAAGGGCTCATATAAAGGCTTAGCTTTCTTCTTATAATCTGGAATCTACAGCTTGCAGAAGCTAGTATTCTTAGGAAAGCTCTCTGAGCTTTGGGGTTCTCTGGACGGAGCATTTGTTGAATAGCTTGCACCCTTTCACTCCCCAAAGTCTGAGTCCCTTTTGTTAACTGGTAGCTTAAAAACACAACTTCTTTTTGGCACAATTGGGCTTCTGGGTTAATGTCATTGTAGCGCTTAAAAGTATCAAATAATCTTTGCAAGAAGGCTCTAGGGTCTTCTGTGGCAGTTTGCTTGACTTCATACAATTTTGACAAATTGGTGGGTTTTTGGAATGGCTATTTTAAGGCTTTCTATGATCAGCCTTCTATATCTGACAAGGGCATTTCTCCCTGCAACTGCATTGGGGTCTCAATTGGGTTCCTTGTCAGGGAGGGCTCCAGTCACAGCTGGTCTAGTTCTTTGCAGCTTTTCTTCCTCTGCTTATTGCCTGCTCGTGTTTCCACCATGCAACTTTCTTCAGGACTTAAAAGTTCATTCAGCATGGTCTGCACATCTCCCCAGGTGGGGAGATGGCTTCTGAAGATTGAGGCAAACATCCCCTGCATTTTTGCAGGATCTTCTCTGAGAGAAGGATTCTGGTTTCGCTAATTAAACAAATCAGATGTGGTAAAGGGGACATAGTGCCTTTTCTCCATCTGGGTTAAAAGTCTCTCGGAGTGTGAACATTTTCTTTTGAATTCTTCTCAAATCTCTCTCTTTTGCTGGCCTTTCAGACCGGGTGTGCTTTAGGAAAACTCAGAACTTAAATCTTGCTTTAACTTTTTCAAGGCTTCTTCGACATTCCACAGTCTATTCACTGTCTGTGTTGGCTTCTTGCCAGGACATTCATTTTTTTTCTTTTTAATGCTCAGTCTGCTTACAGATGACTCACTGGGTACATCTCAAGGGGAGGGGTGATTTCCCCTCTTCTTTCTCTCAAGCACTTCTGTGTCTGCTGTAATCTCGCTCCCTCCTCTGGGGAAGCAGCCCGTCCCTCCAGGTATTCAGGGGCGTGGGCTCTGCATTCTACAGCTATTGTATGGCTGAGAGTCAACTGGGCACTGTGGACTGGCTAGCTAGGAAAGGAAAAGGAAATCTGTGCCGGCTGAGGAGCTGGCAGCTCTGCTGTCGTTTGATGGGCTGTGGTGGAGGAAAGAGGCTGGGATGGGAACAAGGACAGCTGAAGGGCTGTCTGCCATCACATACGTAACTGGCGACAGGTTCGGGGCAAGGCGCACGGCTCACGCAGCGGCAACAGGGAAAAAATCGGTCACAGAAGGAACATGGCAAGCAGCGGGCTCTGCTGCATGGGGCAAGGTAACTGACTGAACAACAGAATTCTCTGCCTGACTTATAAGGAAGAAATCAGCTGTCAGGATTGGGGAACAAGGCTTGCGGCAGCTGGTGGCACCAAAGCATTTAGGGCGTGGGCAAATGCCACTGGCGTTTGGGGCCCTGGGCAGCAAGGAACGGATCAGCCGGACTGGGAAAAAGGACGTTGGCCAAAGGAGGGAGCCCAGATGTCAGCTGGGTGTTTGTTGGGGAGTTGGCATTTTGCATGTCCCCCTCTGGGCCATTTTAACCCTCAAACAGGTTTAATTATTATTATTATTTATTTATTTATTTATTTATATAGCACCATCAATGTACATGGTGCTGTACAGAGTAAAACAGTAAATAGCAAGACCCTGCCGCATAGGCTTACATTCTAATAAAATCATGATAAAACAATAAGGAGGGGAAGAGAATGCAAACAGGCACAGGGTAGGGTAAACAGGCACTGGGTAGGGTAAAACTAACAGTATAAAGTCATACAATTGTACAAGTACAGGGGCCTATCTACACACAGTCTTCAGGGTGCCTGGAGTGCGTCTGCAGTGCGCCCCGAAATCAATGATGTAGACAGTACCCCTTACATTCCAAGAAGAGGTGGAGGAGGAGGAGGAGGAGGAGGTCCCGCATGGCCCCTCGCGGGGATGGGGTGAAGAGTTGCCAGGCCCGGCGGCTTCGACCACCTGCCCGCCGGCCTCCTGTTGCCGGCGAAAGAGCCACCTGGGTCATAGAGCTCAGTGGAAGAAGCTGGCGGCGGCTTCTTCCGCCGAGCTCTCTGACGCAGGTGGGCCCGGGTGGCTCTTTCACCGGCAACAGGAGGCCGGCGGGCAGGTGGGCGGCGCCAAGGACACAGCTGATTCCCCGGCGAAGCCGCCAGGCCCGGCAACTCTTCACCCCGTCACCGTGCGGGGCGATGCGGGACCTCCTCCTCCTCCTCCTCCTCCTCCTCCTCCTCCACCTCTTCTTGGAACGTAAGGGTACCTTACATCATCGATTTCGGGGCGCACTGCAGATGCACTCCAGGCGCCCCGAAGACTGTGTGTAGACAGGCCCCAGGTCGCTTTAAATTAACCCCCCCCTCCCCTAAAAGCCCAGAAATGATCCAAAACACTCTTTAAGGGAGTGTATTCAAGCTCCGTGGTAGGCAACTTCCATCTTATCGACCAAGGCCCCCCAAGTGAAGTCTGGCGTTATTGTACTACACTCTGTGACTTCCTATCTCTTGTGGAACCCCCCCCCCACCCAAGGCTTCCTTCCTATGTGAGGGCGTGGCAATGGGTTTGTACGTACCGTTTCAGAGAAGTTCAAACAAGCAAGTTACGAGGAAACCGGTTTCAGATGCACACACACAGAGACACAGACACACGAACCCGAGCTCTCCGTTCCTTTTGTTAACTTTGTTTGCTGGGCTACCAAGGCCACACCTCCAAGGGTCAACAGACAGTTTCTAACTTTTGAGAACTGGCAGCTGCTTCTGTGCTCAGTTGGTGGCATTGCCTTGGCTCACGGGTCGGTTTCTCTCCTGGCTGACAGCTCGCCAAATCTGTAACACAAATATGCTTAGACCAAGTGCAACATAGTGTTCAGATTTGTATACACTTGGTAGAAAGACGACAGAGGCTTCTTGGGTTTTTCTTATTTTACTAAACTGCAGTTAGGGTGAATACTGTCGCTCACGCAGAAGCAATGTCACACCCCTCAAACATGGAGGGGTTGTTTTTATACATTTATGTTATCAACACCATCAGCTTACATTCAGTGGTCCATGTGATGTACCATGTGGTTAGTAGTGTTGATATGTGCTTCTAAGTGCAATCAAACATTTATTGAGATAGTAAACACGCATGTGCAAAGGCAGCTTATGGGTTAAGTTGGTGAGGTTAGTACTCAGACTTTATTGGTCCATTTGATCACTTACGTACGCTTCTTTGTCTTCAGCCCGTGGGAACTCCTCCCAAACATCACACCATGTACTGATTTGTATCTCTTCTTCGTGTGTGCATGTGTGTAACTCTTACATCCCCGTATGTGGAACCTCCCTCTGGGAGGACTTTCTGGGTGGAGTTATTGGTTAGTAGCTTTGATTTCCTGTAACAGTGGAAATCTGTATAACATATTCATTAGTCTGAGTGATTTGCGACCCTTCCACATGGCATCCATCATTACAGAAGAAGGGAAAAGCCTTCTTCTCTGCAAGCCCATTAAGAGGCTCTTTGAGGTACCAATGGGCATGTGTTGGAGCACTCTTTCTGGGGTGCTTTTTTCGGATATTCTCCCAGCCACATGCTCCCCATGCCACACAAGTATTAAAAGGCCCTTCAGGCCCTGATGGGCATGGTGGGGTGGGGATGGGGGAGAAGGGTTTCCCCTTTTCCTGTAATGACAGCCGAGGGTGGCTGCCATTACAGGAAAAGGGGAAACCCTTCCAAATAGTATCCACAAAGAAAAGTCAGGATATAAATGTAAAGATACCAATAATAAAAAGACACTCCATGTGTGTGTGCAGAATGCAAGGTGAAGAGGACATTCAAGTTTTCTCCTGGCTAAGTGTAGATATTTACAGAGCACAAAGCATGACGTGTACTGGAAAACTGTGTAAAACACCAGCGTAGAAGTGAATGGAAGAGACCAAATTCACCAGTGGGTGTTTCTGTGGAAGTTTGGTGGCAGATTGTATCACTCCCATACAGTTCTGTGGGACTGGTGAGTTTGGTTAATTTGGCTCACTTGCTAAAACATGCCATTGTTTTGGCACAGTATATTTTAAATAAAGGAGTTGTTTTGGCCTATTCCATTCTATTCCAGCATTTACACAATCCCTGACAATCCTTTCTTAAACAAGCCAGTTTCAAACACTGCTTTTTCTTTGAAACGGTATTTAACATTGCTGCACCCCCTTGAATAAAATCTGCCTAATCTGTAAACTGAATGCCCCTGGATATTCGACTGCTGTCTCCCATATTAGCTCAAGTGAGTTGCAGAAGGCAGTATTTTTTCTATTATTATTGTGGTGATCATTTTCATTTTCCCAAAGTGCAAATAAACAAAATGGTGGCTGCCAGAGTTCTTTTCTTCCCCTTTCAGAGTTCTATTCTTCCCATTACAAATCAAATTCTCCCCCTCAAGAGATGTGGAGGGGATCTAAACACATTTTGAGGTGACAAACATTTTTAAATTTCTTTTTGTCATTTTTCAGGCAGCCAAGGCTTTAAGGAAGGCTTGCAAAATGTTCCTTTTGTGTTCACTTTTGATATGAGTTGGGTGAGTTGTGAGGTCAATGAATGCTGTTATCTTGTTTTTCCATTTGGGTTTTGTTGTGATTGTTTTTAGGATTCCATTTTTGACATTTGAGTGGTATTTTGTCTATCCTATGCTGCTTTAAGCTGATGGAAAAGCAGTATCAGTTATATCAATAAACCTTTTATTATTAATTGGAAAGGAAGAAATGGCTGCCATTACAGGAAAAGGGGGAAACCCTTCCAAATAGTATCCACAAAGAAAAGTCAGGATATAAATGTAAAGACAGCAATAATAAAAAGACACTCCAAGTGTGTGTGCAGAATGCAAGGTGAAGAGGACATTCAACTTCTCTAAAAAATAAAGGAAAAACACACACATTAAATTTCCTCCCACATTGCTGCAGTGTTTGCAAATCATCTGAAACCAATGGCCAAAGTTGCATATATTGGTAGAGTAAAGGAAGCACGCACCAGCAAAGCTGGCCCTTAGACTGGATTTAGCACAGATCCCCAGAAGAGACACTCACAGCTCACAATTTGGAGGTTTAAGACCATTTATTTCAGGAAACGGGTAGGTTACATGGGAATAGCATACTAAAAACTATTAAAACATGCATATATATAAGAACCCAGAAAAAGCAAGCCAGAAAATTAAAACTACAGTTCATACATCACCCAGCCTTGGAGTCAGCCACAAAACTCCCCACACAAAGTATATTTTATAGTTTATTTTCTCCAACTCCTTCTCCCCTCCCCTTGGCTTTTCATACGTAGATCTTTCACACCTCCGCCTGAGATGTTAATGTCTCTCAAGGCCGGGCGGACATGCCTCAGGCAGTTCCTGGCATCACCATTCTCCCCCATGCAGCTGAACCGCTTATCTCCCTTTTCCTATGAACCATAACAATAAAATTAACACGTTAAAAGACAGGCCAGTCCCAGTTCCATTCACCCATCCTTTACACCTCCCCCCTTAAGATGGAATTTCTAGAAAATTCCATCCTACCCATACCTTGATTTAATTTTTTACACATTGACCCCTGTGCTTTATTCTCTCTTTTGTGCCCATGCAGGGGCAGGGGTTTATCCTCTTGATTCCCACTCCCCCCCTCTCGGTTGAAGCTCCGAGACAGTCCATTTGCCACAACATTCTCTTTGCCTTTTATGTGGGAAATGGTAAAATCAAAATCTTGTAGGGCCAGGCTCCATCGCAGCAGTTTCTGGTTGGTGTTTTTTACCCAGGCTAGCCAGCAGAGCGGGGAGTGATCGGTTTGAATCTGAAACGGGCGCCCCCACAGGTACGGGCGTAGTTTCCCCACTGCCCAAACTATAGCCAGGCATTCTTTTTCAATGGTAGCCAGAGCTCTTTCCCGAGGCAAAAGCTTTTTACTGATGAATGCCCCCCTCACCCTCTTGCAGCAGTACCGCTCCGAAACCCGCCTCCGAGGTGTCCGTTTGAACCACGAATGGCCGATCGAAATCAGGCGCTCGGAGGACTGGGGCCTGTTTCAGCTTTCCCTTCAACCCTTCAAACGCCCGCTGACACACTTCCGTCCACTGCACTCGTATCGGTTGTCTCTTTCAGCATAGCTCGGTCAAGGTAAAATTAGGGACAAACTTCCAATAGTATCCTGCCAGTCCCAGGAAGGACTGGACCTGTTTCTTAGTCTGGGGAATGGGCCATTGCTGGATTGCCTCTACTTTGGCCTCCATAGGCTTTAACGCTCCCTGCCCCACTCTATGGCCCAGATAGGTTACCTCCCCCCTCCCAAACTGTCACTTGGAGGCCTTCATGGTTAACCCGGCCTCCCATAGCCTGCTTAACACTTGGGATAAATGCGATAAGTGCTGCTCCCAAGTGTCACTGAACATCGCCACGTCATCCAGGTAAACACACAAAAAATCCCCCTTGCCCCTCCAGAACCTGGTCCATAAGTTTTTGGAAGCCTCCCAGTGCATTCGAGAGCCCGAACGGAAGTACCGTAAACTGATAGTGCCCCCTGGGGGTGGAAAAGGCAGACTTCAAAGCCGCGTCCTCATCTAGGGGCACTTGCCCATATCCCTTGGTCAAATCAAGCGTGGAGATGAATTTGGCTTTCCCCAGTGTTTCTATCAGGTCATCTGTGCGGAGCATGGGGTAAGCCGCCACAGTGGAGACACTGTTTAATTTCCGGAAGTCCACGCAAAAACGGACTGACCCGTCCTTTTTAGCCACGAGCACAAGAGGCGAAGACCATGGGCTTTGGCTCTTCTTAATTACTCCCATGGCCAGCATTTCCTCAATCTCCCTATTCACTATCTCTAAATGCTTTCCATTCAGCCGATGAGGCAGAGACTGAATTGGGGGATGCTTTCCTGTGTCAATGGAATGCGTGGTCAGCGACGTCCACCCTGGCAACCCCGAAAACAAATCCTCGAACTTTCCTAAACACCGCTTCAACTGCTTCCTCTGCTGGGGGGTCAGTTCCTCTGGGACCTGAACGTCTGCTAGCCCCTCCTTTCCCCGATAGTTAGCCAAGATGTCTAACCCTGCCTCCTTGTCCAGGGGATCCCCCCTCCCCACTTGGCACACACGCACCCCTCGCTCGAGGAACGGCTTCATCATGTTTACATGATATACCTTGGCGCGGCGCTGGCGGTCGGGGTCCCTTAACAAATAGTTGACTTCATTTAGCTTCTTTTCTACCACCAATGGGCCCTCCCACCGAACCGCCAGCTTTTCCGGCTTCAGCGGTTTCAACACTAACACCTTATCCCCCTCCTGGAACACCCGCTGCCTTGCCATCCTATCGTACCATCTCTTCTGGGTTTGCTGAGCCTGAGCCAGATTCTTCTGGGCTGCCTCCCCCACTTCCCACAATAAATTTTGTAAATTTTGCATATAGGCCACCACTGAGACTGGAGTAGGAGCGGTTCGTCCTTCCCAACCCTCTCATAATAATTTTAATGGGCCTCTTAGCTCCCGCCCAAAAACCAATTCGTTGGCTGAGAACCCCAAGCTATCACTTTTGGCATCCCGTGCCGCAAAGAGAAGGTAGGGCAGGGCCTGATCCCAATCCGCTGCATGTTTAGTGGCATATGCTTTCAACATTCTCCCCAAAGTCTGGTTGAATCGTTCCACCAGCCCATTTCCCTCATGATGATAGGCTGCAGAGGTGCACTGTTGTACTCCGGCTAGCTTCCATAACTCTTTCAGCAATTGGGACATAAATCCTCCTCCCAAATCATGGACCAACACCTTGGGGACCCCCACTCGGGTAAAAATAATCATCATGGCTTTCGCCAGTTGCGGGGTGGAAATAACCGTGAGGGGCACTGCTTCCACGTATCGGGTGGCATAGTCTACCAGCGTCAAGATGTACTTTTCCCCCGACCGGGTGGCTGGGCTAAAGGGTCCCAATATATCCACCCCCATCTTTTCAAACGGTACCTCGGTAATGGGCGAGGGCTTGTGGGGGGCCTTTGGATGGTCTTTAGGGAACCCGACTCGCTGGCAGGTGTCGCACGAGGAACAAAAGTCCCGTACCTCTTGGGCGACCCCGGGCCAGTAAAAGTCCCGGCTCACTCGTTCCAGCGTTCGGCGAATCCCCAAATGTCCCCCCCACAGCAACTCATGGGCTGCTTCCAACACCTTCCCCCTGGAGGACTGGGGCACCACCAGCTGTTTCCTTTCTACTAGGGGTGTGCACAGACCCCCCGCTCCGCTTCACTTGCAGATCCGCCATTTTCCGGATCGGGCCGCTCCGCCCCACCCCGCTCCGCCCACTTCCGCTCCGCTCCGCCCGGAGCTCCGGATCCGGATCCGGAGCTCCGTTTCCCCCCCCCCATAGGCTTGCATTGAAAGCTAAAAAATTATACAACTTTTTTTCTGTTCAATTTAGAAACCTCATGTTTGGCACCATGACACCTCATGGGGATATACACACGCATGCCAAGTTTCAAAGCAATCCCATCATCCCCTGATTTTTGGGGAATTTTTGAAAATCGGGCACCCCACACACAACATCCCTGCGAGGTGGGCAGGGGAGGAGGGAGGGAAGGCAGGCAGGCATGCAGCTGGCATTTCTGGGGGCATAAGGAAGTGAGCCAAGGATAAGCCAGTAATGCATATAAAATGGAATAAATCAATCAATAAACAAAGGAGGGGTGGAATTAAAAGCAGCAGTGTTGCTCAATAAACAACAAGAAGAACTTTTTTAAAAAGGCTATATCTGTCTTTTACCAGCAATAGGGGGACGTGCCCGGGGGAGGGGGAAGTAGCTGCCAGTTCAAGACACTGACAGCCACAGCTCTGAGAAGAAGTAAAACGCTCACTTCGACTCAGAACAGGCATTGTTCCACCGCTGAAAAGTGACCATTCACTTCAACTCATGATAGGCATTGCTCCACCGTTTTACTCTCTTTGGAAGGCTCTAATGGCCTTCCAGTGCAGGAGAGAGTGGGGGCACGTCCACGATGAGATGCCCTAGGGGAGCTCATCCCCTTGCACCACATCGATTCAGTTGTTCCCCAAGGTTAGGGTGGGGAGCAGTGCTGTGTTTCTATCTCTTATTCTTGGCTTAGTATATGATTTCAGGTTGTGTTTGTGCATTTGGTGGGGCTACTGTGTTAAAAAACACGGGGAAAAGCCCGTTCAGATGAAGAAAGAGAAGTTTCCCAGAATCCCAAGTTACCTGTTTTGCCTATGCCCTCCTCCAACTTTGGGATCATCATGACCGGGAGCTGACTCTGCCCCTCAGCCCTTTGAAAAAGGTATTTTTCCCGCCGATTTTTTAAAAACGTCTAGCCCGCGACCCGTACGACGCAGAAAGTTGAGAGTGGTCTCAAAATGACCCCCATCCACGACTCTCTGTGCACAAGAATTTTCAGAACGATAGCTTAACCCCCCCCAGTTATCCCCGATTCTTTCCCTCAATGCAATCCTATGGGCGATAAGCCGAAAACGCAGTTTGAGCCGCGCGGTTGACCCGATTTTCACAAAAATATAGCCCGCGAACCGTACGATGCAGAAAGTTGAGAGTGGTCTCAAAATGACCCCCATCCACGACTCTCTGTGCACAAGAATTTCCAGAACGATAGCTTAAACCCCCCCCAGTTATCCCCGATTCTTTCCCTCAATGCAATCCTATGGGCGAAAAGCCGAAAACGCCGTTTGAGCCGCGCGGTTGATCCGATTTTCACAAAAATATAGCCCGCGACCCAGACAACGCAGAAAGTTGAGAGTGGTCTCAAAATGACCCCCATGCACGACTCTCTGTGCACAAGAATTTCCAGAATGATAGCTTCAAAAACAACGTAGTTATGCGCGATTATTTGCCGCAATGCAATCCTATGGCGAAATGTTTTCAAGATGGCGACCGGAGCGCTCCGCCTGAACTCGGAGCTCCGAAAAATGGGCGCTTCTCTTCGCCTTGCTTCTAGGGGGTCCGCGGTCCGCTCCTACTCCGCCTCTGGGTAAGGCGGAGCAGGCCAATCCGCTACTGCTTCTACGCTCCTAATCGGAGCGGAGCACATCCCTACTTTCTACCCCCCTCCTCCTTTGGGCGAGAACTGTCTGTAAAGCCCTCCCCATTCCCAAGTGAACACAGCCATCCCCACTTTCCCTCTTCCCTCCGTCGGGCCACCCTCCGCCTCCCGACACTCCTATAGAGTGGGATCCTGCTGCAACTCTTGGCGAAACTCCAGCGTGTCCAAGCCTGCAGGGTCGGATTCCTGCCTTCCCTTCCCTCTTTGGAGGGTTCGGTATTGGAAGGTTCCGTTAAAGGGCCCGCTAGATCTTCCCCCTCCCGTTCTTCCTTCTGTTAGGCTGCTTTCCTCCGGGTCATCACCGCGAGCTGGGTAACTTTAAAACATAAGTCGTTACCCAGAAGGAAGGCTGGCCCTTCCGTATGCGTGAGGATAACTATCTCCCCCTTCCACCCCCGGTACTCAATGTTCACTCGAGCCAGCGGTGCCTCGAATGGAGGTGCCCCATACGGGGTCACAGTTACGGTTCGACCCACAAGTTTTTGTCCTGGCTTAAGCAGATCTACATGGGCACTGCTAAGGTCCGCGCCGGTATCTCTTTGAGCCCAAACTGGCCTCCCATCGACCACCACGCCCTCAGAGAATTTCCTGCGGCTCCACTGGAGCTGGGCCGGGGTCACCAACCACATGGAGACAGCCATCGTGGAACCGGGATTCCCTGGGGCCACCGTTGCCTGCGCCACTCCAGCCGGCTCGGTGCGCATGTACTCCCACTCCAGGTCAGCTACTTCTCCTTCGCTGTCATCGTTCCAGTTAGACACCGGGGATGCCGGTGCCGGTGGGGCTGCCGCCGCCCGGACCACCGCTTCCTCCCGCATGCTTGGCCACCAGCTTGGGACACTCTCTCTTCAAGTGCCCCGGCTCCTTGCAGTAGAAGCACCCCCCACACACCTGGGGCCCGGTCGCCGCCACGCCGCCTGATGCACTCCCTTTCTCCCGGCGCTCCTTTCCAGGCCACACCACCTTCTTTTCCACCGACACTCCTCCAGGATGTCTCTCCTGGCCCTTCTCCATAGGCCGCGGGGTCCCTCTGGCTCCCTTCCGCTCGAACGCCTGCAGACAGTCTGCCATCTTCGCTGCTTCCATCAGAGTTGGGGGGTTCTTCTCTCCCACCCAAGCATCGTACTTTTCGGGGAACTGCCGATAGAGCTGTTCCTTGGCCACCAGGTCATTGGTTCCTTTCAGATCTTTAACCCCCTCCGCATCCATCCAAGCCTCCATAGCCGTCATCATATGAGTAGCGAACACAGCGAAAGTCTCCTTGGGGTTTCTGGTCAGCTGTCGAAACTTTTGCCAGCAATGTTCCGCCGTGAGGGCAAACTGCTCTTTGGCTATAGCCTTGAAATGTGTATAGTCGTGGCGTAACTCCCGAGGGATGGTGACTATCATTTCTCTCAAAGTTCCAGTAACTTGTGGCCACAGTAGACTCATCCTCTGGCTCTCCAAGACTCCCAGCTCATCGCACGCATCCTCAAAGAGTGCCAGAAAGGCTCCCACATCATCTCCCTCCTGGTACATCGGGAAAGCCCGTCAGTCGAACTGCTATCCCGGCGCTCCCCCTCTCTCCCTCTCCACGATCCTCAGGTGGCGGGACATCAGCTCCAAGCATTCAGTATACATGCGCTGCACCTTCCTTTCCTCACTCTCCCCTTCGGCCCTCGCGCCCGGGCCGTTTCCATCCGCCATTCCCTGTGGACGAGGGGTCTGTAGCAGCGGGGTTCCCTGCGGGTGCGGGACTTGCACACTCGAGGTGTCTCCTTCCATCATCACCATGGGAAATGAAATCTTCGGCTGGACCTCGAACCATGGCCTCTCCCGCTCCTCGCCTGGCATCCAGAGCTGTGCAGCATGTCACCTCTGGGCCCTCTCCTCAGAGCTGGGTGTCCCCTGCATCCCCCACTTGACAGTGGCTGGACGGGACTCCCCCTTCGCTCCCTCCTGAGAGGTCGCCCCCAACAACTCTACTCCTGGAGCTTCCGCTCCCCGATTCTGAAACATCCTTGGCTGGCCTACTCGACTTTGCTTGATCTGGGTTCAACGTATGCTTCGTCACTCTCCCTTTTCCTACCAGCGTCTCGTTCCTCCAGATCTGTGTCGAATCCCACCGCTGCCCACCATGTAAAGGAAGCACGCACCAGCCAAGCTTGCCCTTAGACTGGATTTAGCACAGATCCCCAGAAGAGACACTCACAGCTCACAATTTGGAGGTTTAAGACCATTTATTTCAGGAACCGGGTAGGTTACATGGGATTAGCATACTAAAAACTATTAAAACATGCATATAAATAAGAACCCAGAAAAAGCAAGCCAGAAAACTAAAACTACAGTTCATACATCACCCAGCCTTGGAGTCAGCCAGCCGCGCTGAACTCCCCCCACAAAGTATATTTTATAGTTTCTTTTCTCCAATTCCTTCCCCCCTCCCATTGGCTTTTCATACGTAGATCTTTCACACCTCCGCCTGAGATGTTAATGTCTCTCAAGGCCGGGTGGACATGCCTCAGGCAGTTCCTGGCATCACCATTCTCCCCCATGCAGCTGGACCACTTATCTCCCTTTTCCTATAAACCATAACAATAAAATTAACACGTTAAAAGACTGGCCAGTCCCAGTTCCATTCACCCATCCCTTACAGGTAGCACCTTTTAAAATCCATTCAAATTGTCCTTGGTTAGTTTGCTTATATGCTGAACTGAAGATGAATTGTTATCCCATAGAATCATAGAATCATAGAATAGCAGAGTTGGAAGGGGCCTACAAGGCCATCGAGTCCAACCCCCTTCTCAATGCAGGAATCCACCCTAAAGCATCCCCGACAGATGCTTGTCCAGCTGCCTCTTGAAGGCCTCTAGTGTGGGAGAGGCCACAACCTCCCTAGGTAACTGATTCCATTGTTGCACTGCTCTAACAGTCAGGAAGTTTTTCCTGATGTCCAGCTGGAATCTGGCTTCCTTTAACTTGAGCCCATTATTCCATGTCCTGCACTCTGGGAGGATCGAGAAGAGATCCTGTCCCTCCTCTGTGTGACAACCTTTTAAGTATTTGAAGAGTGCTATCATGTCTCCCCTCAATCTTCTCTTCTTCAGGCTAAACATGCCCAGTTCTTTCAGTCTCTCTTCATAGGGCTTTGTTTCCAGACCCCTGATCATCCTGGTTGAGACCTTGTAGGAGATGATTGCCATTCCTTATTATGAGAAACCTAGCACACATCATTGGAATTTCTTCTCTCTTTAAAAGAATGATTGGCTACGGCTATTACTCATATATTTCCCCTATATGAAAGCAAAAATGCAGGCTAAACGTACCTCTGAGTGTGCTTGGTGTAAGATAGTTGTGGAGCTTGTGACTGGCACCCAAAGAAATTGGCTCTCAGGATTTCTCTGGACTTTGCTCCACTAATCATAAATGTATGTATGTTACTGCTAGATTAATGTATGAACAGCTTACTGGACAACTGTTGAATTTAGTGCTACGCCAAAAATTTTGACCATTCTATTTTTCGCATTCTGTATGTATGTGAGGGTTGGGGGTGGGGTGGAGGACAAAACTCAGGCAGAAATGGCTGGGAGATATGAGAATTTCAGAGAATTTTCTCCTTGGGGAGGGAACAAGTTTTCCACATACCTTTTTAAATGTAGTCACTTGTTGAGGAGACTTCTTTCTTTCTTTTTCTTTTTTAAAACACCCCCAGCATTTTCAGGAGCGCTTACTAGATGCTAATTGGAGAGGGCAAGGTCACATGGTCTCCAATAGGCTAAGAACTAAGAACTGCTGAGCTCATCCAGATGCTGGAGGAACGGGGTCCTTTTTTGAAACACTAAAAAATAGGAAGAAGGTCCCTCAGCAACCAGCTACACTTTTAAAAAGTATGTGAAAACCCTGCCCCCCTCTCCAAGGAGAAAATTCTCTGAATTTTCCACCCTCCCTGTGAAAGAGACCAAAAAACAATGGCCAGGTTCGGATGACACAATAAGCAACGGTTGAATAATTAGGCAACCGTCCATTGCGTTGCTTATCAAGTCATCTGCAATACAACTGACACACAACTCACGGTATGCTATTTTGATTATTTAATCAACAGAGAAAAACAAATTGTTGCCATGGAGGGGGAGACTGTCGATGAGGAAGCCCTAGGAGCTGTGGCTGTCATTTACGCTGACAGCCACAGCTCCTGACCCTCTGCAGGAGCTGGAGGAAGAAATGCAGGACCCTCTGGCACTCAAAGAAGAGCCACTGCCCCCACCTGCTGCTGCTGCAGGTGATGCAGGCCCTGCTTCAGAAGCCCACCCACTGATGAACGGCGCAGAGGTGTGCCCGGCTTTGCAACAAGCGCAAAGCAGACCAGCTGCAGGTGGCAAAGGACCTGGTCATAGCCACAGAGGCTACCAGAGGGAGAATTCACGGCCTTTTCACTCACATGATGGCCGAGGAGAAGACCAGATGCACCAAGAAGCACATCCTCATTGTGTGGGCAATGTGCATAGCCACTGATGCCATGGGGGACTGCACTCAGGCCATAAGCGAGTCTGGAGAGGCTGTGTACCTAGGACTTCCCAACCATGTCAATGGCCTGACCAAGGCCATGTCCACCACCAATGACATCATCGAAAGAGGCTTGCGTGACCACACGGCTGCTATTGACCACCAAATGGAGCCACCCAGGCCTTAGCACTGGCCTCCTGAGGAGTCCAGCATACAAAATACAGGCCTGCAAAGGTACTGCCCACCACTGCTCTGGAAGCCTGCCAAAGCATCCCTGCACCATACCACTTGGCTTGGATGAGGAGGGTGAGCAAGGGCCTGGGGGCAACCTTCCACATGAGGCAGAGTAGGCAGCCTATGACCCCTTCCCACTTCTGCTCAGTCCCTTCTGCCCACCCACCCCCTATTTTGACAAGTGGCCCCTATGTCCTGCCCTTGCCATAGTGGCTCCTTCTCTCCAGCACAGCTGAATGGTCAAGGATGGCATTGCCTACCAATACCACAACAATGTTGCTTCTTTCAGAGATGTCTCATGTGAACCCCTTGTTTCCCTCATTCTGCCTTCAGCCCCTTGAGATGCCAGCACCCTCTTAGTCAGGGTGGGCCCACTGAGCCCAGCCCACTCTTCGCATGCAGATGCAGGCCCAGCACCACCATCAGAGGCTTCTGTGGCAACAAGCTTTGTGTGTGGACAGTTAGGAGGGGTGGAATCTACAGGGAGCAGGCCCTGACACTGAGGTCTGCTGTTGCTCCTCTCCCCTCCCCTTCTCTCCCCCTCTCCCCTACCTTGACAGTGAAGTTGGCTGAGCATCACCTGGGCTTCCTCAGCAGGCTGTACCTTCAGCTGGAGCACCACCTGTGATCTGTGCAAGATGTGCTGCCTGCTATTGAGCACCGCCTGAGACGCTTGAATTGCATTGAGTGGCGCTGCCACCTTTAAGCCCCCCTGATTCCTCAAGCAGCCCCAGTGGAGTGATCCAGCAGCCCCCCTCCCATCCCCCCCTCAGTGGCATGCTTCTCCATGGAGCCTCTCACCGCCTCCCTCTCCAGTCCCCCCTCTGTCTTCCCCTGTTGTGCAGCTGTGGAGCAGGCAAAAAAATCTGGTCACAGAGCCCTGTTCCCATGCTGTGGATCTTGCTACTCCCACCCCAGCCCTGCCTCGGTCTCCTCTTTGCTGGGGGCCTGCCCCTCGGCTGGCACACCCACCACTCTTCTCCAGTTGTTCTCTTTCTTCCCCCTGGCCATGAAAAAGCATTGAAAATGGCCAGAAGACAAGTTGCCACAGCTGCCATGGAAGCCATCATCCTGGAGGTGGTGAATGATGGTGCAGATAACAAGGAGAAGGATGCCTGCCATACCAGGCGGCAGCATCTGGGCTCCCTTCTGCCCACTCATCTCCTGTTTGCTGGTGCTGGGGGCCCTTCAGCCACTGCTCCTGGACTGCCTCCAGTCCTTGCTGCCCATCTGAGACACAGCTGGCACGACTGAAGGGATGGTGGCCAGGAGCACAGCAGTGGATGTCCTGCACAGGATCCCGATGCTGAAGATGGCTGAGGACCTGCTGGAGCAGTGCAATACTATCTGCTGCTGGGTGCTTGCTCGGACCGATGCCATCTGGGCAGAGATGCAGAATTTGGAAGACTGGGACAATTAGCACTTCCAAGGCAGCTTCCACATGTCCTGCATGATGTTTGACAAACTGGTGGCTGAGGTCACCCTGATTCTGCAGATAGAATCCACTGTGATGAGGCCACATATTCCAGTTTCCCATGATGCTGTACATGCAGGCCTTCAACGTGAGCTACTTGCCCCTTTCCACCATCTTCGGAGTGTGCAAGTCAACTGTCTGTGAAATCTTCCAGGAGACCAGGAGGGTTCTGAATGAGTAGTACCTCAATGACATCATCTGGGTGAGGGACAAGAAGAAGAACATGCATGGGTTCCATGCCCTGGGCTTCCTGCGGGCAGTGGGGATGCTGGGCTCTAAGGACATGCACATCCTGCATCCCGTGCGTGGAGCAACAAATACTACAATCACAAGCACTTACATAGCATGATTTTGCAGGCTCTGTTGGATGCGAGGGGGAGGTTCCTGGATGTGTTTGCGGGGGTGTTGGCATGGAGTCATGATACAGCCATTTTTTGGAACTCCCCCTGGTGGACAAGCTGGCAACAGGGTGCTTCTTCTCCTCTGGGCCAGTCTCCATATGCAGACATCCTGTGGGCCCTCTAGTTTGCCCTTCAGCTGATGGGTGCTGATGGCTCCATATTACTACCCGCGGATGCCATGCAGAAGAACTTCAGCTTTTAACACAGCTGTGCGTGCCTGCCTGTTGAGCGTGCCTTCGGGTGCCAGAAAGCATGTTGGCATTCTCTGTTTAGTCTGCTGGACCGTCAATTTGCAAAAGCAGTGGGAGAAAAGCATCCAATGAAGTGAAAAGAAGGGAGAAACGAATTCTCAGAATGCTGAACTTTTTATTGTAGTTTGTAAAGCCCGACGCGTTTTGGCCTGTACCTTTTCAAGGCCTTCTTCAAGGGGCTGAAAACATTTAAAATACATACTTTAAAACATGGTAGGAGAACATGTAAGAAAAATATATTCTTATTGTAAAATTAGATTGACATATTGACACAGAGGCCTATGTACATACATAAATTGTTTAAAGCATTCTTCAAATTTATGATAAGAGGGCAAAGTGCCCTGTAAATGATATTTTGTTACATTCATACAAAACTGTTCTTATCAAAAGAATATATCTCATATCTAACATGTAGGAAGATGTCTGCAAAGATCTTCTTATCAACAAAATGTCTTTCTCTGATTGTTAATAGCGACTGAAAAGATGGGCCTTCAAAGCCAGCATTATAGCTTTGTACACTTCCCCCCCTTTTGTCAGATGTTATATTTTTGGACAAATGCCAAAGTCATTGTGCTAGGACAGTGTTGCTGTATTGGAAAATTATCTACAGTAATTTGCTGAATCATAGTAATGGAAGCAGTTCCAAATCTTCATCAATCTGACATCGTTCCTGACACTACAAAAAGAAGCCAGCTCCCAGAGAACAAGCAATCAGAGCGAGCAAACGGGGGAGCAAGCAGGAGTTTGTCAGGGAGAGTGTAGTAGAAGAAGAGACCAAGGCAAGGAGGAGAAAAGCGGCCTCAAGTAAATCCAGGAGGCTGCCTACTCAAAGTGGCTGTGTGCTTGCCATGTGCTCCTGAGTGCTGAGTCAAGGGGCGTGTCCTGAGAGTCGCTGCAGGGCCTGAAGGAATGTGGCCTGATTGCTTTCAGCAGCTGAGTAGACAGGGGGTCTCATTCTGATTCCTGGCTCCAAGCTGAGCAGAAGCAGAGAAGAGGAGCCTCCCCTGCTGAACTAGAAGCTAGAAAAGGAAGACAGGTCCCAGAGAGAGAGAGAGAGAGTGATCAGACCAAGTGAACAGGGGGAGCAAACAGGAGTTTCTCAGGGGAGTTCAAGAAGGAGCTGCTCAACAGAATGTTCTCCTTGTAAGACACAGTCATATAATAGGGGACTTTGTTGTGGACCTTCAGAGAGGACAGGACAAACCACAGGCAATTCCAATGCAATCAGAAAGGAAGAGACAAAACAGAAATAGAGAATATGGAAATAGAGAATATGGATGGAAAGGAGTGTCTAGTGGTGCAAAGTGTGTGCAATGTTTGTGTTCCTGTCTGAGAACAACACGGCGTATACCTGCAACAAGTGCAAGCTGGTTGCACTATTGTAAGAAAGAGTGAGTGCTCACCCTCCAAGGAATAAGAGAAGGTGAGGAGTCCTTAGATCGAATGGTGGAAAGGCAACAGTAACAAGAAGCACAAGAGATTGAAGAGCATCAGCAAGCTGAAGCAGAAGTGGAATGCTGAGGTGAGGAAAGGAAATGAAGAGGAAACTCCCTGTGAAATGGTGACAGTTAGGAGCAGAAGAACTGGAAGACATTCTGCACCAGTGGAACCATTAAAGTTATGTAACTGCTTTCAGCTACTGGAGGGTGAGACTGGAGGACAGCCTGAAGAGTAAGAATTACAGGGGACCCCGTGCAACGGTGAAAAAGAGACAGTTGACCAAGAAGAAGAGAAGAGTAGTCATTGTGGAAGACTCCCTGTTGCATGGGATTAAAACCCAAGAATTAGGGCTGTGCACGGACCCCCCAATCCACTCTGGATTCCAATCCACACCTTTTGGATTGGATCCGCTCCACTTCAGATCGATCTGCCTCCACTCCACTGCGGATCCAGATCTGGAGCTCTGTTCCCCCCCCCCCATGACTTGCATTGCAAATGTAAAATGCCTATAACTTTTTTAGTTTTCAAGTTAGTAACATGAAAATGGGCACCATGATAGCTTCTAAATAGATCCTTAGTCATGGCCACTATGAAGGAAATGGGATCATGCCCTGATTTTTGGGGATTTTTAAAAAGATTTCCCCCATTTACAGAAATGCAGTGATTTCTGTTATTTTGTAAGCTACTCACATGTAACTGGGCACCATGATAGCTTCCACATAAGACCTTAGGCATGGCCACTTTGAAGGAAATCAGATCATGCCCTGATTTTGGGGGGAATTTTTAAAAATATTTCCAACTAACTCCTCCAAACACAGCTCCAGAAAATTTCACTCCTCACTGAACAAAGTCCTACCCCACAAAGTCAGAGAAAGAAAAGTTTCTCTGTATGCCTCTGGCTTAGTCCCCCCACTCCAACATTAGGATTGGAGGATGCTTCACATGGGGTGATCACTTATCAGCACAATTGGCAGATGAAGCTGTCTATCAATGCTGAAAAAGTCTTATTTCCCCCTCCCGCTTACCCATAAAAAATAATAATAATTGCCACCAAACTGCTTAACGGATATTTCTGAAAATCTACACAAATGACCCCCAATGAGCAATCTCTCTCAGTAATTTTCAGGGCTATATCTTTGAAAATTATGAAGTTACAGGCATTTATTTGCCCAATACAAATCAATGGGAAAAACGCTCAGAATGGCGTCCAGAGCTCCGGATCGAGGCAAAGCGATCTGAAATGAGGCAAACCACTTCACTTCGATCCGAAGATCCCTAGACCCAATCTGGATCCAAATTTACCAAGTCTGGATCGAGTCACTCTGTTCCTGATTCGGGGATCCAAATTAGAGCGGAGCACAGCCCTACCAAGAATGTTGTGAAGACCCATGGACTCACCAGGTAAAGATGTGACTGAAGGGTTGCCAAAGCTCCTAAAGCCCACTGACACATACCCTTTTTTTCTCATCCATGTGGGAACAAATTGTATTGCCAAGCGGAGCTACGATGAAATCACATTGGATTTTGAAGCTCAGGGAAGGAAACTCAAGAACATTGGGGCCCAGGTCGTTTACTCATCCATCCTCCCAGTTCTTTAAAGAGGATTAGAAAGGGAAAGAAGACTACTCTGGGTGAATGCCTGTCTACAAAGGTGGTGCAGACGCGAGAGACTGGGATTCTGGGACCATAGACTGCGTTACAGAGGCCACCAGTGAGGGAGGAAGCAGCAGCCAGGCACCTCTCCACTGTGCCTGGGTCCAGCTCCAGCTGAGAGCCCCCTCCCTCCTGTTGTCAACTGTAACTGCTGAACTTTGCAACTAAGATTGTAGTGCCTGAATTTGCTTTCCTTTCCCCCCTCCTCCTCCTCCCTCCCAATCCCCTTTCCTTTTGTGTCATGTCTTTTAGATTGTAAGCCTGTGGGCAGGGACTGTCAAGAAATACTTTTGTAAGCCGCCGTGAGAGCCTTTTTTGGCTGAATGGCGGCATAAAGATCCTTAAATAAATAAATAAATAAATAAATAAAATACTTGGAAGATGGACAGCTGGCAAGGGATGGTTGGACCTCACAAGGGGTGGGAAGAATGTGTTTGGCCACAGGATGAAGAACTTCATCAGGAGGGCTTTAAACTGAATCTTACGGGGACAGAAGATGCAAACTTTGAGGCAACAATGGATGAAGGCCCATGCACCACAATACAGAGAACAGCTCCAAAAGCACCTAAAAACAGTGTTCACAACATTATAGGAATGAAGTCAGAGTATAAAGCACATGGTCTTCAATGTCTATATACTAAAGCCCAGAGTATGGAAAACAAACAGAATGAACTTGAACTCTTAATACATCAAGGCAAATATGGCTTGATAGGTATAACTGAAACATGGTGGGATGACTCTCATGACTAGAATATAGCAATTGAAGGTTATAATTTGTTCAAAAAGAACAGAAGAAATAGAAAGGGAGGCGGAGTTGCACTATATGTTAAAATACTTATCCCTGCACAGAAATACAGGCGGATCAGGATGGGAGCCCCGTCGAGAGCGTCTGGATTAAAATAAATGGAGCAAGGAATAAAAAGAATATGATAATCGGAGTCTACTACCGACCACCCTATCAAGAAGAAGACAAGGAAGAAACTTTTGAAAAGCAATTTGCCAGTGTTTCAAGGAAGTGCAATGTAGTAGTGATGGGGGACTTCAATTACCCAATGTCTATTGGGTAACAAATACTGCCAAAAGCGACCCTTCCAAGAAATTCCTGACATGTGTGAGTGAACTTTCTCCTACAGAACGTGGAGGAAGGACTAGAGGATCGGCAATCCTTGACTTGATATTGACCAATACGGATGACTTAGTGGATAAGGTGGCAGTTACGGGAGCTCTGGGGGAAAGTGGCCATGTCATACTTGAATTCTTGATTTTAAAGGAAGCAAAAGCTAAGTGTAGCCATACATGTTCTCTGGGTTTTAGGAAAACTGATTCTTAATAAACACAGACCTATTATAAGTAAGGTCCTATGGCAAGTGACCCTAATGAGAAAAGGACTGCAAGATGGGTGGGAGTTTTTTAAAAAGGAAATTTTAAAGGCACAATTACAAACAATTACAACAAGGAGAAAAGATAGAAGAAAATGGAAGAAACCAATGTAGCTCCACAAACAGGCTTAGAGATGACCTGAAACAAAAAAGGATACATACAGGAAGTGGAAGGAAGGCCAGGCTACAAAAGAAGAGTACAGAAAGGTAGCACAGAAGTGCCAAAATGGCATCAGGGAGGCTAAAGCTGTGAATGAGCTGAGATTAGTGAGGGATGCTAAAAGCAATAAAAAGGCTTTCTTCAGATACGTAAGTAGTAAAAGACAGAGGAAAGAAATGGTGGTTCAAATGCTTAATGAGGGTCGGCAAATTGATAACAGATGGCAAAGAAAAGGCTGAAGTGCTCAATTCCTACTTTGGCTCAGTCTTCATAGAATCATAGAGTCATAGAATAGCAGAGTTGGAAGGGGCCTACAAGGCCATCGAGTCCAACCCCCTGCTCAATGCAGGAATCCACCCTAAAGAATCCCTGACAGATAGTTGTCCAGCTGCCTCTTGAAGGCCTCTAGTGTGGGAGAGTCCACAACCTCACCAGGCAACTGATTCCATTGTCGTACTGCTCTAACAGTCAGGAAGTTTTTCCTGATGTCCAGCTGGAATCTGGCTTCCTTTAACTTGAGCCCATTATTCCGTGTCCTGCACTCTGGGAGGATCGAGAAGAGATCCTGGCCCTCCTCTGTGTGACAACCTTTGAAGTATTTGAAGAGTGCTATCATGTCTCCCCTCAATCTTCTCTTCTCCAGGCTAAACATGCCCAGTTCTTTTACTCTCTTCATAGGGCTTTGTTTCCAGACCCCTGATCATCCTGGTTGCCCTCCTCTGAACATGCTCCAGCTTGTCTGCATCCTTCTTGAATTGTGGAGCCCAGAACTGGACGCAATACTCTAGATGAGGCCTAACCAGGGCCGAATAGAGAGGAACCAGTACCTCACGTGATTTGGAAGCTATACTTCTATTAATGCAGCCCAAAATAGCATTTGCCTTTCTTGCAGCCATATCGCACTGTTGGCTCCAGATGGTGACCTAGCTAAACATGTGAGGAATTTAAGGTCGCTCCGAGATGAGTTATTACGACGTGAAGTAGAAATTCCTGACTTGCAATTCTGCTACATTGTATTGAGCAGTTTAAATGAAAGTTATGAAAGTATCTCTGCTCAATTAGCTGCTTTGCCCCCAGCACAGCTGACTCTTGAACTTATTCAAGCGAGGCTCATGGATGAAGTAGATAGGCGTGTGGCTTCCAGGTGTAATGATGCAGTTACAACTTCACAAAAGCACATATCAAACAGCAGGGGTAATTTAACTGCTGAGAGTGAGAAGATAGTGGCACTAAAAGTACGTCATTGTTTTTCTTGTGGAGAAATGGGACATCTACGTAAAGATTGTAAAAAGAAGAAGAAACAAGGACAAGGACAACAGAAAGGGGTGTTTAAGCGACAAGTTAAAGCGCTTGTTGCTGTGTCCACTTCAAAGAAAAGGTGGGACCATTTCGTGATAGACAGTGGTGCTACCCACAATATGTGCAAAGATAAGGGTTTGTTTACAGGTTTAACTAAACAAAAGGTTAAGCAAGCCCCTAAGGGAAAGATGACAAATAGAAAAGCTGAAAAACCATTTCAGATTGTTCATGGAGATCTTGTTGGACCCCTTAAGGTTTCCAGAGGAGGAGCAAATTTTTTTATGGTCCTCATAGATCAATATACGAGATATTCTTTTGTATAAATGCTTCAGAAGAAAAATGAGGCCTTTGAAAAGTTTAAATCATTTTGTGCTTGGGTTAATAATAAGCATAATACCCAAGTCACCTGTTTTTTCACTGATAGAGGTGGAGAATTCTGCTCTGCAGAATTTCAAAGTTTTCTTTCACAGCAGGAGATAGAGCACATGATTGCCACCCCACGTTCTCCATGGCAAAACGCTTTGTGTGAGAGAATGAACCAAACCCTGTTGCAGGGGTTAAAAACACTTCTGCATGATACCAACTTAGGAGATGAGTTCTGGGCGGAGGCACTGAACTGTTTTAACTATGTGCGTAATAGAAGCATAAGTTCAGTAATAGAGTGCACTCCTTATCAAAAATTGTACAACAAAAAACCTTCTGTGAGTCATTTTAAGATTTTTGGATCTGACATGTGGGTGCATACACCACAAAGTCAGAAGTTACAAGAAAAAGGTCAACATGGAATATTTCTTGGTTATGAAAAAGGGTCATATAGAGTGCTAATGACAAATACTCAAAATATAAGATTAACAAAAAGTGTTGAGTATAATGTTAATTGGGAACGAGTTGGAATTTTCCAATCCACTCCTGTTGACAAAAGTGAAACAGAAACTAATGATAGTGGTGATAGTGATGAAAGTGAGGATAGCAGTAATGAAAGGGACAGTTTAAAACAATCGGAAGAATCAGGAAGTGATGCAGAAGATAAAAAACCATTGCATACTATGGACACAGTGGAAAAGGATAGTGATGCTGATAGTTCTAAGGATGAACATGTTGTAGTGCGTAAGTCAGAACGTTCTACCAAAGGTATACCTCCTGTGAGATACTCTGATGAATTTGCTGGTAGAGCCATTTATGAACCTCAAAGTTATAAAGATGTACAGAAACTGTCTGAAGAAAATGCTAAACCTTGGCTTCAAGCCATACAAACTGAATTAAATTCACTAGATAAGAATAAAACCTGGAGGTTAGTTAAAAAACAACCTTTCATGGAACTTCTAGACAGCAGGTTTGTACAAAATTTAAAAGAACAATTTGAGTTAAAAGACTTAGGTAATGTAACTAATTATCTTTCTTTAGAAGTAGAAAAAGACCAAGAGGGCAATTTTTATTTGCATCAATCAAAAAAGATAAATGATGTGCTTGACAAACTTAATTTGCAGAATGCTAATTCTGTCGATACTCCAATGGTGCAGAATTTCCAAGCAGATGGTCAAAGTAAACATTTTGAAAATGCTACCTTGTACAGAAGTATACTAGGGCAACTAAGTTTTATTGCCAATGCTACCCGACCAGATATTTCTGTGAGTGTAAATTTATTGAGTAGGCAAACTGCTAAACCCACAGAACATACTTGGAAAGCTATGAAGCGAATAGCACGTTATTTAAAGGGTACTTTGAACTACAAACTGAAGTTTACAAAGGAATGCACTGGAGGTTTAGAAATTCATGCTGATGCTAGTTTTGGAGATGATATAAATGATAGAAAAAGTACATCTGGAGTTTGTTACATGTTAAATAACAGTTTATTTGATTGGTCCTGTAAAAAACAGTCTACAGTCTCATTAAGTTCATGTGAAGCGGAATTGAATGCTTTTAACTATGCAATTGTAAACATTGAATGGTTATTACAATTGTTAAAGGATGCTGAGATTGATGTACCAAAACCTGTTATTGTTTATCAAGACAATCAATCAAGTATTTCTATCTTAAAAAACTGATAGTTGTAAGCAAAGAACCAAATATTTGCAAATCAAATTGTGTCATGCAAAAGAATGTATAAGAAATGGTCTATTGCAAGTTCAATATTTAGCTGGAAAAGACATTCCTGCAGATTTCTTGTCTAAACCGATAAGTAAGGAACAACATCAGAAGTTGACAAAATACTTACAATTGTATTAAATGAAGTAATTACTGTATCGGTGTACACAAAAAGCAGGGGGATGTCAGGTTTTCGTGTTAACCTTAACAGTAATTAAGGCAGATTATTGGCAAAGACTTGCAAGCTCAGCACACCTGTTGGTGTTTGAATGAAGGGAGTAAAAAGCTCGCTCTTTCACACCAATATGCAGTCAGCCACTGGAGGTTTGAGGGTATGGCGTAAGCTGCTGCCGCTGCCAGAGAAGGGAGTATGCTGTTTTGATGCAAAGCCAACTTTTGTCAAGGAGAACCGTAAAGCTGTTATGCTTACTTTGATTTATGGAGAGACAATTGCTTTGTTATAATTTGCTGCTACAAGCCTGGTTGTTTTGTTTTGAAGAACTTCTCTAAATAAACTGCGTTGAAGATTCAAAACTCACGCTTGCGTTTATTTGTGAGCTGCGGAGGAATTTGTACATCAATACTTATTTCCCCAAACAACCTCACCCATCTTCCATGATTTTGCAAAGATAATAGACAAAGGTTCTGAGAGTTCTTCCGCTAGCTCCTTCATTACTCTAGGATGCAGTTCATCAGGCCCTGGAGATTTGAACTCATTCAAGGAAATTAGGTGTTCTTTGACCATTTGTTTATCAATCTCAAATTGCAATCCTGCCCCCTCAACTTCTGCTTCACTTTCTCCAGGGGGGGTCATAGACCCGCTTTTGGGAGAAGACTGAGGCAAATTAGGAATTGAGCACTTCAGCCTTTTCTTTGTCATCTGTTATCAATTTGCCATCCTCATTAAGCAGCTGAACCACCATTTCTTTCCTCTGTCTTTTACTACTCACGTATCTGAAGAAAGCCTTTTTATTTCTTTTAGCATCCCTCGCTAACCTAAAAGCAGGTCTATGACCCCTTGTAAAAAGTGAAGTACAAGTTGAAGGGGCAGGAATGCAGTTTGAGATTGAGAAACAAATGGTCAAAGGACACATAATTTGTTTGAATGAGTTCAAATCTCCAAATCCTGATGAACTCTGCATCCTAGAGTAATGAAGAAGCTGGTGGAAGAACTCTCAGAAGCATTGTCTATTATCCTTGCAAAATAATGGAATACGGGTGAGGTGCCAGACAACTGGAGGAGGACTAACATTGTCCATATATTCAAAAAGGGCAAAAAAGAGGAACCTGGGAACTATAGACTAGTCAGTCTGACATCCATCCCTGGGAAATTTTTGGAGCAGAATTATAAATAAGTCAATCTGTAAGCACCTTGAAAACAATGCAGTGGTTACTAAAAGCCGGCATGGATTCATCAAGAACAAATCCTGTCAGACTAATCAGATTTCATTTTTTGATAGGGTAAGCTCCCTTGTGGACTGTGGGAATGCTGTAGACTTAATATATCTTGACTTCAGCAAAGCTTTTGACAAACTGCCCTATGATATTCTGATTAACAAACTAGCTAAAAGTGGGCTAGATGGAACAACTATTAGTTGGATCCACAGTTGGATACAGAATCAGACTCAAAGAGTACTTATCAGTGGTATCTTCTCAAACTGGGGTGGTGGTAATGAGTGGGGTACCGCAGGGCTTTGTACTTGACAAAAATATTTTTTATTAATGATTTGGACGAGGAGGTGCAGGGAACGCTTACCAAACTTGCAGATGACACAAAATTGGGTGGGGTAGCTAATACCCTGGAAGAGAGAAACAAGCTTCAAAGTGATCTTGATAGGCTGGAGTGCTGGGCTGAAAACAACAGAATGAAAATTTATAGGGATAAATACCAAGTTCTACACCTAGGAAAATGTAACCAAATGCACAAGATAGGGGATACTTGGCTCAGCAATACTACAAGCAAGAAGGATCTTGGAATTGTTGTAGATCGCAAGCTGAATATGAGCCAACAGTGTGATGTGGCTGCAAAGAAAGCAAATGCTATTTTGTGCTGCATTAATAGCAGTATAGCTTCCAAATTGCACAAGGTACTGGATCCCGTATATTCGGCACTGGTTAGCCCTTATCTTGAGTATTGCGTCCAGTTCTAGCCACAACACTTCAAGAAGGATGTAGACAAGCTTGAGAGTGTTCAGAGGAAAAGAGAATGATCAGGGTGTGGAAACAAAGCCCTATGATGAGAGACTAAACGAACTGGGCATGATTACCTAGAGAAGAGAATATTGAGGGGAAACATGATAGCACTCTTCAAAAACTTGAAGGGTTGTCACACAGAGAAGGGCTAGGATCTCTTCTCGATCATCCCAGAGTGCAGGACCCAGAATAATGGGCTCAAGTTACAGGAAGTCTGGGTGGACATCAGGAAAAACGTCCTGACTGTTAGAACAATACGACAATGGATCCAATTACCTAGGGAGGTTGAGGGCTATCCCTCACTAGAGGCTTTCAAGAGGGAGCAGGACAACCATCTTTCAGGTATTCTTTAAGGTGGATTTCTGCATTGAGCAGGGGGTTGGATTCAATGGCATTATAGGTCCCTTTGAACTCTACTATTCTATGACTCTGTGATTGTAGTGTGCTGCTGTATTCTGCTGTGGTGGGGGGCTGGGGCTGGCTTTGGCACCCGGTGGGCTTGGGGAAGTGGAGACTGGCAGAGGGGCGGATGGAGATGAGGAAGAGTGGAGATGAGAAAGAGTGGCCCTCTTAAAAAACCCTTTAAAAAATTAACAGGATTGCCCTTATCATCATCATCATCATCATCATCATCTGATGGGCCTTGCCAAGTCATGCTGTCTTTTACTGATACAGAAATTTTCTGACTTTTGAACATGTTTTAAGTATGGCTTCTTTCTGGATGTTGGCATGCATGTATTTTGGTAGGCCTAATTTTTGATGTTTTTCTGTTTAAAAAAATGATGATGATGTGATGCTGGTGACTAATGTGACTGTTGGAATAATTGTAACTTTTTCCTGTTGCCATAGTTCTTTAACTTCTATAGCCAGTGGTGTATATTTTCTCTCTTGTCCTCTTCCTTTTCTGCAACATTTTTGTCATTAGGTATTGCTATGTCAATGAAGTAGGTGTGTTTTTCTTTGTTTTTGACTGTTACATCTGGTTGAAGTTGAAACAAGCTAAGAAGTGCTAGCCTTTAGTCCATTTTGTTCCATGACTAATGTTTGCAGGGTAATAGTAGTTTATACACTTTCTGAATGCTTGTTTGCTTGTTTGTTGTACGAGATTTTTCTGTACTTGTCAACAGTTTCATTTGTTCAGTGGTAGCAATATGCTGAATGTGTGAGTATGGATATGAGAAAGGTGATGTGGAAAGAGTGTTAAATGTTAGGAAAGCTGAGGCTATGGTCATCCAGTAAAGGACTTGCTTTCAGAAAAGATATTTGAGGGAAGGGGAGACTGTATCACACAGAGTATGGCAAAAGCTTCAAAGTAAGGCAAAAGCAGGAATAAGTTCATTTCAGATACACTGAATGTCTCACTGGTTCTTTATTGCAGTGATTTTAATATTAAGGTTTGTCTTATTTATTTATTTATTTATTTATTACATTTTTATACCGCCCAATAGCGGTATAAGGTTTGTCTTAAGGTTTGTCTTAATTGTGTGCTGTGAAATCAAGCATGTGACCAAGTCCATGTTTGGATGGGAACACCTCCTTGGGGGCTGGGCATGTTAGTGGGCACACCCCCTTGGGAGCTGGACATGTCCTCCTTTTTGGTTTCAAAAATATGGTGATCCTAAGACTACTACGCGTGGAGCATCTTCACTTTACCCACAGTTGGAGGAAGAAGGGGAGGCATGGCAGGCCTCTCTTGACTTTGAGATAGCCAACTCTGTTGCCTGCTACCCTATCTTTGCCCCACAACATTAGTCCCCCCACCTTGGTCGTGGGGACATGGTAATGGAGTCATTAAGCCCTTCTAACTCACTTTTGAATCTTTTTATGCATTCAAGTTGAACACTCAAAGTTGTTCACCCATTCTGTGATATGTGTGTATATACCTTTAAGAGGCCTGCCACTGTTAGTTTCCCTTTCCTTTTCAGAGGCCTGGGCAGGGGCATCTATTCTGTTCCCTTTGCATAGGCTTTGAAGCCAGGCAGTCTGGCGTGTGGCTCCTCAGGAGTTAGTGTTCTCCCATAGGTTCATCAATAAAGGATGCTGTGGTGGAAGCTTCAGAGTCATGACTTGGCAAGCGAGGCCTCGGGTGACCTGCAAGTTGAGCAGGGAAGCTCACCTTAACATTGGCTGCGCCCGAAGGACATGACACATTCTTAACCCGGTATTTTTTTATTTTATTTTTTTGCCACATAGGCCAGAATCACAGTAAGTCATAGTAAACCTCTGAGCAGTGTTTGGGTAGTTTTCAAATGACACATTTCTCATAACCCAGAGTATGATTAGTTTTACATTTTCCATAGAAAATAATGGGACATAGAAGACATTGGTTGAGGAAACTGTCATAAAAATATCTTTTCTAGAAAATATATACCCCATCTTTTGGGATTTGAGATTCCTGCTGTTGCTGTATATGCATTTTTTCACTCAAGAAATACACATGAGATTTTAAAAACAAAAGATGTCAAACACATTTTTTTGCTTCAGGGATTATGCTGAGCAGTAGGACAATGTTCTTAAAAATAACTTTTTTAAAATAATCTTTTTAAACACATTTATTTTTTCCTTTCATTGCTGTAGATACTTTGCTCTTTTAGTAACATACCCCACTAAAAGTCATGCAAAAGATCTCAGTAATTCTCTATACAGGTTCCAAACACTACTTCTGCCAAATGATTTCCCCACTATCTTATACTGCACGCCGTGACGGTAGGGCTATAATTGGAGCTAAGGGCACTGGATATTTTCCCAGGATCCGCTCTTGCAGTAAGCTCAGAGCATATTGTCATGATGGACATACACATCTGTGTCCTAGCAGAGGGGAGGAGAGCCATTATTGATGACTACGCAAGAATACCTACCATTATGGCACAGTCAGGCTACTGGTTCCTACTCTGCCCATCCTGCACTCTTTGTAAGGAAGCTTCTGCATTTGTCATAACTGTTACTTGTTCCCAACATTAGCAGGAGCTCTAAGGTTTTCTGCCTAAGCTTCAGACAGACACCATTTCATATAATATTTTCATTCCCAAACCTGTTTCCTTGCTTTCCCAGCAAATACTGATTATTTAGAGAACTCTTTGAATGGCACCAGGGATCCTCCTCCTTCCAGATGAGCCACATCTCAGCCCTTACTTGGTTGTCATTGCAGGTGCTTCGTTTTATGCAGGTGGTTTTAGGCAGCTGCATTTCCACTATCAGACTGTTTTGTTTTACTATGGAATCCAAATTACATGTCATCTCCTGAAGTTAAATTTAACAAATTTAATTAAAAGTAAGTCTTGTACTTAGAAGTGGTAATTCCATTTTTTTCTCACATGGTGTAAATAGGCTGTTTAATTCAGCTTTGTTTTGAAATGCTTCAAATCAGCCATTCTGTACTATTGACAAGTTGTTAATAGCGCTAACGATGTTGGGGAAAATATATGTCTACTTATTAATAATATGAGACACAGAGCTAAAGATGTAAAATTTCCAGAAATTTTGAAGCCATGGAAAAAACTGTTCCCCCCCCCCACAGAAAAAATGGATTTTTGGGGGGAAATTGAAATAATGTAATATTAACACTTTTTACAGATTGAAAGTCACTTTGTTATTTTAGGAATATAAAATGTAATTATGTCCAAGTTGGTTTGGCATAAAATTATTACATTTGGTATATTAAAAGTACAGTGCATCCAAACAATTATTACAAACCAAATTTCCTTTTCTTTTTTTCTTTTTTTACATTTTTGGTAACAAATGGCGCTACAAGCTCCTTGAGCTGTTAGGAACACCTGAACCTCTTTGGTTTAGCCAATTTATGAGGAGCAGGCAAAGAACAATTTAAAAAACAACAACAGAAGAAACCATCAACCTTAGTAACAAGGAAAATTATTTATCCTCCACAGTGTCAAACAGGCATAAAGCACCCATTCCCATAAAATAAACTGAGAAAAAAAGGAGGGGACCAAGATTCAATGAATATGCATGCAATTTAATTAGACTCATTTTCTGAGCTATAGCCATCACTATCAGTTTCAGGCTCTGCTTCAATGCCAGTGCTGCCCCCTAGAGGCAGAAATGCATCTTGCTCTGGCATTTGAGAGTTGTAGTCTCACTTTGCAACCTAGGACTTGCTTGTCCTCAGTGCACAGAAATTGTTATAATCTGATATTGTATGTAGTTTTTAGAAATCATTTAGAGAAGTAAATATCTGAACACCTTGTCTTAAACATTTTATTCATCATGCTAAAATAAAACATCCCATAATCCATTTTTCTTCATTTTTTTCAAATTTTCAGGACCCCCCCCCCAAAAAAAAAGGCTTTGGGGGAAAACGGGGGAAATGTTTTTTTCCAGATTTTTCCAGGCCTTCACATCTCTAGGCAGAGCTAGATGGCACTGATCTGTTGGAGTGCTCTGGCTGGCCTGGAGATAAAGGACAATCGCCCTCCACAAGTAGATGGGATGAAGGAGAGGGGGCAGGGCTGCAGTGCTCATCCTGTGTTTGCCCTATTTAGGTACAGAACACTTGGAATAGGGCTACAGTCAATTTCCTATTTACATCCCCCCCCAGATTTATATACCACTTTATTTAGAGACATCAAAGTGGTGAACATAGTGTGTATTCGCAGCAAAACAGCAATATAATATAACAATAAAACTACACAATAATAAAAATGCATACTCTACCGCTGGCTGGGCAAGACTGTGGGCCTGTTCAGATGACAGGCTAACTGTCAGGCAATAGATTTCAGCACCGCTGTGGGCCTTGTGGGCCCCAGCCAATGAACTCTTAGCTAAAAACGACAAGGTCCATAGCAGGGGTGAAACTATTCCTTGACACTAACCCACCATGGGTCATTACCATGTTGTATGGTGGATGAACCCCCTCCCCCCAGCAGACAGAGTATGCATTAAAAAAAAGTAAAAAAGAACAAAGCACCATGTTCATGATCAAAATCCACAACAAAGACGTTGCTTACTCAGAGGTAAATTCCATTGAGTCCAATAGTACTTACTTCCAATGTGCTGAATCTGAAGCACTGAAACAACTTGCATTAAATCTGACTGCATCTTCAGTGACTTTTTTTTTAAAAAAAAAAATATTGGCTGATTAGTGAAATTCCTGGCTGGAGACAATCGATATAGTCCATCTCTGGCTACATTTTATGGAATATAATGTCCAGTAATGTTAAAGAGGACTATCTATTAGAGATCTCATTGGAGAAAGTAGGGCTGTGTTCCGCTTCTCTTCAGTTCTTAGAAGAGATAGCGGAGTGGCTTCAATCACCTCCGTTACAGGCGGAGGAGAAGTGGATTGGGTGGCTAGCGAAGCATGGTGAAGAGAAGCAACTGAAAGCGAATAAATCGCTTTGACGCGGAGTGCTCCGCCCGCCATTTTGGATATTTTCCACATAGGACTGCATTGCGGAAAAGATTAGCATATAACTTTTTTTATTTTTCAAGCTACATCTTTGAAACTGAATGTGCTTAGAAAGTCGTGGGGGGGTCATTTGTGTCTATTTTCAGCAGTTTTCATGCTGCCGTTTGCTTGCTATAATTTTTTAAACAATAGGGTAAAAAAAGCGGGAGGGGGTAACTTTTTTTGAAGTGATGAGAGGCAGATTCAACTCCCAGTCATGATCACCTGATGAAGCATCCTCCAATTCCAAAGTTGGAGGGGGGGGGAATAAGCAAAACGGGATACTTAGTAACTTGGGAATGCTGGGAAACTTTTCTTTCTTAGTCTCTGAACGGACTTTTCCCAGTGTTTTTTGAAACAGTAGCCCCACCAAAAGCACAAACACAGCCTTAAATCATATACTAAGAAAATAAATAACAGAGGAAACACAGCACTGCTACCCATCCTAACCTTGGTGAACAACTGAATAGATGTTGTGCAAGGGGATGATGTCCATAAGGCATGTGGACGTGTCCAGTGCACTCTCCTGCCCTTGGAGGGTCATCAGAACCCTCCAAAGGTTAGCCAGTGAAGCTACCTACTATGTCTCTCATGAGTTGAAGTGTGTGGTAGCTTCTGAAAGACTGGTACCTAGACAGGACCAGTGAAATTGGCACAATTCCCCCTCCCCCTGGCACGTCCACTTTCCTCTTACTGGTAAAAGACAGACATAGCCTTTTTTAAAAATATATCTTCTTGTTGTTGTGATTCAGCAACACTGCTGCTTTTAATTCCACCCTTCCTGTGAATGTGGATACATGGATAAGCTCTCATGGTGCCAAGTTTGAGGTTTCTAACATCAACAGAAAAAAGTTATAGGCATGTGAATTTCAATGCAAGTCTATGGGGGGAAAACAAGGATCTCCGATTTGGATCTGGAGTTCCGCAGCAGAGTGGACCATAGGCAGATTGCTGCGGAGAGAAGCAGACCCAATCTGGAAGTTGTGGATCTGGATGAGAAGCGGATCGGGGGGCTGTGCACAGCCCTAGGAGAAAGCCTCCATGCTCAAAGGCAGGATATCTTTGACTGCAAGAGAAAGGGCGTCTTTAAAAGAATGATTTATAGCACACACATGATGACGCCACTCATGGAAGTAAGTAAGATACCATGATCAATAGTATCAAAAGCCACTGAGAGGTTCAGAAAGATCAACAGGGTAGCACCTCTGTCTTTCACCCAGAGTAGGTTGTCAGTCAGAGCAACCAAGACCATTTCAGTGCTATGCACTGGCTTGAAACCAGACTGAAATGGTTCCATATAATTAGTTCCCTCTGAGAACATCTAAAGTTACCCAGCCAACCACATGCTCAAGCACCTTGCCCAAAAGGGGGATATTAACGATAGGTAGTTCTCACATACTGTGGGTCCAGGGAGGCCCTCTTCAGGAGAGGATGCACTGCAGCCTCTTTCAAGGTGGCAGCCACCACTTCCTGACAAAGTGAGGCATTTACCACCATCTGGACCCACCCAATCAATCCACCTCTGCTAGATCGTATTAGCTAAGGTGAGCAAGGGTCAAGTTTACATGTGGTGGGAAGGAGTGATTCAAGCATCTTGTCCACATTATCAAGTTGCAACAATTGGAAGTAATCCCAGGAAATGACCACAGGGGGCACTGGAGACATCCCCAGACTGCTATAATAACTGTGGTGTCAAATTCTGAGTGAATACCAGAAACTTTCTCCTCCAAGTGCCTAGCACAGCAAATGATTGCTCTCTAACTTTCTAAAAAAAATTCCCGCATGATGGGATTTCATGAGCTCCATCACACCTATTCCCCCACCTAGTTTGCTTCTGCATTTTTACCTCTGTTTCATAAGTGCAGCAAACATTCCTCCCTATCACGATGGTCACTATACTGGTGAACTCTCTTTCCCCTTGTTTGCTCTCCTGCTGCAATTGCACCCATCCTGCTCCACCCCACCACTTCCCCCTCCCCTTCCAGTTCATTGGTTCTTGTTCTTGATGGACATTGTGATCAAGTGGCAGCCTTCTCTTCCCCTTGCTCTTTGGAGCTCCTATGGAATTAACCAAACTTCTTACAGCTCCCTCATTTTTAAAGATTAAGAGCTAAAACTTGGGAGTGTGGGAGCTCTTACATAAGACTTTAGGCATGCCAAGTTTGAGTCAGATTGGTTCATCCCTTGATTTTTTAGGAATTTTTAATTCACCCCTCAAGTCATTCCTTCCCATTCACACACACACACACACACACACACACACACACACACACACACCTCTGATTCTGCACAGGAGTGGATTAAGGCAGAATTGGAGTGAGTGAGGGGTGTTCAATGGAGCTTGTTTATTGCCCTGGCTTGATTCCCTACTCAAGAGTAAATCCCATTGATTGCAACTGCATTTACATCCAAGTCATACTAAAATCCAGTGCATGCTTACCCTTGAGTAAACCCCTTTGAACAGGGAGAGACTTACTTCTGAGTAAACAGAAGTAAGACCTCAGAAGCATAGGGTTGCAGAGCACTTCTTTCCAGTTTGCTATTTTAAACTTTTTAAAAAAAGCTTCTGAGTGACCACACTATTAAAAGTCAGTTCTATACATGTTTACGCAGAAGTAAGTCTCTTACTTACTTATTATTATTGTTATTATTATTATTATTATTATTATTATTATTTATTTATATAGCACCATCAATGTACATGGTGCTGTACATAGTAAAACAGTAAATAGCGAGACCCTGCCGCATAGGCTTACATTCTTCTGCTACTGGGCGGTATAAAAATGTAATAATAAATAAATAAATAAATAAATATATTTGGAAGAGGCTGAGTGGGCTGAGGGGTAGCTTTAATATTGACATCTGTGGCTAACCAAAATGCTTATGTCTGCATATTTTCTTTTAAAAAATAAAGAGATGAAACTTGGCATGGTTTTAGCTCTTAAGGAGGGATGTAGCCATGCCAAGTTTGAATCAGATCCACTCATGCTTTGAGTTTTAGGATTTTTTAATCCCACCCCATCAAACCATTCTCCTGATACTCCACCAATGCAAAATCCCACCTGTTTGTATTTGTGGAGGATCTGTTTTCCTTTACTTTGATAATGCATAGCTGTGCATCTCCAGTTCATAAAAATAGAGATCTGCTGGGGTCCTCAGTGATTTGGGCTCCTTCCCCCACTCACTCTGGCTTTGTTGTCTATTGATTTCCTGATTTAATGTTCCATCAGCTGGGCTACGTTTCTGCACACAATGAGGCTGGGGTTGGAGCAGTAAAAAGTCCATTCAACTAACTAAGCACAAGTCCATCCATTCAACAAGGAGTGCTGAAGGAGGAGAAACGCCCCACCCTCCCCTTTAGTCAGTAAGACTCCATTCAAAGCACACACACCCAACAAAGGAAAAAGTGAGTACACAGCACTACATGGAGGCTTAAGGGCACATGAAATCTGCTTGGGGAAAATAATCCAGACTTACCCTGCACCAATATAACATGCAAAATGGAAGAAAAGAGGCAAGTTGGGTGCAGGACAGGAATGATGTTATGTGACTCTTGCGCTGCAATGCCCTGTACCAGACATATTTATTTATATATTAAATTTATATACCACCGCATAGCCGAAGCTCTCTGGGCGGTTTACAAAAGTTTAAAACAGTGAACATTAAAAAGTACACCAAATTTAAAACCATCAAAAATATAAAAAACAACAGTATATAAAAACAACAGTATAAAACAACAGTATCCATTTAAACAACAACAGTTCTGGGGTCCATTTTAAAAAAACCCAACTTAACATATGTTGTTAAATGCTGTTAAATGCCTGGGAGAAGAGAAAAGTCTTGACCTCACATCAAAAAGATAACAATGTTTGCACCAGCCGAGCCTCATGAGGGAGATCATTCCATAATTGAGGGGCCAACACTGAAAAGGCCACCTCCCTTGTTGCTATCCTTCAAGCTTCCCTTGGAGTAGGCACTTGGAGGAGCACCTTAGATGTTGAGCGCAGGTTCATGTCGGGAGAGGCATTCCATCAGGTATTGTGGTCCTAAGCCATGTAAGGCTTTATAGGTTAAAACCAGCACCTGGAATTGGGCTAGGAAATGTATAGGCAGCCACTGCAAGCGGGCCAGAATTGGTGGTGTTATATGTTCGAACCTTCTGGTTCCAGTTATCAATCTGGTCACTGTATTTTGCACAAGCGGCAGCTTCCGAACTGTCTTCAAAGGCTGCCCCATGTAGAGGGCATTGTAGTAATCTAATTTGGGGGTTACCAGAGCATGGACGACTAAAGCTAGGTTACCCCTGTCCAGATAGGGGCGTAGCTGGGCCACCAAATGGAGTTGGTAGAAGGCACTCCATGCCACCGAGGCCACCTGAGCCTCAAGTGACAGAGATGGTTCTAGGAGAACCCCCAAGTGAGAGAACGTTAAACCGCTGCTGTGATGGAGCTCCATGTCTCTCTCCTTGTAAAAAGAAGACTGTGTCACTCCCAGCCACAATGCTCCTCCATAAACATGTTCATTCACAAGCAATTTTGAAGTTGAAGAGCTTGAAAACACTTCACACATGCTCAATGAAACTGCAATTTTTTTCTGTGTGTGAATTCTTGTGAACTGCCCAGAGAGCTTCATCAATTGTGTAGTAATGAAGACTGATCTCTTCCGGCAGGCTTACCAAGTAGAATTTTAAGATGCCTTTTAATAATGTGCAGTTTTTTAATAACGTATTAGTTGTATATGTTTTCATCAATTATATGTATTTTATGGTGTTTTGCATTTGTGTTGTACCTTGCCTCGATCCAGAGGGAGAAGCAGGTAACAAATAAATATAGTAGTATAATAATAGTAATAAAAATGTATTTATTACAGTACATCCTGCAGTGAAGCATACTAGGGCTGTGCACTGCCTCAGATCTGAACCCTGAATCCGAAGTGGATTGGGGTGGTTCGAACCCCCCCCCCCCAACAGTCTCATTTCCTGCTGCCTCCGTCGCTGCCGCCATCTTTCTTCTGGCGGCTTCCAGTGCCACCGCCGGAAATGAAAGGGAGGAGGTCATGCGATTTTAAGTTATTTCACGGCCTATTCCCTTTCATTTCCAGCAGCACCAGAAGCCAACAGAAGAAAGATGGCATCATTGACAGAGGCAACAGGTAAGCCCCCTCCCCTTCCCTCTTACCTGGGTCCACCACCACCGCCGGCTTGCACCTGGCAGCTTCCACTCTGACGACACTGAAGCCTGGAAGCAAGCCTGCGTCCGGTGGCAGCAGACAGCAGATGCATGTAAGTGGGGAAGGGGGCTTACCAGGTGCCTCTGCCATCCATGGCAGTGGATTGCGGAGGCACCAGGTAAATGAGAAGAGTTTTCTGGGTGCCAGCTGTGCAGCCAGCACCCAGAAAACTCCAAGTTGCCTCAGAGGGTCCGAATTTCACCTCCGTTTCAGCATTGAGGCAGATCGGTAACCCCCGAAGCAGCCCCGAGGTGGATCGGGGCTGCTTCGGGGGCTCCGGATCGGCCTCCGAGGCAAATCAGGGGGTCACTGCATAGTGCCTGAAACATAATATATCACCTCATTTGTGATCAGTTAGGGTATGGAGTGGTTCAGTAATACTTTGAATGGTAAAAGTGTCCATTTTTACCTGGATGGTGTCTGAAAACTCTGTGCCACAATACATTTGTTACTTTTAAGGTGCTACAAGAATTGTTATTTTTACTTTGGGATGTAAAATAAATTCCAAAATCCATACTTAAGCAAATATAGATTAGACCAAATATAGATTCTGGAACAGTTTCCATATATATATTTGTTGTTGTTTATTCGTTCAGTCGCTTCCGACTCTTCGTGACTTCATGGATCAGCCCACACCAGAGCTTTCTGTCGGCTGTCGCCACCCCCAGCTCCCCCAAGGTCAAGTGCGACGGTGGAATCAGCTACCTAGGGAGGTTGTGGGCTCTCCCACACTAGAGGCATTCAAGAGGCAGCTGGACAACCATCTGTCAGGGATGCTTTAGGGTGGATTCCTGCATTGAGCAGGGGGTTGGACTCGATGGCCTTGTAGGCCCCTTCCAACTCTGCTATTCTATGATTCTATGATTCTATGATTCTATGATTCTATGATTCTAAGTCTGTCACCTCCAGAATATCATCCATCCATCTTGCCCTTGGTCAGCCCCTCTTCCTTTTGCCTTCCACTTTCCCTAGCATCAGCCTCTTCTCCAGGGTATCCTGTCTTCTCATTATGTGGCCAAAGTACTTCAGTTTTGCCTTTAATACCATTCCCTCAAGTGAGCAGTCTGGCTTTATTTCCTCGAGTATGGACTGATTTGATCTTCTTGCAGTCCAAGGCACTCTCAGAATTCTCCTCCAACACCACAGTTCAAAAGCATCTATCTTCCTTCGCTCAGCCTTCCTTATGGTCCAGCTCTCGCAGCCATAGGTTACTACAGGGAATACCATTGCTTTAACTATGCGGACCTCTGTTGTCAGTGTGGTGTCTCTGCTCTTAACTATTTTATCAAGATTTGTCATTGCTCTCCTCCCAAGAAGTAAACGTCTTCTGATTTCCTGGCTGCAGTCAGCGTCTGCAGTAATCTTTGCGCCCAGAAATACAAAGTCTGTCACTGCCTCCACGTTTTCTCCCTCTATTTGCCAGTTATCAATCAAGCTGGTTGCCATAATCTTGGTTTTTTTGAGGTTTAACTGCAACCCACCTTTTGCACTTTCTTCTTTCACCTTTGTCATAAGGCTCCTCAGCTCCTCCTCGCTTTCAGCCATCAATGTGGTGTCATCTGCATATCTGAGATTGTTAAAGTTTCTTCCTGCGATTTTAACTCCAGCCTTGGATTCGTCAAGCCCAGCATGTCGCATGATGTGTTCTGCATACAAGTTGAATAGGTAAGGTGAGAGTATACAACCCTGCCGTACTCCTTTCCCAATCTTAAACCAGTCCGTTGTTCCGTGGTCTGTTCTTACCGTTGCTACTTGTTCGTTATATAGATTCCTCAGGAGGCAGACAAGATAACTTGGTATCCCCATACCACCAAGAACTTGCCACAGTTTGTTATGATCCACACAGTCAAAGGCTTTAGAATAGTCAATAAAACAGAAATAGATGTTTTTTTCTGGAATTCCCTGGCTTTCTCCATTATCCAGAGGATATTGGCAATTTGGTCTCTAGTTCCTCTGCCTTTTCTAAACCCAGCTTGTACATCTGGCAATTCTCGCTCCATGAATTGCTGGAGTCTACCTTGCAGGATCTTGAGCATTACCTTGCTGGCATGTGAAATAAGTGCCACTGTACGATAGTTTGAACATTCTTTAGTGTTTCCCTTTTTTGGTATGGGGATATAAGTTGATTTTTTCCAGTCTGATGGCCATTCTTGTGTTTTCCAGATTTGCTGGCATATGGCATGCATCACCTTGACAGCATTATCTTGCAGTATTTTAAACAGTTCAGCTGGGATACCGTCGTCTCCTGCTGCCTTGTTATTAGCAATGCTTAAGGCCCATTCAACCTCACTCTTCAGGATGTCTGGCTCTAACTCACTGACCACACTGTCTGACCTATCCCCAATATTATTATCCTTCCTATAGAGATCTTCCGCATATTCTTGCCACCTTTTCTTGATCTCTTCTGTTTCTGTTAGGTCCTTGCCATCTTTGTTTTTGATCATACCCATTTTTGCCTGGAATTTACCTCCGATGTTTCTAATTTTCTGGAAGAGGTCTCTTGTCCTTCCTTTTCTATTGTCTTCTTCCACTTCCGTGCATTGCTTGTTTAAAAATAATTCCTTATCTCTTCTGGCTAACCTCTGGAATTTTGCATTTAATTGGGTTAAATATCTCCCCCTATCACTGTTGCCTTTTGCTTTCCTTCTTTCTTGGGCTACTTCTAGTGTCTCAGCAGACAGCCATCTTGCCTTCTTGGTTTTCTTTTTCTTTGGGACGTTTTTTGTTGCCACCTCTTGGACAATGTTGCGAACTTCTGTCCATAGTTCTTCTGGGACCCTATCTACTAAATCTAGTCCCTTAAATCTATTCTTCACTTCCACTGCATATTCATTAGGAATATTAGTGAGCTCATATCTAACTGATCTGTGGGTCTTCCCTATTCTCTTTAGTTTGATTCTAAATTGTGCAATGAGAAGTTTGTGATCTGAACTACAGTCAGCTCCAGGTCTTGTTTTTACCGTCTGTATAGATGTCCGCCACCTTTGGCTGCAAAGGATGTAGTCAATCTGATTTCGGTGTCAGCCATCTGGTGAAGTCCATGTATAAAGCCGTCTTTTCGGTTGTTGGAAGAGAGTGTTTGTTATGCACAGTGAGTTGTCCTGGCAAAATTCTATCAGCCTATGTCCCGCTTCATTTTGTTCTCCTAGACCATGCTTACCTACTAATGACCAAAATCAAAAACCTGGTTTACTTAGACATGAATCCCATTAAGTCCAATGGGACTTCCTCCCAATTAAACAGGGTGATTCTGAATCGCCATGAACAGTTGCATTCTTCAGCCTGCCAGTTAGCTTGCCTTTTTACTCTATGCAAAGATTACTGATCAAAGATCACAGAGGGAGGAAGAGTTTGACCTTTTGTTAAGTTTCCTGGGAAACCAAACAAAGTTGCATCACACATTTCTTTGTCAGGTCTTCATCCCACCTACACTTTTGTTCTGGTTTTCCCTCATATTATCCCACTTCATTTCCATAGCGTATGTAAGCTTGCAAAACTTACACGTGTGCACACCTCTCTGTTACCTCCGCTGAGATTCACTTACACCACACCTTGTTTCCCCCCCCCGTAGTCCCCGCCCACTGATCTCCTTTGTGCCTCCCCCTACAGTTTATTGGTTGTTTGAAGTTGGGCAACTCCCCCTCTCACCTTCCCAACTTCTCCACAGTGGTTTGTGTTGCAAATGGACTCTGGTACTTGAGAAGACGGGGGCAGGGTGGGGCGGGGTGAGGATCGGGGCACTCTGCCCATGCTCCACTGTGCATTTGAGGTTGCCCTGTGGAATTCGAGGCTGCCAGGCATCTCCTGAAATTGCAGCCAGAGAGAGGCAGGCAAACAGTGAGTGCAAGGGGGCTGAGCGTGCTCCTCGTGGCTGCTGCGCTGCTACTACTACAGCTGTTGTCGGTGCCCTCCATCCTGCTCACGGAGGCTGTGCACTTGGTTGTGGCGCTGCTGCTGCCTCCGTCGCTCTGGGCCCTGCAGCAGCTGCTCCTGCTGGTGTCACTGGTGGCCGGGGAGGCAGCTCTCTTGCTGCAGCCACTGCAGCTGCTCCAGACCCCAACCGGGTGGGCTACTTGCCCAAGCAGTTGAAATCAATTGGAATGGAAGAGCACTCATATGTTCCTTCGCACTTGTGGACTATAAACTCAAAAGGGTTTGTGACTGGCTCAAAGTCACACAGTGAGTTTCCATGGCTGGGTGAAAATTAGAACTGGGTCCAGATCTCCCTACTCCCAGGGTAACAGTTTACCCATGACACCACACTACACCTTTCCTCTGAACTTTTTTCAGATGATGACGGAATGAGCTTATCCACAATGCCCACGTCATTCCCCACACAGCGCTACTTAGATGGACAGAAAACTTCAGCATATTGAAAAGAAAAGCTTTTATTGATGTAAGTACACACAGCAGGTATATGTATTGAAGCAGAACTTAACATGAAATCACACATCACATTCGTCAATTTGCCCTCCTCCTCTGATCTGGGCGTAATGATCCCATATCCAAACAGCAGTTTCACCGCATATAGTTACAACCTCTCTCCCCTCCCCTCCCCTCCCCTCCCTCCAAGTGACATTTGCATCTTATTTATTTATTTATTACATTTCTATACCGCCGAATAGCCGGAGCTCTCTGGGCAGTTCACAAAAATTAAAAACATTCAAAGTATAAAACAACAGTATAAAACCATAATATAAAATACAATATAAAAGTTCAACCAGATAAAAACAGCAGCAATGCAAAATTACAAATTTAAAACACCAAGTTAAAATTTATTTATAGACTGTTAAAATGCTGGGAGAATAAAAAGGCCTTCACCTGGCATCTAAAAGCATATAATGTAGGTGCCAGGCGAACCTCCTTAGGGAGCTCATTCCACAGCCGGGGTGCCACAGCAGAGAAGGCCCTTGGATTGGGAATCTCTCTTGCTTACGATGTTCAACATTGCAAACCACACGCGAGGATGGATGTTGGGGCGGGGGGTCTTCTGAGGCCAAATCCTCTTCTTCTTCGTCGGTTGAACTTTACGGTGCTGCTCCATGATGGTGCGTGACTGTGTTAATGTAATGTGAGAGCAAGAAAGGTGCTGACCCAAACTTCCTGTGGATGGACAACTTCTGCCCAAGAACAGAACAAAAAAATGGCAATGTTGGGAAGCAGGAAGCGGAAAGCAATAACTCCACAGGTTTTTAAAGCAGCATTTAGCAGAAGTGAGCAAAATTTGTATAGCTCTTCACCAAGCTGCCTCATTAATTAGTGCATGAAGAATAAGGGAAAGCGCTTGAGTGAACTACAAACATGTGCTGCTCTTTACTGCTTGTTCTCCAAAGAAAGCAGGTGCCGATCCAAATGACGGAGGGATCGGAAAATTGCACCCCAAAGTCCTCTCCATTTGCGCTCTGAAATGAAGACATTAATATATGCCAGTGCACTTAGGTGAATTCCAAACGAGTTGCCCTCAATCCACTGCTGGGAGGAGTCACCTTTCATCTCCAGGAAATGCAGCCATCTTCTAAGACACCTAATTAGAAGTAATAGGATCAACGTTATGTGCTGCTGCTTTGTTCTGGGGACCAGCATCCTTCCGCAGCTGCACCTCGACTCGCTTTCTGTCTACTGCACAGTGCTGTCTACGAATTCTTGTTGAAATGTGGCTCGCATGGCGTGTCCTTGAGTTATCAGTACACGAAGTCCTAATTGGGCCTCTCAAGACAATTTGGGGGAGTAAACGTTTTCTCTCTCTTCCCCACTGTGTCTGTATGGTTGTGCCCCAGTCCTATGACTTTCCTGCCCTGTTCCCCCCCGTTTGTGTAACGCCTCTCATGCCATCCCCCACTCTCCAGTTTCTGAACAATGTTCCATTTCTCTCTCACCATGAGAAAATGTAATAAATGTATTTCCCTAGTAACTGATGCCAAAGGCAATTGTTTAAAGATTATTGGATAACTGGGGTGCATCGCATCACCCACCGTCTCCTTCACCATCACTTTCACCCTATAGGGACAGCAAGAACCACAGGCGGTTGAACACACAAGCCCCCGCAATAGGCGTCTCTGCTTGCCGCCCACGAGCAAGCGAGCAGCGTTGCACGGCTTCCTCCCAAGGGCCCACTCAGGTGGAAGAGCAGAATTAGAGTAGTCTGCTTTTTCTTTCCCTTGATCCAGTGGTAGTACAGTTCAGATGAAATACTTTGCTATCTTGAAGTCTTACTGACTTTTTCGCTATGTGTGTCTCTCTAGTTGAGTTTGCAATGTAACTGGTGATGCTTACCTGCAGGGATAATTTTGGTAGCTACAGTTAATATGACAATGAGCTTCATTCATCAATTTAGAATGAATGTTTGCTTTAGCCTCCGTTAGGAGTACAATTAACCCCAATTTACCATACCTGGGCTTTAACTGCCTTCACTAGTACATAAGGATTCAAACAACTTTGTATTCTATTTCTGCTAGCAGCCTGTGTAACAACATACAGATTAATCACAAGTAGTGCTAGACCTGTTGCATGTAAGTATTGTAGCTTCAAGTATTTTAGATTAAAATGTACATTACTAACTTCAGTACATAGGAATTCTTTAAAAACTGTTAACTATTAATTTTCTTAATATGTTTTTTTGTTTGTGTGAGAAATGGAGAGATATGTTACTTTTTCAATAATGTTATATGTATAAGGATGCTAATACTATATGTTATAAAGAAATATAATATAATTAAAAATATGTGGCTGAATAGCAGCCAGCCTAAAGTACTGTTATCTTTACTGAAAGATGGTTAAGGGACAGGGAAGAGCCCAAACAGGTGCAAAGCGCCGTTAGACTATTCAGTCGGAGTAAAAAGAACAAAGCGGAATTTGTGGTTAGACTAGTGGTCAGAAAAGGTGATAAATAGAACAAAACTGAAACATACATCGGTTGTTTTTGAACTCATGACTTTTGTGGTTACCTGATGGGTGGAAGGATAATAAAGAGCAATAAAGTGGGTAGGCCCAGACAAATCAAACCCATATTTAGACATAAGTAAATAGGGGTGGGTGAAATATTAAATGAAATGAAAAGTAAGTAAACAGAGGCGGGACAAAGCTGTGTGCCGGGATAGGCTGTAACCCCTCAAGTCTCTAACAAATAACGAGACGGGGAGGGACCTCTTCGGCCGGGTGTAAGGTATAAGACTGTCTGCTGCCACCGGATGCAAGTAGGGTGTGTGTCATGCCCTGCATGGAACCGGAGTCGGGAGATGAGGGGGAGGTGGCAGAGGCTGGACCCAGTGCAGAGGGGCCTGGCTCAGGAGAAGAGAATGGACTGGCAGAGGCTGTGGCAGAGCCTCAGGGAGAGGAGCCAAGGCCAGCAGGAACCTCTGCCAGCTCTGAGGGCTTGATGCCAGCAAAGACTCTGGAAGAGCCGCAGGGATCTGGGGAGGAGAGGGACCAGCCCAGTTTCAGCCAGTTAAGGGCGGACAAGTCCACCCGAAGGCGGTCTAGCCGCCTTCAAGAGAAACGCCAAGCAATCAGAGATCAGCTGCGGAACGCTGACTCAGCACTCTGACTGAGGATAAAAGGAGCAGCCAGGAGCCCTGCCAAATTGTCAGAGATTATCTGAGCTCTTCGGTGGAAGCTGGCTCCCAGAGCTCTTGAGCACGCACCTCGCTCCAGATCCCGAGTTCCTGAACCCAGCCTTGACTCCCGGACCCCGTGACCACGCCTGACGACTTCCGGAATCCTGTGGTAACCTTGGACTGCCTCTGACAACATTTACCCGTGCCTACTCCTGTGACCTTTGGACTGCATCTCTGGACCTTGCTTCCGAAGTCTGTAACTGCAATAAATTCCTTGTTACTAAGATACCAACTGTGTGAGCTTATCTTTGTCAAGCCACTTGGCAGCTTTCCCGGACAGAATAATCTCTGACCTGGCTGACAAAGAAAAGAAAAAGCAATGGAAGAGTTAGTGCAGAGGAATCAGCAGCTGGAGACGCTGGTGGCTCAATTGCAAACGGCCGTGGCTGTGTTACAAACGCAAGCTGCTCAACCCCAGCCCCCCCCTCGAAGAATCAAGTGCTTGGCAGCTCTGCCTGAAAAATTCGCTGGCAAACCGCAGGAGCTGGAAGGGTTTTTTGCCCAGTGCAGGCTGCACTTCCAGCTCAGGCCAGAGGAGTTCCCTACAGACACTCAGAAAGTGGCGTTTGTCATCAGCCTCCTGTCTGGACCAGCGCAGCGATGGGCTACTCCATATCTGCTCCAAGACCACCCGTTCCTGAACCAGCTGGACAATTTTTTTAAAGAGATGTTGGATACCTGGGGAGATCCAGTTAAGGTGGAAACAGCAGAAAGGCTCCTCCATCACCTGCACCAGGGAAAGGGCTCAGTGAGGGAGTACACCACTGAGTTCCGCCTCATCGCCCAGGACCTTACCTGGAACGATAGCGCCCTCCAAGCCCAGTATAGATATGGACTCTCAGACGCTATCCTTGATGAATTGGCCCGAGTTGCTCCACCTGAGTCTTTGGCTCTGCTCATGGAACAGGCGGCACGGATTGATGGCAGGCTGAATGCCCGCAGGCTAGCCCGCTTACAGAACCCACCCAGGTCAGAAGGGTGGGCTTTGAGGGGACCTGCAGTTGCTCCAGAGACATCCGTAGCCTCGCCCAAGGTTCCGGTGATTAGCCCACCAGAGGAGCCGATGCAGCTGGGAGGAGCACGTCCACGTCTGTCAGCAGCAGAAAAAGAGCGGAGGAGGGCAGGGGGCCTTTGCCTTTACTGTGGACAGGGGGGCCATTTTGCCCGGGTGTGTCCTCTCAAGCAGCGAGGGGCCCCCTTGCCGGGAAACGGACCCTCCCAGGCTTAGTTGGGGTTAAAAGACTGGGAGAACCTGCTTTAGCCACTACCCTACCCCAGTTAGAACCCCGAAGGGATCCGCTGTTGGTCACTGCTACCCTTAGGGGACGGGAGGGCCTGGTGATGTCAGTAGGGGCCATGATTGACTCTGGGGCGTCCAACAGCTTTATGGACCTGGGGTTTGCCACCCAGCACCAGGTCCCGTTGCAGCACTTGGAAGAACCCCGGCCGGTGGAGACCATTGACGGACGGCTCCTAAAGTCAGGCCCTGTGAACCAACAGACGGAGGTGCTGACTATGGAGATTCAGGGCCATGTAGAACAGGTCCAGTTTTTCGTGGCCGCTGTCCCACACTTCCCGCTGGTCCTGGGGATGCCCTGGCTGACCCAGCACGACCCCTGTATATCTTGGGCTCGGAGGGAAGTGCTGTTTGCTTCACCCTACTGTCAGGAATACTGCTGGCCCGAACGGATCCCTGCCGCCCCAGAAAACCCCCCCCAAGAACCTGCTGGCGGCCTACCCGCAAAATACCAGGAATTGGCGGGAGTCTTCAACAAAAAGGAAGCTGAGCGACTGCCTCCACACCGGACGTATGACTGTGCCATAGACTTAGTCCCAGGAGCCCCTATACCGGCGGGGCGCCTGTATTCTTTGTCGGAACCGGAACTGGCCGCCCTAAGGGACTTTTTAGAGTCCAACCTGAGGAAGGGCTTCATTCGTCCATCCACGTCGCCTGCAGGGGCCCCGGTCCTCTTTGTGACGAAGAAGAACACTAGTGAACTCAGGCTCTGCAATGATTACAGAGCTTTGAACAGAATTACCATCCGCAACCGGTACCCGCTACCCTTGATCCCGGAGTTGCTGGAACGTCTGCGCCATGCTCGGGTTTTTACGAAGCTGGATTTAAGGGGAGCCTATAACTTGGTGCGCATCCGACCCGGGGATGAGTGGAAGACTGCCTTTATGACCAGATACGGCCAGTACGAGTACACGGTCATGCCGTTCGGCCTGTGCAACGCCCCAGCCGTGTTTCAGCACTTCGTGAACGATGTGTTCCGGGACTACTTGGATCGGTTCGTCATAATTTACCTGGATGATTTTTTGATCTACTCCCCGAACCAGACCATCCACGACGTCCATGTGAAGGCGGTGCTTCGAAGACTCCAGGAACACCATCTCTATGCAAAATTAGAAAAATGTGAGTTCGATTTGACGGAGGTGGAATTTTTGGGGTACCGGATCTCGGCAAGAGGGGTGGAGATGGACCAAGCAAAGGTGGAGGCGGTGTTATCGTGGCAGCCTCCGAGGAACAGGAAGGAGGTTCAGCGGTTCTTAGGATTCGCAAATTTTTATCGGAGATTCATTCCCGACTTTGCGACCCTCGCTGAGCCTCTCACACAGTTGCTCCGGGGTAAGGCCCCGTTTCAGTGGACTATGAGCACCCAGCAGGCCTTTGAGAAACTGAAAATTAGGTTTACCTCGTCTCCAATTTTACAGCATCCCGATCCTCGGACCCCTTTCATAGTGGAGACAGACGCCTCGGATGTTGCTATCGGAGCAGTGCTGCTGCAGCCAAACAAGGATGCATCTCGGTTGTCGCCTTGTGCCTTTTACTCCAGACAGCTCACGCCCCCAGAACGGAACTACACCATCTGGGAGAAGGAGCTGCTGGCCATTAAGGCGGCCTTTGAGGCATGGCGGCATTTGCTGGAGGGAGCGGTACACCCGGTGGAGGTGAGAACGGACCATCGTAATCTGGAGTATTTGCAGACTGCACGGAAACTGACGCAGCGTCAGAAGCGATGGTCCTTGTTCTTCGCCCGGTTCAACTTCAAGCTGAAGTACATCCCACGCTCCCAGAATCGACAAGCGGATGCGTTATCTCGGAAGCCTGAATATGCGACACAGCCTGGGGAAGAACAGAGGTCAACAATTCTGCGTCCGGAACATTTTGCGGCTGCCCCAGTAGGATCCCCCTTGATCGAGCAGATTCGGGACCTCCAGGGGCGGGACTCTTTGGTGGCAGCACACGCCAGGGATGACCCGCCAACTCCGTTCGCCATGAAGGATGGCCTTCTGTATCATCGTGGCCGTCTTTATGTACCAGGAGGGCCTTGTCGGGATTCGGTGCTTCGCCTGTGCCACGATTCAAAGCCTGCCGGGCACTTTGGGTTCTGCAAAACACTGCATCTACTGACTCGGGAATTTTGGTGGCCTCGGGTCCGAGCGGATGTTGGCCGCTATGTGCAAAGCTGCCCAGTCTGTCACAGAGCTAAGGATTTGCGGGGGAGGCCGGCAGGGCTATTGCACCCCTTGGCGACTCCTTCAGGCCCCTGGCGGGTGATCTCAATGGATTTTATAACGGACCTTCCTCTGTCTGCAGGCCATACCACCATCTTCGTGGTAGTAGATTTATTTTCGAAGATGGCCCATTTTGTACCTTGCATAGGGATGCCCACGGCAAAAGAAACGGCGAGGCTCTTTGTCAATCAGGTGTTCAGGTACCATGGCCTCCCAGAGGGAATAGTCTCAGACCGCGGAGTGCAGTTTACGGCCAGGTTCTGGAAGAGTCTCCTCCAGCTGTTGGATATCAAGGCCCACATGTCGTCAGCATACCATCCCCAGACGGACGGTCAGACGGAGCGAACTAACGGCACGCTGGAGCAGTACTTACGCTGTTATACAAACTATCAGCAGGATGACTGGGCGGAGTTGCTCCCCTTGGCGGAGTTTGCATATAACAACTCGGTCCATGCCTCCACCCAGCAGACCCCTTTTTTCACGACAGGGGGGTTTCATCCTCGATGGTTTCCGGCAGCCGTTCCTTCTTCGGCGGTTCCTGCAGCAGACCAGTGGTTGCGGGAATTGCAGGCAGCTCGGGCATTGCTTCAAGAGCAGTTGGAGGTGGCCAAAGAAGCATATAAGGCCGGGGCGGATCGGAAGCGACAGGAGGGACCTCCCTTAAAGGTCGGGGACCGAGTCTGGCTGTCGACCCGAAATCTGCCTCTGCAACGGCCGTGTCGGAAGCTGGACGCTCGGTTTATAGGGCCGTACCTAATAACCGCAGAGGTCAACCCAGTGGCCTTCAGATTACAGCTGCCTCGGACATTACGGATACACCCAGTCTTCCACCGATCCTTGCTAGTCCCGGCGACTGGGGTGCGGCCGGATTCGGGGGCCGGGCCTCCTCCTCCTCCAGTACTAGTAAATGGGGAAGAGGAATTTGAGGTGGCACAGGTGTTGGACTCCCGAAGGTACCGTGGTCGACTCCAATATCTGATCGACTGGGTGGGCTATGGTCCTGAGGAGCGATCATGGGAACCAGCTTCGGAAGTCCACGCTCCCGTCTTGGTTCGCGACTTCCACCGCCGTTATCCCCGGAAACCGGGCCCTCAGGGTTCGGGGGAAGGGGATAATGGAGGGGGGAGTAGTGTCATGCCCTGCATGGAACCGGAGTCGGGAGATGAGGGGGAGGTGGCAGAGGCTGGACCCAGTGCAGAGGGGCCTGGCTCAGGAGAAGAGAATGGACTGGCAGAGGCTGTGGCAGAGCCTCAGGGAGAGGAGCCAAGGCCAGCAGGAACCTCTGCCAGCTCTGAGGGCTTGATGCCAGCAAAGACTCTGGAAGAGCCGCAGGGATCTGGGGAGGAGAGGGACCAGCCCAGTTTCAGCCAGTTAAGGGCGGACAAGTCCACCCGAAGGCGGTCTAGCCGCCTTCAAGAGAAACGCCAAGCAATCAGAGATCAGCTGCGGAACGCTGACTCAGCACTCTGACTGAGGATAAAAGGAGCAGCCAGGAGCCCTGCCAAATTGTCAGAGATTATCTGAGCTCTTCGGTGGAAGCTGGCTCCCAGAGCTCTTGAGCACGCACCTCGCTCCAGATCCCGAGTTCCTGAACCCAGCCTTGACTCCCGGACCCCGTGACCACGCCTGACGACTTCCGGAATCCTGTGGTAACCTTGGACTGCCTCTGACAACATTTACCCGTGCCTACTCCTGTGACCTTTGGACTGCATCTCTGGACCTTGCTTCCGAAGTCTGTAACTGCAATAAATTCCTTGTTACTAAGATACCAACTGTGTGAGCTTATCTTTGTCAAGCCACTTGGCAGCTTTCCCGGACAGTGTGCCTACTTTGCTGGACACCCAGACTTGCAATTCTGTATCAATAAAAGGAACAGAGTGCTTTCACCATTGTCCTTGAATCTTTATTTCAAATCGCATTTCTAACAATTTGGGGGCTCGTCCGGGATCAAGCCATCGTGGCTGCTGGCCATCGGTGCCAGACACAGGGAAGACGCATCCTGCTGAAGTTTTGGCAGCCCCTCTGGCCAACACCGAGGGTCAGTGGTCTGACTGGCAAACTCCTGGAACATTTGGACTGGTGAAACCACTTAGGGATTCAAATGTAGGCACGGCATCGACCAGGCAACTTCGTGCACGAACCAAGGTAAAACAATTGACTATTAAGTATTACCTTGGTGGTCAGGATGGGTGAATTGTGGAGTGGAGAGTCCTGACTGATGTTTGAGACATGTCCAAGAAGCACGAAGCGAGTGTGGAGTCTCGGATCTGCAGTTCCATGTTTCCGCGAGGACCATGGCCGGATAGAGACGAAGTGAATGAAGAACTGACTGTTATATGACACTTCCACATCTTGGGTAGACGTTTTGTGGTTCGCGCTTAGCCCCACTTGGGTTGACTTTTGGCGGTTCGTATTTTGTGGTTCGTACTTAGCCCCATTCATTGGGTTGACTTTTGGCGGTTCGCACTTAGTAGTTCGCGCTTAGCCCCACTTGGGTTGACTTTTGGCGGTTCGCACTTAGCCCCAAGAAATATCCACACCCTGGGTGGACAATTTGCAGAAGTTGTTTAGTCTCGGGGTTTCACCATGGGAAATAAGGTGCCTAAAACGAAGAAAGGACCATGTAACGATGAGTCTCTCCAGGCCCACGACATTCCTCTCGATAGTCTGTTGGGGAGGATGCTAATGTCTTGGGAATATTTATCTTGTACAAAAGGGAAAGATAAGAAGAAGATGATTAAATATTGTTGTTTGGACTGGCCAAAGAAAACCATAAAAACCCCTAGTGTTTTTTGGCCAAAATATAGGTCTGATGAAGCCTGGGTGTCAGACTTTAAACTTCTATGTTAACAATAAAACTCCAAGATCACAAGAAAACGTATGCCTCTTGTTGGGTGACTAAGGATAATAAGGAGCAGTTAATACCCCTAAAAATCCACAGGAAGAAGAAGCAAGTCAAAATACCAAAGACTCCTGAATTTAAAATCCTGAATTTAAAATAAGAACCGTTAAATTGCCTGCCTCCTCCTTATGTATTTCTGCCTAACCAAGCTGGTAACATAGTGTCAAATGCACCATGAACAAAGGGGGGGCAGAAGAGGAGGGAGAAAAATAGAAGAGAAAGAAATAGAAACTCCAGGTGTGTGTCTGTGTCAAAACCTGGAAATTGCCATATGCATGATCCCTGTATGTGGTTTGATTGTAGTTATAAGAACATCACAGTTAGATTCACCAAGTTAAAGTCAGGCTGCCCAGATTATTTAGAAGGAGGGGGGGGGAAACCCTCTCCTTTTCCTGTACTAGCAGCAGTTGTAGTTAGATTGCCAAAAGTAAAAAGACTTCAAGCCAACACGCCAACTCCCAGAAACAAAAAGTGCTAGGTTATTTGCTGGACAGGTGGCCCAACCAAATGTAATAGGCTACTTGAACAGTGAGCTTGAAAAGTCTTTGAAAAGCAAATGCAAGCATTCTATTTGGACTTGTCCTTTAGGAGTCCTTGGCCAAGATCCAAAGAGTCATGATAGAAAAAGTGAGAAAAATGCTCCCTCTAAATTGTTTCCTGTGCTAAGATTTTGCTGCCCCAAATCAAGCTCCAGTCAGAGCTTACCAGATTTAGAATTCAGCTGATAATTAGAATTTTGAACAAAGATTACTTAGGCCTTACGGTCTAGCTAGAAAACCCTTCCCCACTGGAGAACTTGTTTTAACAGAAGCAGACCTCCAGTTGTCAGATTTGTGAAAAGAAGAATAAAAAGCCACACCTAAAAACCAAAATGTCTCCACCAAGAATTGGCAAGACGTAGCTAAGAAATTACAGAAAGTTGAAAGATAGAATGATATATGCTTCCCGCCCAACCTAAGTTTGAGCGGGAAAGCAAATGGTTGTGGGTTTGGGAAGGGCTGAGAAAAGGAGCACTGGGCTCACGTGGCTCAGTATGTGAGCCTCGTGAGCCAAGGGTGGAGCCGCGGCTATAAAAGCCGCACCGCCCGAGGCTCGGCCTCTCCGCATTTTCGGCTCCCACCCTCCCGCCCGTTCCTAGTTTGGGATTAGCCGGTCGCTCCTTTTGGAAGGAGGGCTAAGTAGGAATTTTCCCACATACGTGGTTTTCGCCTACTTCACACTAGGAGCGTTAGGGCGATCTGGGTTATAAATAGGTTAATTTGTGAGCAGGAAGGTGCGGGAATCTAAACCTAAGACAGGGACGGTGAGCCCACTGGCACCCTGGGCGGTGAGCTGCATAGCCAGAGGACCTGCTCCTCGGGGTTGTGCGGCTTACGAGTCAGGCTATGGCGTGCGGTTGGAGACCATACTCGCTGCATCTACCCACTGTCCCTTATGGCAGTGGGCGGGGGGTGCAGTGGGATGGTCTCTCCACACTCTCAGAGTGTCGTAAAGGCGTGGAGCCGAGGATTCGGCTCCTAGCCTGGAGAGTGGCTCGCCCTTTTGGCAGGCAGTAGGCCTGTGTAGATGTGAGATTCCCGCACTATCGCACTCAGATCCGGGGAGGGAGGATTAGCCTAATTATTCAATAAAAGAGGCCCTAGTTTCACCCAAATGCTCTTGTGTCCGTGTCTTCTTTCTTGCGTCCTCCCTGACCCACAACTAAAGCAGCCACCTGGAGCGGCAGATCTCACCAGCCTGGCCCCCCCCTCTCATGCAGCGGGAGGGGGGGCTCGCAAGGCAGACGCTGGCTGGCTGGCTGGCTGGCTGGCTGCACGGCTCTGCCTCCTCGAGAGGGGAGGGAGCTCACTAGACCCGATCTGAGGAGAAAAAGAGGAAGAGGAGAGACACACGTAAAGCATCGCGTGTGCGCGCACAAGAAGCAGTATGGCAGGGGACGCTTGCCCTCTGCGCCTGGGCTGGTCTCCTTGGGAGCAAAGACTGTCCAGGTCTGGGGGACTAGCTCCCGAGGAGACATCCCCCTTCGCAGATCGAAAGCAAAAAGGACTGGTGCTGCCTGACACCCCTGCCCTGGTCGGTCTCCCTAGGAGCAAGACTTTGAGGAGTTAGATTCTTTTCTTGGGAGTGAGGGAAAGTCACCGTGACTCTTTCTGTTTTAAGGAGGGGGATGGAGTAGGAGGAAAATGTAGAGTCACCCCCTTTTCTCTTCTGAAGTGTTCAAGGAGAAGCAGACACCACTAAGGAAATGCCTGCTCCCCTAGTATGTTTCCTGCCAAAAGTGCAGAGAAAAGAGCAACTGGAGTGGTTGGGGGTCCGGGGCGTCTCCCTTACGAGGGAAGGTTGCATCAACTAGGATTGTTTAGTTTAGAAAAGGGAAAAAGGAAAAGGAGAGGCTGAAGAAAGATAGGATAGAGGTATATAAAATGACGCATAGTATAGAAAATATGGATAGAGAGACATTTCTCTCTCTCTAAAAATATTAGAACCCAGTGGAGTCATCCCATGAAGCTGAGTGGTGGGAGATCCAGGATAGAACTCACTACCACAAGATGTATTGATAGCCACCAATTTGGATGGCTTCAAAAGCAGGTTGAATAAATTCCTAAAAGTAAATAATAATAATAATAATAATAATAATAATAATAATAATAATAATATATCAATGGCTGCTAGCCCTGATGGTTGTGTGCTATCTCTAATATTCAAGACAATAAGCCTGTGTGCACCAGTTGCTGAGGAACATAGGTGGGAGGGTGTTGTTACACCGTGTCCTGCTTGCTCATCCCTGGCTGATGGCTGGCTGGCCACTGTGTGAACAGAAGTGCTGCTGGATAGACCCTTGGTCTGATCCAGCATGGCTCTTCTTATGTTCTTATGTTTCAAATTTTGTGCTTTTTATTTTTTATTCTCTATAAAACATCTGTTCTTAAAAATCAAAGTTACCAATTGGGGGGGGGGGCGTGGGGTGCCAGTAGCTCGCTTTGCCTAAGGCGCAAATTAGTCTGGCACCAGCCCTGACTAGATACAAAACGGTTTAAAGATGAAGGTACATCTAGGAACAGATCTGGATGAAATGTGCTATCAAGCAAATAACTGATTTGCTCCTGAATGAGACGTTCTTTTGAAAACTGTATGTGCAGTGCGTCCTGGGCCCCAGCAGTTGTCAGAACTGTTAGGGAGCACTTTTAGAATGCTTTGGAGCAGTGATGTAGATCTTGCCCAGGTGCTGGGATGATATGCGAGGAAAGAGGGGCCTCAAAGAAACCAAGGAGATGGGCCTAAATGTTATTAGTATAAAAAGAAAAGCCATTTCCAAAACCAGTACTGGCTGAAGCAGAGAAGTGGAGTCAAAGTAAATACTGTCCTGAGACACAAGCCCCAGAGCCAAGAGATGAGCAATCCTGAACCCCAAAAACTACACCCTCCAGTTTGGAGTGTTAGCATTTAACAACGTTAAGATGAAATTGTAATTGAATTAAAACACCCCAAACTCCTGCATTGAGCTTACCAACTTGCAGAGAATGATTTATTGACATGGCTGTGGTGTGACTGTTCGACAGCAACCAGTAGCATGTTTCCGCCTTGTCTGGGAGCAGGTGCTGCATCTGCTTTGTGTGTAAAAAGTTTTTTTTATCAAATCAGAGATTGACTTGATATGAATGGATATTGCATGGAGAATCCAGATAAATCTACTACCTTGAATCCAAGTATCTTGTTTTCTTTGTTGAGAGCAACATATCTGAGATCCACATGATTGAAAAGTTAAAATTTAAAAACCACTCCCAGGCAGGATTAAGGTTGCCTTGATAACACCAGATTGCAAAAAGCATACCCAGAGAAAAAAATTACAGCAAGAAATGTTGTGGTTTCTTCAAGCTGACAGAAAAGAAGAAGTAAATACTTGTAATAGAGAATCATAGAATAGCAAAGTTAGAAGGGGCCTACAAGGCCATCGAGTCCAATCCCTGCTCAATGCAGGAGTCCACCCTAGAGCGTCCCTGGCGGGTGGTTGTCCAGCTGCCTCTTGAGTGCCTCTGGTGTGGGAGAGACCACAACCTCCCTAATAGAGGTTGTGTTTGTTCTGTCCCAGGTGTGAAGCATAAAATAGATTATTTTTGATAAAGCAAAGGGCTTATCTATAAATATCCACACTAATGTTCAATGTTCCTTTTCAATTTGCTAATTTCAAAACAGCTGTAGGAGGCCCAATGTCCAAATAGCCCTCTCATTGAGAAAGATGAAAAAAAAATAGTGTGTGGATATCTTGTAGTGTTAAGCCAATTGCATCCTGAGACTTAATTAAGAATTATGTAATATGTATAGAGTTTTTAAAAGTAATTGAATTTACTAATGCTGTAGAGAGACTTGAATGTTCAGTTACCTTAACTACCTTTGTTATGATAAATTAACTGATTTCCCACCACTCCCTTCGCCCAATCTCTTCTCTCCCATCCTTCTTCCAAGATTCCTCATTTCCCTTTCCCAAAATGCCACCCTTGGGTGATTTTTAAATGATTTAAATTGAATAAAATAGACCCCCTGCTCCCAGGTGGGAGAGAGGGGTCCCATTTGCCTATTTGGGTGGGGTCGGTTGCTCAGGGTTGGGGACAGGCCCTAGCTGCTGGTTAAAACACCAGGCGCTTGACACACATACACACCTCTTGTTTCTCCTTCCCCACAGCTCAGTGGGAAACCAAAGAGAGAGGTAAGAGGTGAGAAGCTCGCCCATTAGAAAGAATGTCAAGCGCCAAAAGAGGAGAAACCGAAGAAAGAGTGGTTAACAAGTATTGGTTGAGGATAGTAGAGTATGTGACAAGAAAGTTTCAAGATTCATTGCTAAGAGAATCATGTGATGGTAAAGTTTGCAAAGTTGATGGGTTCACTCACCCATCTGGACATGTCAGGAGGGCAGAGAGAAAGATCAGTTGTGATGATCTAAACAAGCACTGTTCTGAGCCTTTTCCCTTACATTGCCAAGGGGGGAGAGAGACCTTTATATAAAGTGATTTTTTTAATACCACCTTGAATCTAAGAAACTAGTTTTAATTCTTTCCTGAGTATTAATAAGTCTTAGAAATAGACTGAATAGAAAACAGAGTGATTTATAATTAGAACCATAAGATTGTTTGATGAGAACTCCCAAACTAATGAGTGTGCAAGAAGATTTCTTCACAAGTTTTTCACAGCACCAGACCTAGAAGCCACAGGTCTGCTGCCTGATGCCAAACTAAAACAACAGAAGTTATAAGCTAGAAGCAAGAGAATTTGGACCCTTGTTCCTGACTGACCACTGTAATTGTTCAAAGCACATGAACAACTAGCAAGTATTTGACTGTCCAACACATATAGAAATGTTTAGAGAATCTATAGCTGTAAGACTGTCTCTACCAAGGAAGAAATAATCTGTTGTGTTCTAAGCCTACACAGACTGATAGCCCAAATCTAAAAAAAAAAAATCCAAGCAACATATATGAAAAGTTGAACCTTGGATGTCATGGAAGTGATCCAGATGACCCATCTGTACCAGAGACTGAGAGTTGTCCAAATCTGATTGAGAGGTTAAAAGACGAAGCAAGCTGCCAAGAGGAAGTTGAAAAGCCCCCTGTGAGCACTAAAAACAGGTGTCCAGTAGAAGGAGATTGCTAAAGAGCCCCCTCCATAGAACGACATCTGGTCAATCAGCATGGCTGTCTTTGTAAACTCAGATCAGAGATATTCCTGAGATAACGAAGCATAATAATCCTCGCAACGAAAAGTCTAAATGCGGGCTTTGCGCCATTCAGTGAAGACCGCTAAGAAAACGACTTAAAACAACGCCATAGCATTCTTTAACAGTGAGAGTGTGTGCATAGAGATAAGAAATGGTCTAAGAACATGTGGTCCAATCAAGAATACATATTTATATACTGTGGTGAAAAAGATAACACAAGGTGAATAAAGAGGAGGGATTGTGAGAAATGGAGAGATATGTTACTTTTTCAATGATGTTATATGTATAAGGATGCTAATACTATATGTTATAAAGAAATATAATATAATTAAAAATATGTGGCTGAATAGCAGCCAGCCTAAAGTACTGTTATCTTTACTGAAAGATGGTTAAGGGACAGAGAAGAGCCCAAACAGGTGCAAAGCGCCGTTAGACTATTCAGTCAGAGTAAAAAGAACAAAGCAGAATTTGTGGTTATTCTAGAAAATAGCTCCATGCCATTTCAAAATCACCTCATTAGATGAAACATGAGGGCGTGTATATAAAAGCTACCAGTTTGTCAAAAGAACTTGAACGTAGTAGGCTCCCGTTTAGCCTTTTTTTAAAAAAAAGAAGCAACAGAGTAGTGGTAAGTAGAAACACAGATTAAGAATGAATAAAGATTTTTGAACTATTTTTCTATAAACCTGTAGCTCCAGTATAAACAGGAATATGGCTAACACTATGGTTTTTTGACTTGCAGGCTAAGACGATTTTAAAATATCTTTCTGTATTGTATATGTATGTAAATTCCATTATACCACTGAGAAATATCCAAATTGGGTCAAAACGTGTTTGGTTTGGTTTTAAAGTTTTTATTTGAGGGTATATATAATATTACATAGTTAGGGTTTTTTTTGAGGTATACAGATCGTTTTTGGTACATAGTATATTAAAGACTTCTTAAGCATTTCACTCACCTGTACCAGATTATTGATAGTGCAATGATTAGAAGCTTTTCCACCCCTTTCTTTCCAGTTCACTGGTACAGTTCAGATGGACAAGTTAAGTTAGACAAGTTAAGATGGAGGAAGCAGCAGGAGGAAACAGTTTGAATTGGCAGTTAAAAACACCCGCTGGAGACAAGCCACAACCCTTTCTTTCATCTTGGATACCACCCCTTGAAAACACGTCCCTCTCTTTCATCAGCAATACTACCTCTTGAAAACACACCCAAAGAACACCAGATTCAAAACTATTGATGAAAATACAAGCTGCACTTTGAGCAGGGCACTTTCGCATGACTAGAAGAACTGGACTTTCCACGCACCAAAATGCATCACTAAAGGGGGAGGGGAAGAACCACAATCACAGCAGGACATGGTCGGTGTCATAGGGATCCTTCGCCCCGACAGCAGACTATAACGTTAACGTCATCTGATTCCTGTGCAACAGCAGACTATAACATATTCCGCAACAGCAGACTATAACATGAAATCTTATAGAGTTTTAAAATCTCTTCACTGGCTGCCAATTAGTTTCCGGGCAAAGTATAAAGTGTTGGTTATCACCTTAAAAGCCCTACATGGTTTGGGTCCAGGCTACCTGTGGGATCACCTTCTCCCGTACAGTCTGCCCCGCACACTCAGGTCCTCTGCCAAGAATTTACTTCAGTCAGCAAAAACTAGATTGACAACAGTTACATGGAGGACCTTCTCTTCTGCAGCTCCCTGACTGTGGAATGGCCTGCTGGAGGAGGCACATCAACTTTTCGTGAACCGCCCAGAGAGCTTTGGCTATTGGGCAGTATAAAAATGTAATAAATAAATAATTAAAATAAATAAACTTAACAGTCTATCGGAATTTAAGAAAGACATAAAGACTTATCTCTTCTGGCAGGCCTACCTAGTTGAATTTTTAAGTTGCCTTTTAATAATGTACTGCTTTAAGCAATGTATTAATTTTAAATGTTTTAATTCATTATATGTATTTTATGGTGTTTGCATTTATGTTGTACACCGCCTCGATCCAGAGGGAGAGGCGGGTAACTATTATTATTATTATTATTATTATTATTATTATTATTATTCTGGTGTGATATGACTATCAGTCATGCATGCCTTCAGGCACTGTTTTAAGAAACAGCGAATCCACCTAGAATTTATTCATTGAAGTAAAGATTGTTCTGTTAAATTCTTTAAAATTATTCTAAATGAACTACTCAACTAATTTCATGAATTTCTCATAGAATCACTGATTCAGGCCAATGATTCTACCAACAATTTGCAAAAGTAGGTGAATAGATTGCTGGACTAGATGGCTCTTCTTATAATCATAATATACAGATAAACACACACACTTTTTTCTATACTCAGGATATATAGGGGGTGTTTCCAGATGAAAGTCTTATTGTGGGGTGCAGGCCATTGGTTTTTTTAATGCTTTATTTTATGTGGAATTGCTTCTATAGTGGAAGAATATCAGTAAAAACTTATTTTTACTAAAGATACACGTCAAACACTTGGTTGCTCTACTTAATCGAATGTTGACTTATGTAAGACATTCTTGTGGAACATGAAAAGGTGGCAATGGAGGAGGCACTTGATGTTCCTGTCCATCCATGACTGCTACTACAGGAATAAATGAGCATTGCTTTGAAGAAGCCATTGTAGTGGGATGTTAACAAAAAGGCCTTCACCATGTTCTTGTTTTCACCTTGCTCGAATGTGAAGCAATACCACATTAGTGGTGGATCTACCCTAAAAGTAGAGTTTGGTGGATTTCAGGGCCTTGCACTTTGGGACAATGAATGGTAGATAGCAAGTTCCCATGTAACCCAAGAAACCCTCTTTGAAATCATATAATCATAGAATAGTAGAGTTGGAAAGAGCCTATAAGGCCATCAAGACCAATCTCCTGCTCTATGCAGGAATCCAGATTAAAGCATCCCTGACAGATGGCTGTCCAGCTGCCTCTTGAATCTCAGTAGGGTGGAAGAGCCTACAACCTCCCTAGGTGATTGGTTCCATTGTCATACTGCACTAACAGTGAAGAAGTTTTTTCCTGATGTTCCGCTGGAATCTTGGTTCCTGTAACTTGAGCCTATTATTCTGTGTCCTAAACTCTGGGAGGATCAAAAAGAGATCCTGGCCCTCCACTGTGTGTGACAACCTTTCACATACTTGAAGAATGCTATCATGTCTCCCCTCAGTCTCCCTTATCATGCCCAGTTTTTACAGTGTCTCCTCATAGGGCTTTGTTTCCAGATACCTGAGCATCTATGTTGCCCTCCTCTGAACATGCTCCAGCTTGTCTGCATCCTCCTTGAAGTGTGGTGCCCAGAACTAGATGCAGTACTAAAGATGAGGCCTTCTGAGGCTCAGCTTGGTTGGGTGAGTTCTCAGCAGCCACCCATCCCTGCTGTCAAAATTGCATACTCCCCTCCTTGCATCTGTGGTAACTGTTATTCATAGAATCATAGAATCATAGAATAGCAGAGTTGGAAGGGGCCTACAAGGCCATCGAGTCCAACCCCCTGCTCAATGAAGGAATCCACCCTAAGGCATCCCTGACAGATGGTTGTCCAGCTGCCTCTTGAAGGCCTCTAGTGTGGGAGAGGCCACAACCTCACCAGGCAACTGATTCCATTGTCGTACTGCTCTAACAGTCAGGAAGTTTTTCCTGATGTCCAGCTGGAATCTGGCTTCCTTTAACTTGAGCCCGCTATTCCGTGTCCTGCACTCTGGGAGGATCGAGAAGAGATCCTGGCCCTCCTCTGTGTGACAACCTTTTAAGTATTTGAAGAGTGCTATCATGTCTCCCCTCAATCTTCTCTTCTCCAGGCTAAACATGCCCAGTTCTTTCAGTCTCTCTTCATAGGGCTTTGTTTCCAGACCCCTGATCATCCTGGTTGCCCTCCTCTGAACACGCTCCAGCTTGTCTGCATCCTTCTTGAATTGTGGAGCCCAGAACTGGACGCAATACTCTAGATGAGGCCTAACCAGGGCCAAATAGAGAGGAACCAGTACCTCACGTGATTTGGAAGCTATACTTCTATTACTGCAGCCCAAAATAGCATTGGCCTTTCTTGTAGCCATATCGCACTGTTGGCTCATATTCAGCTTGCGATCTACAATTCCAAGATCCTTCTCGTTTGTAGTATTGCTGAGCCAAGTACCCCCCATCTTGTAACTGTGCCTTTGGTTTCTATTTCCTAAAGGTAGAACTTGGCATTTATCCCTATTAAATTTCATTCTGTTGTTTTAAGCCCAGCACTCCAGCCTATCAAGATCACTTTGAAGTGTGTTTCTGTCTTCCAGGGTATTAGTTATCCCACCCAATTTGGTGTCATCTGCAAATCTGATAAGCGTTCCCTGCACCTCCTCATCCAAATCATTAATAAAAATGTTGAAGAGCACTGGGCCCAGGACTAATCCCTGCGGTACCCCACTCGTTGCCTCTCCCCAGTTTGAGAAGGTTCCATTGATAAGCACTCTTTGAGTCCGACTCTGTAGCCAACTGTGAATCCACCTAATAATTGTTCCATCTAGTCCACTTTTAGCTAGTTTGTTAATCAGAATATCATGGGGCACTTTGTCAAAAGCTTTGCTGAAGTCAAGATATGTGACATCCACAGCATTCCCACAGTCCACAAGGGAGGTTACCTGATCAAAAAATGAGATCAAATTAGTCTGACAGGACTTGTTCCTGACGAATCCATGTTGGCTTCTAGTGATCACAGCATTGTTTTCAAGGTGTTTACAGATTGACTTCTTTAGAATCTGCTCCAGAGTTTTCCCAGGGATGGATGTCAGACTGACTGGTCTGTAGTTCCCAGGTTCCTCCTTTTTGCCCTTTTTGAAGGCAGGGACAACGTTAGCCCTCCTCCAGTTGTCTGGCACCTCACCCGTCTTCCATGATTTTGCAAAGATAATAGACAAAGGTTCTGAGAGTTCTTCCGCTAGCTCCTTCATTACTTTAGGATGCAGTTCATCGGGCCCTGGAGATTTGAACTCATTCAAGGAAATAAGGTGTTCTTTGACCATTTGTTTATCAATCTCAAATTGCAATCCTGCCCCCTCAACTTCTGCTTCACTTTCTCCAGGGGGGTCATAGACCCGCTTTTGGGAGAAGACTGAGGCAAAGTAGGAATTGAGCACTTCAGCCTTTTCTTCATCATCTGTTATCAACTTGCCATCCTCATTAAGCAGTTGAACCACCATTTCTTTCCTCTGTCTTTTACTACTCACGTATCTGAAGAAAGCCTTTTTATTGCTTTTAGCATCCCTTGTTAATCTCAGCTCATTCTGAGCTTTAGCCTTCCTGATGCCATTTCGGCACTTCTGCGCCACCTGTCTTTACTCTTCTTTTGTAGCCTGGCCTTCCTTCCACTTCCTATATGTACCCCTTTTTGTTTTTAGGTCATCTCTAAGCTTTTTGTGGAGCCACATTGGTTTCCTCTGTTGTATTCTATCTTTTCTCCTTGTTGGAATTGTTTGTACCTATGCCTTTAAAATTTCCTTTTTTAAATACTCCCACCCATCCTGCACTCCTTTTCTCATTAGGCTCACTTGCCATGGGACCTTACTTATTATAGTTCTGAGTACATTAAAATCAGCTTTCCTAAAATCCAGAGTACGTGTATGGCTACACTCAACTTTTGTCTCCTTCATAATTAAGAATTCATGTATGATGTGGTCACTTTCCCCCAAAGTTCCCGTAACTGCCACTTTATCCACTAAGTCATCCCTTTTGGTCAATATCAAGTCAAGGATTGCCGATCGTCTCTTTCCTTCCATCACTTTATGTAGGAGAAAGTTATCACCCACACATGTCAGGAATTTCTTGGAAGGGCCGCTTTTGGCAGTATTGGTCTCCCAACAGATATCAGGGTAATTGAAGTCCTACTACATCACACTTCCTTGAAATACTGGCAATTTGTTTCTCAAAAGTTTCGTCCTCGTCTTCTCCTTGATTGGGTGGTCGGTAGTAGACTCCGATTATCATGTTCTTTTTATTCCTTGTCCCATTTATTTTAATCCAGACGCTCTCGACGGGGCTCCCAGTCTGATCCGCCTGTATTTCTGTGCAGGGATAAGTATTTTAACATATAGTGCAACTCCGCCTCCCTTTCTATTTCTTCTGTTCTTTTTGAACAAATTATAACTTTCAATTGCTATATTCTAGTCATGAGAGTCATCCCACCATGTTTCAGTTATACCTATCAAGTCGTATTTGCCTTCATGTAATAAGAATTCAAGTTCATTCTGTTTGTTTCCCATGCTCTGGGCATTAGTATATAGACATCGAAGACCATGTGTTTTATAGTCTGGCTTTGTTCCTACATTGTTGCGGACACTATTTTTGGGCACTACTGGAGCTGTTCTCCTGTGGTGCATTGGCCTTCATCCATTGTTGCCTTGAAGTTTACATCTCCCGCCCCCGTAAGATTCAGTTTAAAGCCCTCCTGATCAAGTTCTTCACGCTGTGGCCGAACACATTCTTTCCAGCCCCTGTGAGGTGCAACCCATCCCTTGCCAGCAGTCCATGTTCCATGTTGATGTAATGGGAGGAATTGTACAATTTTCAGACCTCTGAAAATTGCACATATCCCCCCGCAGTGTCAGTGGTGGCTATATAGGCCCTATTTATGCAAGGGTAAAGGCTTGAATGTTCCTGGGTCCAGGGGAGCAGATGTGTGGGTGTGTCCATCTGACTTATTTATTTATACTTGAAGAATTTATATAAATAAATATATTTATTTATACTTGAAGTGTTTGATTGTTCTTTAAAGAAAAGCAAAAGCAAATCTGATGTGTTGTCAAATTCAAAGCAATTACTTTCTTGATGATGCCCTCCCTATACCAGACATATTGAGAGGAAGTACTGGCCCAGCTGCGGAAACTATAGATGCAGATGGTGGACTTGACTTCTGATGTTCAGCCAAAGTCCATCTGCCACCTGGACCCAGTCCAGCACTTGCAACATGCCTGACTTTTCTGATGCTTTCATAATCTGCCATGGTCAAATGTTACTTTTTCCTATAACACATCTGAAAAGCCTTGAGTCCCGGAACCAGGCTCTATATCACACAGACATGGAGGTGCTTCACGTTTCTGTTTATCACCTAAGCCCCCCTGAAAGAAACTTTCCAATTGCCCTTGGGAGGGGGCTTATCAAGAACAAAAAGTTACATGTACTGGTCATAGCTGTCACAATATAGTGCATTGTTTTAAGTATTCAAGAGGCAGCTGGACAACCATCTGTCAGGGATGCTTTAGGGTGGATTCCTGCATTGAGCAGGGGGTTGGACTCGATGGCCTTGTAGGCCCCTTCCAACTCTGCTATTCTATGATTCTATGATTCTAAGTAGAATAGTTTCAATAATCAATAAGAGATGGGAGGAGGGAAAATTATGATTTCATTGGAGGGACATGGAATGTTATAAAAGTTCTGTAGAAGGTGGGGGCAGAGAGTTCAGCCTTCGGCTTGCTGGAGGTGAGCTTTCTCCTACGCATGTAGTTCTGAATAAACCTTTGAACCTGACATGCCTGAATTCTGTTCCCTTCCCTACTGGATCAGGGAATTTCTCCAACACAGTAACTCAAATCTGAGGTAATTTGTTTTCCTTCACTACAGCAATTCAATGCTGGATCTCAAAACAATGTTTGGTGTTCATTACACAGTGTCTCTGTGCCAAGACAGTGGCTGTGCAGGCCTAGCCAAGGGCACTGCTGCTCATAATTAATAGCAAGAGGGTTGTGGGAAAGAACATGGGGCAGAAAATGCCTTGAAAATGCCTCTTCACTGTTTTAACTGACAAAATAGATGTTCAGTATGAAACATGTCATTCTTCTTTATGATCCATGTGCAGAGGTACGCACACACACAGGCTTCATGCAGCCCATGAGCTGCCCACCCCTGTTCTAAAGAATGCCAGTCCTTCAACTGTTTCCACTGCAGCTCACAGCAGCTAGCAATACTCTGGTGTATTATATCCAAGTGCAGTAAATTAACTGTTCCCTTAATAACAGCCTACTGCAGTTCCAGATTCCCTCATTCCCTTTCTTGACATTAGAAAAAACCCTGATCCAGGAAGCTGTTGATAACCCTGTTTAATTAACCCATTTTATTACCAACAGATGTGGCGCCTCCAACAAGAACAATATCAAGAAGAAGAAGAAGAAGAAGAAGAAGAAGAAGAAGAAGAAGAAGAAGAAGAATCCTTTTTGCAGAAGTTGTTATGAATACTCCAGAGTATTCATAGAGTGTTCTGATCTCTAATAAGCTGAGATCCTTTGATCTTAGATCACTGGCACATTATTCCATTTCCCCTAGCAGGATGTCATTTCTCTGAGAATAAAAAGCCGAGAAGTGACATGATGTTTAGGAATCTACATTTTTCAGTAGAGGTAATTTCAGCAGTTGTTTTGAATCCAGAATTATAGAAGATAAATAGCAGAGTACACAACATCCTGCAACACTGAGGAGGGCTTTGACAATGATCTGAGATACTTATATAAGGCTTGTGTGGATGGTTGATGGCTCATACAGTCTCTGCTGATAGTTGCTAGCCAGTTATGCATTTTTCTAAAGTGAAATATATCATTAGTATCTGTTAGAATAGGCATGGAGAATCTGTGTCCTCCAAATTTTCTTGGACTCCAATTCCCATCAGCCCCAATCAGCATGGTCAGTTGTCAGGATTGTTGGGAAGTCTAGCGATTCTACTCATTATCCTTAAATGTAAGTGTCCTATATATACATTAATGAAATAATCCCATCCTGAAATTTTGAAATATAGAGGCTGTATGATTACTTTAAAACTGCCAGGTTGTTGTTTTAAACTGAGAATGCTGTAAACCAGGTCTGAAGCTATGCAGGAGTGAAAAGGTTATTTTAACACATGTTAGTAGAACAAATATGGGGGAAAGCAAGTTCCCCCCTATACCCTTGGAGGAATACAATGCTAAATAAGAGAACTCCAGCTGTGTAACAGGAAAATTGCAATGGGTTGTGCCAGTCATTAATATTGCAATGAAAACTAATTAAACCTAGCATGATGAAGAAGAGTTCATTGGAGATTTGAATAGAGGAAGTGCAGGTTTTGGGGGGCCTTTGGTAAAAGTTCATTTCAGCCCTCAGAGCAAAAATGCAAACAGGAGGTTGCTGAGGCTTCTCCAGAAACTGGACAATCAGGGAGAGTGGTTCTCCGGGATGCTCCACCTCAGCTTAAGCAGATAGGAATCCTGAACATGCCCAGTTTGGAGCAGAACCCAGAGTCAAGAGGTGCTGCCAAGGAGGACTTAGCGCACTGCAGCCAGTAGAAGGCAGGCAGCTAATTTTTACAATTAAAAAAGGCAGCTGGGAAGTTGCAGGAGTGTGTGTGTATGTGTGTGTGTGTGTGTTGTCTCCTGGGAACCCCCAACGCCTTGCAAATATTTCCCCATTTAACTTCTTTTCTTTCCTTTTTTACAAATGTTTTGAATCTATCATGCTGGGGGTATTGTTGGAGGGTGATGTCCTAGGAGCTTCCTACCCCTGGCTAATTTTAATCAGTTTTTAAAACTTCCTTTTTTTAACCATTGTTTGGTTTTTTTAAAACCTAGTCTGTTTGCTGTTTCTGTTCTGTGCAGCAGTCTGCTGTTGGAGCAAAAAAAAAAAGTGGTTTCTTTAGAGCACTTTTGTGTTGTTGTATGGGTCAGACTACAAGCTCCATCACACTGGGGGGAAACACGCTCCCTACCGTCACTTCTCCGCCTGTGTTTTCCTTCCTCAGTTACTTCCTCTTTCAAAAGAGGAAGTACCGAATGAACACAAGGCCCACTGAGTCTGCTGCTTTAATGGTGCTGCTTCTCCTGCGCACAGCAGGAGAGAGCAGCAATACATCAGACTTAATGCAGGTTTTTTTGTTGTGCAAGGAAGACCAGAAGGGGTGGGAGGCAGCCGACATCATGGGAGGGACCTGAGCAAACTCCGTGAGTGCCCAGTAATGAGCGTGCAATAAAACGCTTGTTGGATGGAGCTCTACCTCTCAACTCTGTTTTGCACCAATTATCTTGAAATTACTCTGCCTACCATTGGCTCCTGATGTGGCTCCATCTGCAGTTGGCTGCTCTGCCTTCCACCCCACCAGCTCCACTGCCATATTTACTCTCTCTTTAGGCCTAGCTTGGAGGCCTTTTACTAGGGGTATGCACTCCACCTCAGGATTATCTGGTAACCACGAACATCTGCAGAGCATTCTATCTTTTAGAGCAGAGATTGGCTGCTTCCAAACCCATCAATTAATATCAGAGCGGAGACGTGCCCAATCGGAGCTCCTAAAGTCTTCTGAATTATCCTGCTCTCTCTCTCTCTCTCTGTGTCTAAGTGTGTCTAAGTTGAATATCTCCTCCAACTGCAGTGTTTGGGAGAGTGGGGAACACTAACTGGCTGTTGATTCTGGCAATGTGTGGGGAGGGAGAGAGGGAGCATGTTTCTGCTTGGACTCAAAGAAGTCAATCATCCACACTTCCACAGTGCAAAAGTGCTGCTGGGCTGACTGGCTGGCATTGTGAGAATGCTTTTACACATGAGTTAGGCACAGGCAGGCTCTGTGGCTGGGTGCAGGAAAGGGGGGCTCCATCCAATATATCTGGAGGGCACCAGGTTGGAGAAGGTATGGGGATTTTTTTAAAAAAAAATCCTTTAAAAATCAAGGCATGAATGGATCTGATTCAAACTTGGCATGGCTAAAGCCCACCTTAAGAGCTATCACTGTACTAAGTTTTATCTCTTTATTTTTAAAAACGAGGGAGTTGCAATCATTTCTGTTAATACTAGTTATCCGAATACTGAATGGTTCTTTGATGGGTAATTCGACAAGGCGGAGAGAGGGGGAAGGGGGCTGAGAATCACCTCTACGGAGCTCCAGATCGAATTTTGAGGCAAAGAAGACCCACTTTACACATACCTACCTTTCACCCTAGCAGGGTAAAAGGAAAGAACTCTGGGGTGCCTCAGCTCAAATGAAGCCTAGCCAGATCAGAAACACTTCACTGGGGCTTGAGGAGAAAAACTCCTGATGGATTATGCTCCATGGATCAGATCTTCTCTGTCTCCCAGTATTTTTTCTTAAATGGCCCTCAAAATCTGCTTCCTGATCTGTTCACTTCTTGGTAGGGATACTTTTGCCAGGTGTCTTAAGATCTTGGACTCCTGGGTTAGATCTACATTACTGCTTTATATAGGGTGACCATATGAAAAGGACAGGGCTCCTGTATCTTTAACAGTTGCATAGAAAAGGGAATTTCAGCAAGTGTCATTTGTATGCATGTCACACCTGGTGAAATTTCCTCTTCATCACAACAGTTAAAGCTGCAGGTGCCCTGCCCTCTTTTAAATCTGGTCACAGTATAGCTGCAGTATAGCTTCTGCAGCTTTAACTGTTGTGATGAAGAGGAAATTTCACCAGGTTCTCCATATGTACAACGACACCTACTGAAATTCCCTTTTCAATAGAACTGTTAAAGATACAGGAGCCCTGTCCTCCTTTCCATATGGTCACCCTACTTTATACCAGTATCGAAGTGCACTGATAACTGTTGGGGCACAATCTACGTTCCATATACCGCTTTCATAGTATTATATCCTGCTTTTTATTCCACATTATCCAAAATACCACAACCAATGTCATTGTGTGTCTTACAAGGCATAAACGCACAAGAGGACATAGCATTACCATGATTGGATGGTAATGATTTGACTCAAGGTGTAGATCTGGCTCAGAATGACAGGTACAGGTACAGGAGGAGGGCAGAGAGGCAGACTGGAATGGGAATTGTGGTTCCTGGGTGCTCCCTCCAAGAAGTGGGAAGGGATTCCTAATGAATGTCTAGTACAGAAAAGCTTCCTTTTGATCGAGCCCATTCCAGCTCTCAGCCTTGCTGTATTGGTGTCAGAGCTTTGAGAACCTGGAGTTGAGGCTGAGGATTTCACCCCAAACCATCTAAGGGTTATTGCAACTGCAAGATCTCTTGCTTCGATGCTGACTCTATTTTGTTTAGGGGCTCATCTTAGCCATGTTGCTCCTGCAAGGCCAACAGCCAAACAGGACCCTACCACCATTAGCCTATAGCACCAGACCAGCCGCCCTGAGCTGCAGTTACAAGTCTCACTGTGACATGACATTTCAGGGTGTTACAATGCAGTCCAGCTCAATGAGACTTACTCCCAAATAACTTTGCACAGGATTGCTGCCTTAGTCGCCTTCTCAAGGCCTCTAGGGGAAGGAATAAAATCTCAGTGTCAGGAGCTGTGCTGCAGGATGCCTTTCAGTGGTTTTACAGTACAGTTGTACAATCTGGAAGAGGAAACAGGTGGGCTAGAAGTGCTAAAGCATCACTGATGCAAAATAGCCTAAAACTAGAAATTGCTAATCAAGCTGGGATATTTAATATCAGATGAATGAATAAATAAATTCAGCATACTTTACAGTAGGGCAGCGGGTTGATTCGGGAACGAATCCCAAATCCGAATTGAAGTGGGGTGATTCAGACCTCCCTAAAACAGATACGAATCAAATCAGGGGAGGTCCAAATCGATTTGGTGATTCAGCTGCCATTTTAAGTGCAGTAGATGCTTTTCACCCATAGACTTGCATTGGAAGAAATAAATGCCTATAACTTTTTTTTTATTTTTCAAGATAAAATCATGAAACTTTGTGACCTTACAGGTGGTCTGCAGTTACTTATGGGTAAAAAAAATTCATGCACATCTGTGCAGTGGTTTTCTCACAAGGAATTTTTAAATATGTGATTTTTCAGCCAATCCAGTCAATGCAAATTGCTATAATTTTCTCATTTTTCAAGATACACACATGAAAGTTGGGGACCTTATAGATGGCCTGTATGCATGTGTAATTAAATTTGTTTCTTTTTCTCTCTCTCACCCTGACAACAAACCTGCAAGATAGGCTGGTGCTAGGCCTCTGAGGTAACTTTAAAAGAATGAAATTTATTTATTTCTCTCTCTCAATCTCTCTCTCTCTCTCTCTCTCTCCCCCCCCCCCCAATGCAAGCCAGGGCTGCCTTGAAGGCACAGCTCTCTGCTCACTTAACCATATTTTGTTTGAGACTCTTGGCGCAAGCTCCTGCCTCAGCCCACACTTCTCACTGATCGAGTGCTCCAGCAGGAGGCTGTACCAAAGTGCTGGGGCCTGCCTAGGCACTTGATCCCCTTCATCGGGCCTACTTGGCCCTGAGGATGAAGCCACTGCCATGATTTTCCATGTACCCACAGAAAACAAAAACAACTCCCAGCATGCTTTTTGCCACTGTGCCCGACTTGCCCAATGGGACCCCTGCCTCTGAGGCTCACAGGAAGTGAAATCTGGCCAATCTAGTCCATGCTTCACTGCGCAAACTGTGCCCATAGGTAGGCCATGAGGAAGCAGGCTGGCTGTTAGCTCAGTCATTGACGTTGGTGACAGGCCTGGAGCAGCACCCTCCTTCCCTACCACTCCTGATGGTACCTAGCAACCAAGGCAGGCAGCCCCAGGCACTCTCCCTTCAGGCCCAGGATGGTGAGCCACTTCAAGATGATGGCTGCCAAAGCTGGATAAATCTTTCCTCCTGCCCAAGGCATGCTGGGAATTGTAGGTGTAAACCTAGGTCTCTGAATAACATGTTAATCTTTGAACACCATTTGAGGTGTGGTGGGAGACAACTGGAGAGCGGGCCTTCTTAGTTGTGGCACCCTGCTTGTGGATTTCTTTTTCCCAGGCAGGCTTGCCTAGTGACTGCATTAATGGTTTTTAAGTGCCAAGTGAGTAGTTGTTGTTGTTGTTGTTTTCCAAGGCCTTTTAACTTGATGAGATTTTTTTATGCTTCATTTTTTTCCTGTCATAACTAAACAACATTCCAAGACAGATGCAAGAATTACTGAATAAAGTTTATGATTTTTATGTAAAAGCCTGACTTTACTATCGAAACAGAAGAGTGAATGGAGGAATGACTGAAAGCTGAAGCTAGAATGGAATGGTTAGTGGCAGCTGGTGAAAGTCAGGTAGAAGAAGAACAAAGACAGTTAGCGAGAGGTCAGGAAAGTGGGAGAGATAGTGACATGGTTTGCACATATTGACCTGGTTTGCTAACCCATACTTAGTTTAAATTGGCCACTCTACATGCCAGTACTACACCTTCCAGTATGCCTTTGGTGGCCGACAGGTGTCCACATCTTCTGAGAGGTGCTTCCCTCCTCTCATTGCTGATGCTGCTTTTTGATAGAGGATGGAGGAGTCATATTGTGAAGGAGGGGAAGTAAGTGGCTGTCAGTGGACTCCAAGCTGAGCAGAAGCAGAGAAGAGCAGCTTGCCCAGCTGAACTAGAAGCTACAAAAGGAAGCCAGCTCCTAGAGAGTGAGCGATCAGAGCAAGCGAACTGGGAGAGCAAACAAGAGTTTGACAGAGGGAGTGTAGGGGAAGAGGAGACCAAGGCAAGGAGGAGAGAGGCCTCAAGTAAATCCAGGAGGCTGCCAATTCAAAGAGGCCATGTGCTTGCCATGTGTACCTGAGTGCTGAGTCAAGGGGTGTGTGGTGAGAGTTGCTGCAGGGCCTAACGGGGATGTGGCCTGATTGCTGATTGTTGTCAGCAATCAGTGACCTGATTGTTGATTGTGCCTGAGGGGCCTGAAGGGGATGTGGCCTGATTGCTGATTTTTGTCAGCCACCCAGTGACCTAATTCTGCTTCCTGACTCCAAGCTGAGCAGAAGGAAGCCAGCTCCCAGACAGCGAGCAATCACAGCGAGTGAACAGGGGGAGCAAACAGGAGTTTGACAGGGGGAGTCCAGCACAGGAGGTCAAGCGGGAGGTCTCTAACAAAAAACAAACATTTTTTTTCTTATCATAAGACTACTCATATAGTTGTGCACCTTATCAGAGGACAGAACTCTATAGTACCTTTTAAGATGGTAATACGTTTGAGGTAATATTTCACAATTACATGTTTTATATTGGCGATATACTGTCCTTAGATGTTTTTTGCCTTCAAAGCATTCCTTATCAAACCATGTTGCCATTCCTTTATATTTAAAGCTTCTAGATTTTGCCTGTGTTGACCTCAATGTCCTATCCAAACCAGAAAGCAGTTGGGTATAGTCATCCAGGGCATCTCATACATCATGTGCTTCAATAATAGTATTTTTAAGCCTCATAACCTCTGGGGAATTAAAAAAGGAATAATTTTAAAATTCACCTCTTCAAACCAGAAGAGTCTCCTGTGCCTAAGTACCAAGGCAGAATCAACCAAATGGTAGTCAACCCATAACATAGTACTGAAAGGGACTAAGTGAATGAGAGGGGTAAATGGTCACTTTCAAGTCAGCCACAGAAGAGCTATTAAGGGAAAGAAGAGCATCAGAATAGAATCATAGAAAAGTGGAAGGGACCTAGAAAGGCATCAAATCAAATCCCCTGCTCACTGCAGGAATCCACCCTAAAGCATACCTGACAAATGGCTGTCCAGCTGCCTCTTGAATGCCTCTAGGGTGGGAGAGCCCACTGCTTCCCTAGGTAATTGTTTCCATTGTCACACTGCTCTAACAGTCAGGAAGTTTTTTCTGATGTCCAGCCGGAATCTGGCTTCCTGTAACTTGAGCCCATTGTTCTATGTCCTGCACTCTGGAATGATTGAGAAGAGATCCTGGCCCTCATAGAATCATAGAATCATAGAATAGCAGAGTTGGAAGGGGCCTACAAGGCCATCGAGTCCAACCCCCTGCTCAATGCAGGAATCCACCCTAAAGCATCCCTGACAGATGGTTGTCCAGCTGCCTCTTGAATGCCTCTAGTGTGGGAGAGCCCACAACCTCCCTAGGTAGCTGATTCCATTGTCAAACTGCTCTAACAGTCAGGAAGTTTTTCCTGATGTCCAGCCGGAATCTGGCTTCCTTTAACTTGAGCCCGTTATTCCGTGTCCTGCACTCTGGGAGGATCGAGAAGAGATCCTGGCCCTCCTCTGTGTGGCAACCTTTTAAGTATTTGAAGAGTGCTATCATGTCTCCCCTCAATCTTCTCTTCTCCAGGCTAAACATGCCGAGTTCTTGCAGTCTCTCTTCATAGGGCTTTGTTTCTAGACCTCTGATCATCCTGGTTGCCCTCTTCTGAACACGCTCCAGCTTGTCTGCGTCCTTCTTGAATTGTGGAGCCCAGAACTGGACACAATACTCTAGATGAGGCCTAACCAGGGCCGAATAGAGAGGAACCAGTACCTCACGTGATTTGGAAGCTATACTTCTATTAATGCAGCCCAAAATAGCATTTGCCTTTCTTGCAGCCATATCGCACTGTTGGCTCATATTCAGCTTGTGATCTACAACAATTCCAAGATCTTTCTCGTTTGTAGTATTGCTGAGCCAAGTGTCCCCCATCTTGTAACTGTGCATTTGGTTTCTATTCCCTAAATGTAGAACTTGGCATTTATCCCTATTAAATTTCATTCTGTTGTTTTCAGCCTAGCACTCCAGCCTATCAAGATCACTTTGAAGTTTGTTTCTGTCTTCCAGGGTATTAGCTATCCCACCCAATTTGGTGTCATCTGCAAATTTGATCAGCGTTCCCTGCACCTCCTCGTCCAAATCATTAATAAAAATGTTGAAGAGCACTGGGCCCAGGACTGAGCCCTGCGGCACCCCACTCGTTGCCTCTCCCCAGTTTGAGAAGGTTCCATTGATAAGTACTCTTTGAGTCCAATTCTGTAGCCAACTGTGGATCCACCTAATAGTTGTTCCATCTAGCCCACTTTTAGCTAGTTTGTTAATCAGAATGTCATGTGGTACTTTGTCAAAAGCTTTGCTGAAGTCAAGATATATGACGTCCACAGCATACCCACAGTCCACAAGGGAGGTTATCCTATCAAACCTCGTTGTCACACCTCGTCTGTGTGACAACCTTTGAAGTATTTGAAAAGTGCTATCATATCTCCCCTCAGCCTTCTCTTCTCAAAGCTAAACATCCCAGTTCTTTCAGTCTCTCTTCATAGGGCTTTGTTTCCAGACTCCTGAACATCCTGGTTGCCCTCCTCTGAACACGCTCTAGCTTGTCTGTGTCCTTCTTGAAGTGTGGTGCTCAGAACTGGACCCAATACTCAAAATGAGGCCTAACCAGTGCCGAATAGAGGGGAACTAATGCCTCGCACAATTTAGAAGCTATACTTCTATTAAAGCAGGCCAAAATAGCATTTGCTTTTTTTTTCCAGCCACATCACACTGTTGGCTCCTATTCAAGCTTGTGATCTACAACAATTCCAAGATCCTTCTTGCTTGTAGTGATGATAACTTTCTTCACACACAAGATATTACCCAAGTAAAATCTATTCTTGCACTCCAGATCAAGAAAATTGTTTTCCAATATTCATTATCTGCTGCCCATACTACCTGTTCCCCATCTCACTTAGGTTTGACATTTGATATCAAGAGTAGTGCAAAATACCTTGAAACCTTGGCTTTACCTAATTATTGGATAACTTTTTCTGAAGGTAGGTTTAACACAGTGCCTCCTGCTGTAATGAATGGTTGCTTCCTGAGAATTCCTTATACAAATTGTCTTTGCCCATGTGGAGATAAAGAGAGTCTCTATCTCATATAGTGCTTTTTTGCAATGTTTATAGACATGTATTGTACATATCTTAAATAAATTCCCTGGAAGGTCCTCCGACTGATCTGTGACGTACTTACTGGCCAATGTAACAGAGGTTGTTGCAAAAAAATTATTCTCCATTGTTAATACTTGCAAGGCTATTCTTCAGACTCATAAGTAATAACTGGCTGATTTTGAGGTATACAGTATTTTAAATAGTTGCTAACTAACAAAATAATGGTATTTTGTTTTCTTTGTAGGTATTGTGTATTTTGCATTGTGGATTACCCTGTGTTCTAAATGGTATGTGACTATATATTAAATCTTCGGAGTCTTCGGGCGCACGTGGCCCCTTTAACAACAACAAAAAATGGCCGACGCTGCAGGGCTTCCGGAGTCCCTGCGCGTCGGCCATCTAGGAGGCGAGGCGGCGCGTGCTAAAGTTAGCGCGCCATCGCCCCGCCTCCAGGCCGGCTCAGCCAGCCTGGTCTAGCAAGGCCCTTAGAGTGGAGAAGTGTTAAAATGGAGGAAGGGGGAAGGATTGGAAGTTGGAACAAACACTCTAAAGGCTAACGACTAGAAGAAAAAGACAAGCGGAAAGAGAACTAAAGGCAGAAGAAAGACAAGCAGAAGGAGAAATATATGCTGAAGTTCCATCACCCAAAACACACACTCCAAGTCACCAACCACAAACCATTTTAGTTTGATTTTGAGAAGAATTAACAAAAATGTGCCAATTTCTTCCTATTAGAAACGAAAAGAACTTGAGATTTAAAACAAATTAAATGTAGGAGAAACCAAACCTGACAGATTCATCCATCCAGGCCCAGGGCTTTGAATGGCGCTGAGTGAGCGGGAGTCTTATTCTGATTCCTGACTCCAAGCTGAGTACAAGCAGAGAAGAGGAGCTGCCCCAGCTGGACTAGAATCTACAAAAGGAAGCCAGTTCCCAGAGGGCGAGCAATCAGGGGGAGCAAAGGAGTTTATCAGGGGGAGTTCAGCAGGAAAGTTCAAGGTGGAAGTCCTCAACAAATTTTTCATCTCATAAGTCATTCTTATAATAGGGGACTTTGTTGTGTACCTTCAGAGAGGACACAGGCAATTCCAATTCATTTGGAAAGGAAGAGACAAAAAAGAAATAGAGAATATGGATGGAAAGGAGTCTCTAGTGGTGGTGAGTTGCAAAGTGTGTGCAATGTTCATGTTCCTGCCTGAGATCAAAGTGCCATACACCTGCAACTAGTGCAAGCTGGTTGCACTATTGATAGAAAGAGTGAGTGTCCACCCTCCAAGGAATAAGAGAAGGCGAAGAATGGTGGAACTGCAACAGCAAAAAGAACCTCAAGAGATTGAAGAGTAATAGTAAGCTGAAGCAGACGTGGAGAAATGGAGAGTGGAAAGCCAATGAAGAGGAAACTCCCTGGAAAAGGGTGACAGGAGCAGAAGAACTAGAAGATATTCTGCACCAGTGGAACCATTAGAGCTTTGTAGCTGCTTTCAGCTACTGGAGGGAGAGACTGGAGGACAGCCTACAAAGGAATTACAGGGGACCTCGTGTAACAGAGAAAAAGAGGCAGAATGTCAATTGACCAAGAAGAAAAGAACAGAAGTCATTGCGGAAGACTCCCTGTTGTGTGGGATTAAAACCCAAGTATGTCGTGAAGACCCATGGACTCACCAGGTATGCGGTCTTCCTAGAGCACAGATTAAAGATGTGACTGAAGGGTTACCAAAGCTCCTAAAGCCCACTGACACATGCTCTTTTCTTCTCATCCATGTGGGAACAAATGATTTTGCCAAGCAGAGCTACGAAGAAATCACATCACATTTTGAAGCTTTGGGAAGAAAACTCAAGAACTTTGGGGCCCAGATAGTTTTCTCATCCATCCTCCCAGTTCTTGGAAGAGGATTAGAAAGGAAAAGAAGAATACTCCAAGTGAACGACTAGCTACAAAGGTGGTGCCGATGTCAGAGATTTGGATTCTGGGACCATAGCTACATTACTTGGAAGATGGAGTGCTGGCAAGGGTTGGGTTGAATGTGTTTGGCCACAGCATGAAGAACTTAGAATCATAGAATAGCAGAGTTGGAAGGAGCCTACAAGGCCATCGAGTCCAACCCCCTGCTCAATGCAGGAATCCACCCTAAGGCATCCCTGACAGATGGTTGTCCAGCTGCCTCTTGAAGGCCTCTAGTGTGGAAGAGCCCACAACCTCCCTAGGTAACTGATTCCATTGTCGTACTCTAACAGTCAGGAAGTTTTTCCTGATGTCCAGCTGGAATTTGGCTTCCTTTAACTTGAGCCCATCATTCTGTGTCCTGCACTCTGGGAGGATCGAGAAGAGATCCTGGCCCTCCTCTGTGTGACAACCTTTTAAGTATTTGAAGAGTGCTATCATGTCTCCCCTCAATCTTCTCTTCTCCGGGCTAAACATGCCCAGTTCTTTCAGTCTCTCCTCATAGGGTTTTGTTTCCAGACCCCTGATCATCCTGGTTGCCCTCCTCTGGTTGCGCTCCAGCTTGTCTGCATCCTTCTTGAATTGTGGAACTTCATCAGGAGGGCTTTAAACTGAATCTTATCGAGGCAGGAAATGTAGACAAAATTCCTGCATTGAGCAGGGGGTTGGACTCATTCTCCTTATATGCCTCTTCCAACTCTACTATTATATGATTCTATGAATACTTAGCTCTTTAAAGTCTGGCTTTGAATCCCTGTGTATTCTACCATGTTTGTGCTGCTGAATTAGGGCTGTCACCTCTTTTTTTCTGAAAGGCCCCTCGTCCTTAAAAGCTACATGGCAGGCAACTACAAAATAGTCATCTCCATGCCAGTGCAGATATGTGAAAATTTTGTTTCAGTTCATTTTTTATAAGAATTTATCAACATTGACATTTTTTTTCATATTCAGGAAATATTGAAATTGTAATATATAAACTATTTGAATGTGAGAGATAGTGAAACTGACAGATATGCCTGGAGATGAACAAATCTCTGAGTCTTAAATTTGGTTATTCTCAAACTTTGAGAATTTCTCCACTTTTAAATTTGGTTATGCAGAAAGTGAGAATTTTTTTAAAAAAAGTTTGCATGAAAATTCATGCATGTATATATGCATTTCCCCCTAAAATACATATTCTTGCAAGGAATTTCCCTAATACAATTCATTTTTTAATATTATTTTATATAATATATGCATTTTGAATGCATTCTTTGACTGGAGAACCCCACTGCAAAATTTTGAGGAGTTTGTGCTTCAAAGGATTGCTACATTTTGGGTTGCATAGTGGTTTGAAAGTGTGAAATTAGGTAAATTCACATTAAAATGCAATCTGAACAAATTTCTAGATATGCTCATCCCAGCTTCTGATGCTCCTTACACCAAAACAATCAAGGTGATGGAACAGAGCCAAGGGATTAGGCTATTATTTGTAGTTTTGCCATTTTTATGACACACACACACCCCGCCCACCCATCACTAGCTCCAAAGCTGCATCTCCAGAAATGGCGCCTTAGAAACTCAGGCAGCCAAGTAGTGAGCATGTTTTCTCAGGGATGTTGTTCTTTTTTCCTAATTTAAAGGAACATTGATACCACTGATGCACAGAGAAGAGGTTTGGGGGGGGGGCAGAGTGGAAGAGACCATGTGAAGAACAAATTTGTTTTGTCTTGGTTGTCTCTCTTTTCACAGGGAGTGCTGTCCCTATCATCTTTCCAAAAGCAACTTTTTCCTCTTCATTTTCTGCCTTGCCCCTGAAAGGCCCTCATGTAATTTGGAATCTTAGCAGCATGGCTTAGGAGTAAGCTAAGTAAATAATGTTCACTTTTACTGGTTTTCACCAAATTCCACAAGCCTCAGCATTAAATGAAGCCCAAGTAGATTAATGGGCAAAATATTATAAATGCATTGATTTGTATAATTTATTTTGAATGCAATATTTGGTATTGATAGTTCTAGATTAAACCTTTTTTTGATCCTAGTGAGACAAATGAGCACACAGCGGCCCCCTGCTCTGCCTAACCATACTCTTAGCGTGAGACACTTTCCCAGCCAAGGAAAGAATGCTGGCCTCCCAACTGTCCAGGGAAGAGCTCAGGTTACATGGTCTAGAGAGCAAAAGCCCAAATCAGGCAACTGTGTTATTTGGATCGTCCTTGAATAGAGGAAACCTGACCTAAATTTAGACAGCTGAATTGGCACTGAGGCAAACTTACAAAAACTATGCTGGATGGGGGGGGGCACCCCTCCCTTCCCCTACAGAAGCTGATCTGTATCCTCCACTTCTTCAGCAATAATACTACATTCTTTGTTTCTTAAATAAACTGGTAACCTACCACCTGTTTTCTGGTTTGCTACATTCCCGACACTACATTTTCCAACTCTTTGTGTCTATATGGAGTTGGCTCAAGAGAAACAGATAGTCCCAATTGCTTTCTTCACTATCTAGGTCATTCTGGTAAACATACAAACATAGTGCAGTTTTTATTATTGTCAGGAAAAGGCCAGCTTTTAAGATTCACAGTGAAATCCTATTCATGGTTATTTAGAAGCAAGCTTCACTGATTTCAATATGACTTCAATTCCCAGGTAAGTGAATATAGGGTGGCCCATCTGTCAGAGCCACATGGATTACCTGCATCAGTAAGGAACTGGGCTAGATCACATGTCAGAAACTGGGCCATGGACCACGTGGGCATCTCTGGCTTTTTCTGCAACCCTGCTGCCCTCCAGGTCACCTTCACTAAATTCCTGCTGAATTTTGGCTGTGCAATAGCAGCAGCGGTAGAAAAGCCACATTTTCATTTGGGGAGTACTTTTTTTTATTCAGACAAAGAACACACGGGAACTAAATTCAAACACTACATTTCTTTTCCCCTCTAAAGGCAGAGGGGGTGTTTATTAGGGGTGTGCACAGACCCCCCGCTCCGCTTCTCTTCTAGATCTGTGATTTGCGGATCGGGCCACTTTGCTCCACCCCCGCTCTGCCCATGTCCGCTCCGCTCCACTGCGGAGCTCCGGATCCGGATTGGAGCTCCATTCCCCCCCCCATAGGCTTGCATTAAGCTAAAAAAGTATACAACTTTTTTTCTGTGAAAGTTAGAAACCTCACATTTGGCACCATGACACCTCATGGAGGTATACACATGCACGCCAAGACTCAAGGCAATCCCATCATCCCCTGAATTTTGGGGAATTTATGAAAATCCAACACCCCATTCACACCCCTTTCGATAGCTCTGTCAATTTGCACGTTAAAAACCTCAAACTCGCCACCATGATAGCTTATCCAGGGATACACACGCACGCCAAGACTCAAGGCAGTCCCATCATCCCTTGATTTTTGGGGAATTTATGAAAATCCAACACCCCATTCATACCCCTTTCGATAGCTCCGTCAATTTGTACGTTAGAAAGTAAAACCTCAAACTCACCACCATGATAGCTTATCCAGGGATACACACGCACGCCCAGACTCAAGGCAGTCCCATCATCCCCTGATTTTTGGTGGGACTTAAACCTGCAGACAGCTCAATGGGGCCATTTCAAAGGAAATCCCAACATGCCATGAATTGGGGAGTAGAGATAAACCTATGAATCTTCTTCCACACTGGAAAAATGGATTTGGAACTTCCAAAACTCCAAGTGAGCGCAGGAAGGACTTCTCCCCTGAGTCAAAGCCAGACACACACAACATCCCTGCGAGGCGAGCAGGGGAGGAGAGAGGGAAGGCAGGCAGGCAGCAGACATTTCTGGGGGCATAAGGAAGTGAGCCAAGGATAAGCCAGTAATGCATATAAAATGGAATAAATAAATATAAACAAAGCAGAGGTGGAATTAAAAGCAGCAGTGTTGCTGAATAAACAACAAGAAGAACTTTTTTAAAAAGGCTATATCTATCTTTTACCAGCAATAGGGGGACGTGCCCAGGGGAGGGGGAAGCGGCTGCCAATTTGACTGGTCCTAGTGACCAGTCTTTAAAGAAGCAACGCTGTCAGTTCACCTCATGAAAGCCATTGCTCCACCACGAGAGCTCTGAGGAGTAGAACTCTCACTTCAACTCATGATAGGCATTGCTCCACCGGGTTACTCTCTTTGGAGGGCTCTGATGGCCCTCCAAGTACAGGAGAGAGTGGGGGCACGTCCACATGGGATGCCCTAGGGGAGCTCATCCCCTTGCACCACATCATTTCAGTTGTTCCCCAAAGTTAGGGTGGGTAGCACTGCTGTGTGTTTCCTATCTGTTAGTATGATTTCAGGTTGTGTTAGTGCATTTGGTGGAGCTACTTGTTTTAAAAAAAAACACTGGGAAAACTCCGTTCAGAGTAGAAAGAGAAGTTTCCCAGAATCCCAAGTTACCCGTTTTGCCTATCCCCTCCTCCAACTTTGGGATCATGTGATCATGACCGGGAGTTGACTCTGCCCCTCAGCCCTTCGGGAAATTTTAAAAAAAATTCTAGCACACGAACCGCAGCACACAGAAAGCTGAGAGTAGGCTCAAAATGACCCCCATCCACGACTCTCCAAGCACAAGAATTTTCAGAAAAATAGCTTCAAAAACAACACAGTTATCCCCCTTTCTTTTCCACAATGCAATCCTATGGGCGAAATGTTTCAAGATGGCGATCGGATCGGACCGCGGAAACTGGAGCACTCCGAAAATGGGCGCTTCTCTTCGCCTTGCTTCTAGGGGTCCGCGGTCCACTTCTACTCCGCCTCTGGGTAAGGCGGAGCAGGCCAATTCGCTCCTGCATCTACACTTCTAATCGGAGCGGAGCACATGCCTAGTGTTTATTATATGCCTCTTCTTAGAACAAGACAGCAGAGACTAGGGAAATATCAGAAAGAAAGAGCATCAAGGATAAGCAAAACCAAAACCAAAAAAACCACTTAGATGGCAGTGCAGGAAAAGAACCGGGGAGAAGGAATAATGTGAGAAGGAGAAACGACTCAAAGGAGGAAGCTGGATCTGAAACAAGAATAAAAGAACCCACCCAAAAAACACCCTGCCACTGTCACCACACTTAGTAAGCTCCTCATACATTGAAACCAGCTAACAAACAGCAGACATAGATGGGAGGCTCCCCTTTTTAAAGAAACTCACAAGCAGTCACAATCCCTGCCCCAAAGCACAGTGATTGGAAAGTCCCTGGCAAAACATGCCCTATGATTAGAAGATAGACCTGTCAGTCACTCAACCCCCCTCCCTTGTTCATCAGCATTTAACGAAATGAAACCAAAAGACACCATTTGAAGATGAGACACAATATCTGCATATCCAAGGCCAAAATGCAGGTTGAGATTCAGTTCTGGTTGCTTTCAAGGAAATTTGCACAAAAAACGGGTGCTATCCTTAACCACAAACAGTATATTAGAAAACCAAGGAGGTTAATCCGCAAAACAATAGGACATATATGCTCTTAGATATGTTCAACTGTGATTCCAAGGGTGTGATTTATATTATCCAGTGCCCATGTAAATATTTATATGTGGGTATGACCACCAGAAAGGTTAAATTATGGATTTGTGAACATAAAAGCTGAATTAATTAATGGATAAAATAAAACCTTTTTCAAATAACTCTTAAGTTTTGAAATTTGTGACTGTATTATTAAGAAAGCTGAGATAAGTGCTTTATTACAACCAACTCCTGTCCTGATGGATCTAGCTGGACAGAAGTTAACTATTTCAAACTTTCCTCTACAGACCATGCTTCAGTCCATGTAGGAATCAAATTGCCTAACTTTGTTAAATCTTTTGGCATATGAATATTTTCACATTTTAATAATGACAATTCTAACAGATGGCTTCTAAGGCTTACATAATGGGAAGGATCATGTCTCCCCTTAATCTTCTCTTCTCCAGGCTAAACATATCCAGATCTTTCAAGCATTCCTTATAGGACTTGTTTTCCAGACCTCTCACTATCCTGGTTGCTTTTCTCTGCATGCACTCCAACTTGTCAATGTCCTTCTTAAAATAGGGCACCCAGAACTGGGTGCAGTGTTCCAAATGTGGCCTTATTAATGCAGAATACAGTGGAACTGTTATTTCCCAGGATCTGGACATTGTAGTCCTGTGTTAATGCCGTCAAGCTTGCATTGGCTTTCTTACTGCCGCCTCTCAGTGCTGGCTCACATTCAGCATGTGAGTGATTCAGACACCTGGGTGCTTTTCACATGTAGTGCTGCCAAGCCAGGTCTCCACATCCTATACATGTGTCTTTGATTTTATTTATTTATTTATTTATTTATTTATTTATTTATTTATTTTACCTAAATGTAAGACTTTACATGTATCTCCGTTGAATCTCATCTTGTTAGTTTTGGCCCAGTGTTCCAGCCTGTTAAATTGTTTTGAATCTTGACCATGTCTTCTATGGTGTTGGCTAACTCTCCTAGCTTCATGTTACCTGCAAATTTGATAACCAACCCTTCTACAACCTCATTGAAATTTATAAAAAAAATGTTGAACAATACAGGGCATAGAATGGAGCCCTGTGCCACTCAATTAGAGATTTCCCTCCAAGAGGATGCCAAGAGGGGTGGAAGAGTGATGGGAGGTGTGGCCTGCTGGAGCTGACTGTGTTTGTTTGCCCCACCCATCTGTGCAGGTATTTTAGCCTGGAGAGCTCTGGAGGCGTGAACCTGCATTGCGAGCCGAAGGGTGAGAGTCAAACGGCTCTCGGCCTGAGGCTCTCAGCTGTGTGCAGGAAGCTGGTCATCTCGCTTTGGGAGGATTGAAAAGCGCCATGCCCACCCTCTCCTCTGGAAGACTCAAGGCAGCCTACAGCCCAGCTGGGCACAATGTGTAAGGGGGCAACAATATGTGTTGTGAAGGGGAGAGGGAGATATGGCGATATCAGGGAGACTTGCCATTATAGGGGAAGGAGAGATAGATACTTAACACCCATCTTACCTTCCAGTCGCCCTGCCATCCTGGGGAACTTGGAGAATGAACCAGGCCACCCACAGCACCTCTCCTTGCTCCTATGCAATACCAGTTCGGTTAAAAACAAAACAAATATCATCCATAACCTCCTTATAGATGAGGAGGCTGACCTGGCATGCTTCACAGAGACCTGGCTGGGACAGTGGCCCAACATGGGCTCAGGCCCACCCAGCTGGGTACTGTGTTAGTGAGCAGGTGAGGAAAAGTGGGTGGTGGGGGCAGAGTAGCTGTGGTCTATGGGGATAATCTCAACCTGACCAGACTTCCTGTTTGTGAATTGAATCACATCAAGTGTGTGTACCTGAGTCTGAAGACCAGGGATAGACTAGGGATTCTGTTAGTGTATCGGCCACCCTGCTGCCTAGCAGACTCCCTGGCCGACCACAATGATTTGGTCTTGGAGCTGGTGTTGGAGTCGCCCAGGCTTTTGGTCCTGGGTGACTTAAATATCCCATTCGAGGCTGGCTTGGCAGGTGCAGCTCGGGAATTCATGGCATCCATGACAAACATGGGCCTATCCCAATTGGTCTCTGGACCCACACATTCAGCAGGTCATACCCTTGATGCTGTTTTCATGGATCTGTGGGAAGAGGTGATCAATACCTCTGTGTTGTCATGGACAGATCACTCTCTGGTCAGGGTTAGTATCACGGCTACTATCCGTCCCTGCAGGGGTGGCGGACCTATTAAGATGGTCCGCCCTCGAAGGCTGATGGATCCTCTTGGATTCCAGAAAGCCTTAGAGGGTTGTATGGCTGGTGTCGTCGACGATCCTGTTGAAGCCTTGATTAACAGATGGAATTGTGACCTCACTATCAACACAATCGCCCCCAAATGTCCCCTCTGGCCTGCTTCTAACAGGGCACCCTGGTATACAGAAGAACTCAGGGAGCTGAAGCGAGAAGGATGATGACTAGAGCGCCGATGGCATAAAACTCAACTCAAATCTGACAAGACATGACATAGAGAATATCTTCATTCCTATGGGGTGGCAATGCGAGCAGTGAAGAAAGCTTTCTTCTCTGCACACATTGCCTCTGCGAATTTACGTCCAGCAGAACTGTTCAGAGTGGTGAGGGGTCTAATGCAGACACCTTCTCTCCCGAACCCGACGTTAGAGCCTATGGTAGTTGGCTGTGATGCTTTTAACGATAATTTCACAGATAAAATCTCTCGGATAAGAGCCAACTTAGACACACTCATTATAGCAGAAGCTGACAGTGGAGTGTGCAGCAACTCTGTGAGTAGGATTACGTTGGATCAGTTTCAGTTGGTGAATACCGAGGATGTGGACAAGCTGCTTTGATGAGTGAGGAAGACGGCTTGCCCTCTCGATCCCTGTCCTTCTTGGTTGGTCGCCCAGGGAGGAGATGCAGTTAGATTACAACTACAATGTATTATTAATGCATCTCTCAGGAGTTTTCCATCATGTTTAAAAGAAGTGGTGGTACGCCCGCTTCTAAAAAAGCCCTCCCGGGACCCTCTGGATCTTAATAATTATCGACCAGTATCAAATCTTCCATTTCTGGGCAAGGTGATTGAGAGGGTGGTTGCCCACCAACTCCAAGCAGTTTTGGATGACACAGATTTTCTAGACCCATTTCGACCGGCTTTAGAGTAGGATACGGAGTTGAGACCGCTATGGTTGCCTTAGCGGATGATCTGCACCTGAGTATTGACAGGGGGAGTGTGTCCCTGCTGGTACTCTTGGACCTCTCAGCAGCTTTTGATACCAACAACCATGGTATCCTTCTGGATTGCCTGAGGGGATTGGGAATCAGGGGCACTGTGCTTCAGTGGTTCTGGTCTTACCTATCAGGCAGGTTCCAGATGGTGATGCTTGGGGATAGCTGCTCCTCAAAAAAGGAGCTGCTGTGTGGCATACCAGAAGGTGCCATCCTTTCCCCAATGCTATTTAATATTTACATGAAACCACTGGGAGAGATCATCCAGAGGCATGGGGCGGGGTGCTATCAGTATGCTGATGACACCCAAATATATTTCTCTATGCCTTCAACAACAGCGTCAGCTAAGGACAGCGTGTCTCCTCTGAATGAATGCTTGGAGGTGGTAATGGGTTGGATGAGGAAAAACAAACTGAAGCTGAATCCAGACAAGACAGAGGTGCTTTCTGTCAAGGCCGCAACCTGGGTTTGGAGGTGTGTCAACCGGTTCTGGATGGAGTTACATTCCCCCTGAAAGACTATGTTCGCAGCTTGGAGGTGCTTCTGGATCCGTCGCTCCAAATGACAGCCCAGGTATATGCGACGGCCAGGAATGCCTACTATCAGCTTCGGCTGATATGCCAGCTGCACCCCTTCCTAGAGCTGGAAGACCTAAAGATGGTAGTGCATGCGCTGGTAACTTCGAGGCTTGACTTCAGCAATGCGCTCTACATGGGGCTACCTTTGTGCCTAGTCCGGAAACTTCAAGTAGTTCAAAATATAGCAGCCAAGCTGGTTACTGGTACACTTAGGAGTGACCATATTACACCAGTTTTAAAATCTCTTCACTGGCTGCCAATTAGTTTCTGGGCGAAGTACAAAGTGTTGGTTATCACCTTTAAAGCTCTACATGGTTTGGGTCCAGGCTACCTGCAGGATCACCTTCTCCCGTACAATCTGCCACGCACACTCAGGTCCTCTGGGAAGAATCTACTTCAGTCAACCAAAACTAGATTGACAACTGTTACCCAGAGGACCTTCTCTTCTGCTGCTCCCAGACTGTGGAATGGCCTGCCAGAGGAGATTCGGCAACTTGACAGTCTTTTAGAATGTTTTTAGGATGTTTTAAGGATGCTTTAATCATGTATGCTATGTTTTTAATCAGTTTTAATATGTTTTATATTCATTGTTGTTTCCCGCCTTTGTGTAGAGGCAGGTAAGAAATAAATTATTATTGTTAAGCCATTAATTAACACTCGTGGAGTACAGTTCAACCAGCTATGGATCCACCTAACTGTAGTATTGTCCAATCCACATTTTACCATCTTGTCAACAAGGATATCATGGGAAAACTTATCAAATGATTTGCTGAAATCAAGATATGCTAGGACAAGAGCATTCCCAAGATCTACCAAACTAGTTAATCTATCAAGAAAGAAGATAAGGTTTGTTTGCCATGACTTATTCCTGACAAACCCATGTTGACACCTAGCAATAAATGCATTATGGGCTTTTTAATATTATGTTACAATATTGTACTTTTAAGGTTTATAATCTTTGTAAACTGCCCAGAGAGCTTTGGCTATGGGACAGTACAGACATGTAATAGATGAAATGAAATTCTTGAACTTGCATTTGAAAAATATCCACTTTTTTTAAAATGCATGAGTTTAAATCGCACAACTTTTAAGATTCATAACTTAAAAGTGCACACTTTAAGTTGTGCATGTTTAAAGTTGTGCATTTTTATGCTTTAGTCAATGGGGAGAAAGTGCACACTTTTGAAAATGTGTACTTTTCCCATTTGAACATACTGAAAAAAGAGGTTGCAAATCAGAATGGGCGAGAATCAAACTGTTCTTTGAAGGAAAGTTGAGATTATTTCAGTGAGCTCGAGCATCCCTGGTTCTCCCATCATTAGTTGGGCAGTCTGTAATAAACTGTCACAATAAAAGAATGATATTGTTGCTGTAAGGGAAAATTGGTAGACTATGTTGAGTAGGGGCACATGGGTGATGTGGTGAGGGAAGAGGGTTCTTTTAATTAACTTTTATGGTTTCATAAATGTCAGGGACACAGGGTGAAGGGCAACACCTGGCAAAGGGAGAGGGAAGGCCGGCGCCAGCCCCAGTTGATATCTGTCGCGCGGCCTTGAGTGATTGGTCATCCAGAGGGAGGTGTGAAACCAGCCCGAAGAACAAAGCCAAGAAGGGAGGGGGGAAGAGTGAGGAAAAAGAGGTATAAAGGGGGGTCTTCCTTAGTCTTGGTTGTGGTCAGCTCGCAGGAGGAATGTGTGACTGAGAGAGCTGCAGTTTTCCCTGGTGTAAGTTAAGCACAATAGGTTTTATTGTTCTCAGCCTGTTACTGGGTTCTTATGCTATGCATGCTTTTATGATATTTTAGTAGTCTATCCCCATGTATCGACCCTACCCGTAACCTGAATAAAGGTCTTAAACCTCACTTTGGTGAGCTTTTGAGCATCTTTGTCCAGTCCAGTGGAAGCTGGCCGGAACGCTGCCCGTGCTTCTTTATAGTTGCTACTTCTATCTTTACCCAGATATTTTCAACAGTGTTTCTATTATAAAAATCATGAATTTCCACACAGGTATATACATTCTGTATATATTAGAGGTATTCAGAGCAGGAAATTTGGGGTGGAGCACTAATGAGGCAATTCCCCACCCCAATTTTCAGGGCAGCTCTGTCTCACCACACCATCAGATTACCTGGCAGAAAACTGTTCCATTTTCAGAGAACCACTCTATTAGCATCAGTGGGAATTAATTAACAAAATGCTTGCATATAGAGATGAAACTTGGCACCCTGGTAGCTCTTAAGTAGGGCTTTGGCCATGCCAAGTTGGATGCAGATCCCTTCATGCCTTGAGTTTTAGGATTATTTTTTTAAAGAAGTCCCCCTCCAACTATTCCCCACTCATACACTCACACACACACACTTCAGATGCACTTCATCTTCTCTCAAGAGAGCTTGCAGAACTTTCAGAAACTAGAAACCTCAAAGTCTTCTATCTCCATGTATGGAACAAGAAAACACACACACACAAGGGAATAGAAAACTACAAGAAGCAAATAAAAGCAGAGAGAGACACACAGAGAAAAGAAAACCCAGCAAAGAAAGCTGGCTCTGTCCATGTTGGGAAAGGGAGAGGTATTTCTTCTAGTTCCCTCCCACACCCAAAATTAGGTGCACCCCTTTCTCTGCTGCTTCTGCTGGTCCTTCTGAAGTGCAGAAGAAGAAGTCAGACGTGGGTGGTTTTGAGGTTGCACCTGCAAAATGGAAGTCTAGTGCCTGGGATCATTTTTCTTTGGTGGCAGCGGATACCAGGCATGCTAGATCTTAAGAGGCTGCACCCCCTTCAAGCCAGCAGCAGCAGCAGTCCTGTGGGCAATGCTCCCCCACACCCATAGGCAGGCAATGCTGGACCAGTGGGCACAGGCAGAAGGGGTGTCAAAATGCCCCCAAATAGGAGCACTACATGTTCTTTCAGTTTGTATCATTTGCAATCCCCCCCTCCCAAGCAACGTGATTAGAGAGGGGACAGGGAGGAGACTGTGGCTATTCATTAGCCAGCCACAGATGTCAATCTCAAAACAACCCCTACCTCACCCCTCACCCATCAGTGTCTTACTAATATGGAAGTGTTCAGTCCATCATCAACATGAAACAAGCCCTCACATTGCCTAAAAATGGATCTCTTCAGTGCTCTGAATGATCTAACTGCACCATGGGTTGCCATTGGTTTTTGAACCACCCTCTAACCTCACTGCAAGTTTGGAGGTCATATCATAGAATAGCAGAGTTGGAAAGGGCCTACAAGGCCATCGAGTCCAACCCCCTGCTCAATGCAGGAATCCACCCTAAAGCATCCCTGACAGATGCTTGCCCAGCTGCCTCTTGAATGCCTCTAGTGTGGGAGAGCCCACAACCTCCCTAGGTAACTGATTCCATTGTCGTACTGCTCTAACAGTCAGGAAGTTTGTCCTGATGTCCAGCTGGAATCTGGCTTCCTTTAACTTGAGCCCGTTATTCCATGTCCTGCACTCTGGGAGGATCGAGAAGAGATCCTGGCCCTCCTCTGTGTGACAACCTTTCAAGTATTTGAAGAGTGCTATCATGTCTCCCCTCAATCTTCTCTTCTCCAGGCTAAACATGCCCAGTTCTTTCAGTCTCTCTTCATAGGGCTTTGTTTGCAGACCCCTGATCATCCTGGTTGTCCTCCTCTGAACATGCTCAAGCTTGTCTGCGTCCTTCTTGAATTGTGGAGCCCAGAACTGGACGCAATACTCTAGATGAGGCCTAACCAGGGCCGAATAGAGAGGAACCAGTACCTCACGTGATTTGGAAGCTTTACTTCTATTAATGCAGAACAAAATATCTTTGGCCTTTCTTGCAGCCATATCGCACTGTTGGCTCATATTCAGCTTGCAACCTACAACAATTCCAAGATCCTTCTCGTTTGTAGTATTGCTGAGCCAAGTATCCCCCATATTGTAACTGCATTTGGTTTCTATTTCCTAAATATAAAACTTGGCATTTATCCCTATTAAATTTCATCCTGTTGTTTTCAGCCCAGCACTCCAGCCTATCAAGATCACTTTGAAGTTTGTTTCTGTCTTCCAGGGTATTAGCTATCCCACCCAATTTTGGGTCATCTGCAAATTTGATAAGCGTTCCCTGCACCTCCTCATCCAAATCATTAATAAAAATGTTGAAGAGCACTGGGCCCAGGACTGAGCCCTGCGGTACCCTACTCGTTGCCTCTCCCCAGTTTGAGAAGGTTCCATTGATAAATACTCTTTGAGTATTCTGTAGCCAACTGTGAATCCACCTAATATTTGTTCCATCTAGCCCACTTTTAAGCTAGTTTGTTAATCAGAATGTCATGTGGTACTTTGTCAAAAGCTTTGCTGAAGTCAAGATATATGACATCCACAGCATTCCCACAGTCCACAAGGGAGGTTACCCGATCAAAAAATGAGATCAAATTAGTCTGACAGGATTTGTTCCTGACAAATCCATGTTGGCTTCTAGTAATCACTGCATTGATTTCAAGGGGTTTACAGACTGACTTCTTTATAATCTGCTCCAGAATTTTCCCAGGGATGGATGTCAGACTGACTGGTCTGTAGTTCCCAGGTTCTTCCTTTTTGCCCTTTTTGAAGATAGGGACAACGTTAGCCCTCCTCCAGTCGTCTGGCACCTCACCCGTCTTCCATGATTTTGCAAAGATAATAGACAAAGGTTCTGAGAGTTCTTCCGCTAGCTCCTTCATTACTCTAGGATGCAGTTCATCAGGCCCTGGAGATTTGAACTCATTCAGGGAAATTAGGTGTTCTTTGATCATTTGTTTATCAATCTCAAACTATAATCCTGCCCCCTCAACTTCTGCTTCACTTTCTCCAGGGGGGTCATAGACCTGCCTTTGAGAGAAGACTGAGGCAAAGTAGGATTTGAGCACTTCAGCTTTTTCTTTGTCATCTCTTATCAATTTGCCGTCCTCATTAAGCAGTTGAACCACCATTTCTTTCCTCTGTCTTTTACTACTCATGTATCTGAAGAAAGCCTTTTTATTTCTTTTAGCATCCCTCGCTAATCTCAGCTCATTCTCAGCCTTAGCCTTCCTGACGCCATTTCGGCACTTCTGCGCCACGTGTCTGTACTCTTCTTTCGTAACCTGGCCTTCCTTCCACTTCCTATATATATCCCTTTTTGTTTTCAGGTCATCTCTAAGCTTTTTTGGAGCCACATTGGTTTCCTCTGTTGTCTTCTATCTTTTCTCCTTGTTGGAATTGTTTGTAACTGTGCCTTTAAAATTTCCTTTTTTAAATACTCCCACCCATCCTGCACTCCTTTTCTCATTAGGCACATTTGCCATGGGACCTTACTTATCATAGTTCTGAGTTTATTAAAATCAGCTTTCCTAAAATCCAGAGTATGTGTATGGCTACATTCAACTTTTGTCTCCTTCATAATCAAGAATTCAAGTATGACATGGTCACTTTCTCCCAGAGTTCCCGTAACTGCCACTTTATCCACTAAGTCATCCCTATTGGTCAATATCAAGTCAAGGATTGCTGATCCTCTAGTTCCTTCTTCCACTTTCTGTAGGAGAAAATTATCACCCACACATGTCAGGAATTTCTTGGAAGGGACGCTTTAGGCAGTATTTGTCTCCCAACAGATATCAGGGTAATTGAAGTCCCGCATCACACTTCCTTGAAACACTGGCAATTTGTTTCTCAAAAGTTTCGTCCTCGTCTTCTCCTTGATTGGGTGGTCGGTAGTAGACTCCGATTATCATGTTCTTTTTATTCCTTGCCCCATTTATTTTAATCCAGATGCTCTCGATGGGGCTCCCAGTCTGATCCGCCTGTATTTCTGTGCAGGGATAGGTATTTTTAACATATAGTGCAACTCCACGTCCCTTTCTATCTCTTCTGTTTTTTTGAATAAGTTATATCCTTCAATTCCAGTCATGGGAGTCATCCCGCCAAGTTTCAGTTATACCTATCAAGTCGTATGTGCCTTCATGTAATAATAGTTCAAGTTCGTTCTGTTTGTTTCCCATACTCTGGGCATTAGTATATAGACATCGAAGACCATGTGTTTTATAGTCTGGCTTTGTTCCTACATTGTTGCGGAGGTCTGTCGGAGGTCCATTAAACTGCCCGATTTTCAGTGTGGTGCACACGCCTAGTATATATAATGATACTCCTGCTTCCTTCCTGTTAGGTCTATGAAATCAAACCTTCTCCAACAACACCATCTGTGTACCAACCTGTTCACTTTCAGTATCTCTCTTTCTCTACTTGTGCCTAGGACTGATGAAAAGACAACTTGTGCTCACAATTTCTTCACTTTCCTAACCTGAGCCTCATAGTCTTTGGAGATCTATTCAACATTTCTTCTGGTGTATTGTTTGTTCCCTCATGGATCAGAAGGGGAGAATAGTAATCAGTTGACTACTATTATTATTATTATTATTATTATTATTATTATTATTATTATTATTATTATTATAGTTCTGTTTTACATAAGTCCAATGTGGCTCCACAAAAAGCTTAGCGATGACCTGAAAACAAAAAAGGACACCTACAGGAAGTGGAAGGAAGGCCAGGCAACAAAAGAAGAGTACAGACAGGTGGCACAGAAGTGCCGAAATGGTGGGTGGATGTGGCATCCCCAATTTGATAAGATATTATGATGCTAACCAACTTAAACACATTATTCCATTGATGGAACAAGACAAGTCCAAATAATGGGTAAAAATAGAAAGAATAAAGAGTAAAGGAATCCCCATCAGTTCTTGACCATTCAGGAAACACATGTTTAGATGGGTAGAATAAGTGCACATTAACCACTATGAAAGTCTGGAAAGCAAGGATGGGAATTCTATCACCAGGACTCTCACTGTTAACTCTGATTTACCACCACCCAGAGTTTGGAGATACATTAACAGCCAGAGAAAAAATTAAACACAAATCCAAAGGACTTTATTGTCTTAGGGATTTCTTCCAAAATGGACATTTGATTAAGCTAGAACAACTTATAAACTAGGAGAGGAGAAAGGACAATGGATAAAAATTGCACAAGCACAGGCCCTCCTCTCTCAGCCAGAATTACAAACTGCGGCTACTAGGGATTTAACAGCATTTGAATGAGAGATGGTGGGATGCAAAGGAATTACAAAAGGTTTGAGCTCAAAGTTATATAAGTGGATATTAACTCAGGAAATTGGTACAAAGGATCTACTCAGGATGGTCTGGGAAACTGATCTAGGAGTTTGAATTGAAGAAAAAGAGTGGAATATCCTCTGGGACAGATGCCCATTTAATACAATATCATATAAAAATAGGGAATTAATGTTAAAATTGATACATAGATGGTATCTGATGCCAAGAAAAGTATCCATAATGAGCCCAGGGACTTCCCCAGAATGTTGGAGAGGTTGTTCAGGAGTCGGGATGTATATACATATGTGGTGGTCATGTCCAAAGGTGAATACTTTCTGGAACAAAGTGTTCCAGGAGATTAGCTCAATAGCTGGACAATGGGTTCACCCAGCCTCCCACCTAGCGTGGTTACATTTATATAAAGGACTGGACAATAAACTATTAGATAAGGACTTAATAGGCCACCTTTTACTTGTGGTAAGAGGGTTGATTGCCAGGCACTGGAAGGATGGCAAAGGGGTTCACATTGATAATTGGTATCAAAGGGTTTGGCAGATTGCCCGTCTAGAAAAATTGACAGATAAAATAAGGGAAATGCGAGGTCAATTTTGCAAAAATAAATTTGTGGGGACCTGGAAGGAATTTAATGATGTTGTGAATAAAGAAGAAGAAGGAGGGGCACCCCCTTTACTTTACATCGACATCTGGAGTGGATAGGAAGACGGTAATACTAGGGGGGCAGGGAGTCCACGCAAGGCGGAAACTTGTAATTTGTATCTGAATTGATATGGAATGCATAGTTGTATGTGTATATATAAATGATGTAACATTTGACCTCTGTAACCAAAACTACTAAAAATAAAATACTTTTAAAAAGGAAGGCTAAAGCTGAGAATGAGCTGAAACTGTCATGTCTCTCACCTATTGGGAGACAATAAAGAGGTCTGCCAAGTTATCCACAAAGCTTTATTCAAGCAATAAACATCTCTTCCCACCTGAAGAAAGTCTAAACTCTAGGAACTTTCCTCTAGGCAACACTATGCAAACTAAGCAAGAAAATTTTCCTTTCAAGACGAAAAACAGAAAGCCTTTTCCCAGAATGCTTTAACTTCAGGGAGACTGGTTCTGATGCAGCTTCTGACAAGATGCTAGCCAGGCTGAGTTTCTCTCACCTTCCTTTAGCTTCACCCATTTTAGTCTGCAGCATACTCTAGGATTAGCTAGCCTCTTAGTGCCCCCTTGAAAGAATACTGATTTCCCACTGACTGTGCTGTTTACACTTGAGGATATAAGCTCTGGAGAAGGTTCATTACCAGCTGGTGAAGAGCCCGTGAGAGTCACCTCCCCCACTGGCATAGGTGGGTATGTTTCTGTCACTGTCTCTTCTGCTTCAGAATCTGATTCTGATTGATCAACTGAAACTCCTTCCCCCAACCGAAGGGGAGCAGGGCTAGACATAACAGAAACTAGCAAGGGATGCTAAAATCAATAAAAGGCTTTCCTGAGATACGTGAATAGTAAAAGACAGAGGAAAGAAATGGTGGTTCAATGAGGATGGCAAATTGATAACAGATGACAAAGAAAAGGCTGAAGTGCTCAATTCCTACTTTGGCTCGGTCTTCTCCTAAAAGCGGGTCTATGACCTCCCTGGAAAAAGTGAAGCAGTTTGAGATTGGTAAACAAATGGTCAAGGGACACCTAATTTCTTTGAATGAGTGGAAATCTCCAGGGCCGAATGAATTGCATCCTAGAGTAATGAAGGAGCTGGCAGAACAACTCTCCGAACCACTGTCTATTATCTTTGCAAAATCATGGAAGACGGTTGAAGTGCTGGACAACTGGAGGAGGGCTAACGTTGTCCATATCTTCATAAAGGGCAAAAAGGAGGAACCTGGGAACTACAGACCAGTCAGTCTGATATCCATCCCTGGGAATTTTCTTGGAGCAGATTATAAAGAAGTCAATCTGTAAGCACCTTGAAAACAATGCAGTGATTACTAGAAGTCATCATGGATTTGTCAAGAACAAATCCTGTCAGACTAATCTGATCTCATTTTTTGATTGGGTAACCTCCGTTGTGGACTGTGGGAATGCTGTGGACACAATATATCTTGACTTCAACAAAGCTTTTGACAAAGTGCCCCGTGATATTTTGATTAACGGACTTGCTAATAGTGAGCTAGATGGAACAACTATTAGGTGGATCCACAGTTAGCTACAGAATCGAACTCAAAGAGTATTTATCAATGATACCTTCTCAAACTCAGGTTGAGGTAACGAGCGGGATACCGCAGGGCTTAGTCCTGGGCCCAGTGCTCTTCAACATCTTTATTAATGATTTGGAAGAGGAGGTGCAGGGAACGCTTATCAAATTTGCAGATGACAAAAAATTGGGTGGGATAGCTAATACCCTGGAAGACAGAAGCAAACTTCAAAGTGATCTTGATAGGCTGGAGTGCTAGGCTGAAAACAACAGGAACACCTCTCTCTCATGTATATATGGTGGATTCCTGCATTGAGAAGAGGGTTGGACTCATTGGACTTATAGGCCTCTTTCAACTCTACTGTTCTATCATTCTATGATAAGCAGGAAAGTAAGGGAGCCCTCTGCCACCAACACTCCCATATAGAAACATATAACACATGACTCCACCTCTTCCTCTCCTTCCAAATCATAGAGTCAGGAAAGTCCAGGTCAGGCAAAGCAGTGTAGTGTCGTTTTACTTTCCTTTACCTTCCTTTTGGCCCAGGGATTTGGCAGTGGGGTGTGGGGCTTGATACCCCAAATCTCCAAAATCAGGTGGCACTTGGAAATCTGGGAGCCATATGCCAAACTGATTCTTCACTTTGCTTTATCACAAGAGCATTTTAGATAACTTCCTGTCTGCAAGAGGAGCTTGGTAGTGGGGCAAATGTTTCCTCTACCTCAGGCAAAAGGGACATGTTGAACGTTTACAAACCTCTAATTACAGCCACCGTGACACTTCACATGCTGCAGCAATAAAAAGAACCATAAACCTACCTCGTCATTAAAGGAAAGCAAACAGCCCCTTACTGGATCATCATGTGCAAATACTGGGGTGACTAATAAAGCCCGAAGAGCATAGGGGCATTTAAAGAGCAGCTTTTCTGTCTCCACAGTTTCACTCTCAACTTTGGAGGCATATTTTTATTAAGTGCATGCAAGAGGATGATCTTAAACCTCAAGAAGAGAGTGCATAATAATTGTGTGTTCCTCTAATGCTCTCCAAAGGCCTATTCAGAGTCCATTCTGGAAGACAACAATATATCACAAAGTTCCACAAAGTTCCTCCTAATGAACACATGCCAATTTGAGTGCAAGAATTCTGGCCTCGGAGGACAAAATAACCACTGCTCTTAGTCTCTAGGTACTTTGCTACTTTATTTCAGAGCGATTCAAAATCTAATTAAATTTCTAAACTCTAATGAAATTACAGTAGAAAAATCATTTAGGGCTATATTATACACAATTACTCATGGCTGAAAATTACTGTTAGCCTCTTTCACCAGGAGAAGGACCCAGGAGAAATCCTTGTTATTCTGACCACAAATAAATCCAGCACCATTCCCTCTAATTTACAAAGTGAAGGTGAAACTAGAATTAATTAAAAATATATATCCTGCTGCTGTTGAATGGCTGGGGAATTATGCAGCTGTGCTGGTGAGACTGCAAAGAGGTCAAGGGGTTAGGGTGACCCCTGAAAAAAGCAACTTTGGCCACTTTCATAGGTTGAACTAATAAGGGCATTTGATTCTCTGTTCTGTTTCTTTCATGTATGAATACTATTAATGTGGGAGATAATTCAGAATTAAAATTAAATGAATATTCCAACCAATGCAGAGTTTATATTCATGCCAAGAGTTTATATTCATCGGCCTTGTTCAGGGCAAAATGTCATGTGTTCAAGTCATTTATTCCATATTAGAACGTAGTAAAATGAGACAAGGGAGAAATCTAAGAGTTGGACATAAACCTAGAACTGAAGTCTGAAGTTGGTCTTACTTGCTTGAGTTATGCATTTTCCATTCTTGCTTTGTGCTTGTGACATATTTAAAGTCTGGATTGAATAAGGAAGATTTGCATCATTTATTTGTATGGCCCTTCTATAATACATGGCACTTTACAAAGGATGACTGAGGCCTTAGCTAGACCTAAGGATTATCCCAGGCAGGGCCTCTGAGAAGAATTTTATCAGGTGGTACAAAGTTTCTTTTGGGCCCCTTCTCTTCTCCATTAGTCTTTCTGTTTTTGTCCACCACAGTTTTATGCCATGAGCTGTAGCTTGTAAGGTCAAAAAAGGTATGGAAGACGAGAGAGGTGTGGACTGGAGCGCTCTGTTAATTTTCTACATTTAAGGGTTTATGCTCTTATACTACCTTTATTTATTTTATATAAATAAAATAAAAGGATCAGAGATAAGAAAGCATATGTACATTGATGGTGCTATATAAATAAATAATAATAATAAAATAAATAATAATATTTGATTTGAACATCCTTGTTTATGCTACAATGCAGACAAGAAGAAAGAATTCACATTGAAACATCCTATCATCAGAAGACATAAGTATTAGTAAAAAAAGGTAAATAAACTTACTTTAAAAGGTAGAGCTATACTAGAGTGACCAGATTTAAAAGAGGGCAGGGCACCTGCAGCTTTAACTGGTGTGATGAAGAGGGAATTTCACCAGGTTCTCCATATATACAAATGACACCTGCTGAAATTCCCTTTTGAATACAACTGTTAAAGATACAGGAGCCCTGTCTTCCTTTTCGTATGATCAACCTACAGAATGTGAATACTAGTCTTCACACAATACATGCAAACATTTTCTGTGATCCCAGGAAATTTCCAGCTCCCCTACTTTGGGGACCCCCTTTTGACCCTGGGCCCAGGTATAATGTACCCCCTGCACCCCTCTCTCATGGGCCCTGATCCCAGGCAAATGGAGAGGTCATCCTTGCCTGCTCCCAGGATCCCCTGTGTGTCATTTGGATGCTCAGGGATGATCCTGGGACAATCCCGGGATATAGGCCTGATCTAGACATGGCCTGGGTTTGGATGCCACAATAACCCACAATGGTTAACCCATTGTGAGTTATTGTGTCATCAGTCAGGATTTTTTAAACCCATGATGTCTTATTTGGCCAGAATAACCCACCCTGATAACCCACAACCTGCAGAGTGGTTATTTAAACCCATCATGGGTTATCATGTCATCTGGTGGTCACCGTGGGTTATTTTGGTCGCCTAAAGGGTTATGCAGCAAGTCCAGTACAGATCACTGCCACTCTGCTGCTTGTGGGCTTTAGGCTTTAATGCTATAGGAAACACAAAAAGGCATCTAAGCCAGCAGATACTGGGAACTGCCAGATACTGGGAACTGAAGCATCTCTGCCAGCACTGTGGGTGGTGGTGGTGGGGGGGGAATGCACAATTCTGCTAAAGCGCTACAGCACTTCAATGATTCTGAGAACACTTACAGGTATCTATGCCAGCAAGGACTATTGATGGAAATGAGAGTTTTGCTGGTGCATCAGATGCCTACAGACTAGGCGAGATTATGAGAGATGTTGGTTCCAATCCTAAAAATTTCCAAAGGTTTATTTGTGCCACCCCATTTTTGGTGCACTCAAGGTTTTCCCTCCTCTGGGTAGCACTGCACAGGGTTTTGAAGGGGGGTGGGGTGCCTCCCGACTAGCCCCTGCTGCAATATAATAAATGGGTGAACCCCCTGCCCCCTCCGCCACACTGTGAAAATCTGGCAATGTGATGGCAGTGAGGAAAAATAGCCTGCTTTAAAAACTGAAAGGGCAGCTTGCTGCTGAAAACTGGAAGTGTGGTGGGAGTCACGGGGAAAGGCGGCTATTTGTTTTTCAAAAGTCCCTTTTTGTTGCCAAGACTATGCTGTCAAAATTTGGCAGCAAACGACATCTTCAGCTTTTCAAAGGAGGTCATTTTTTCTTGCTGTTGCCACATCTTATTTCAGCAGCATATTCAGTGGTGCTGCAGCAGTGGGGGGTAGTGGGAGGCTGCAAAAAGGATCAGGTGGGCTGCTGGCTATGTGTTGCCCACCCTGGCCTAGACAATGGGAGACAAAGACAGACCGTTTGAGCTACTAACTGCATTTTTATGCCACCCTTCCTCTTGGGAGCTCTGAGCCTTCATGCCTCTCCCTACTTTATCTGCACAATAACCCTGTGAAGCAGATAACGCTGAGAGGCAGTAACTTGGCCAAAGGCAGCCAATGAACTTCTTGACTGAGCAATTATTTGACCCAATGACAGCAGTGATTTGGTTGTAAGTGCAAGTTAGTGCAATTTTAGGTGGTATTAATATAGCCATCATATCTAAGTCATTGAGAAGTAATAGTTCCACTTTATTCTGTATGAGACAGATCTCATCTGGAGTAAAGGATCTGAGTGCCACACTTTGAGAAGGATGTATATTTTGTAGATGGAAAACACATCACATGTCTTCAGACTCATCAGTTACTTATTATAACTTACAGAAACACAGAGTAACCTTCATTCACTTCTATTCCTCTCCCATGGCCTGCTAACACTGAAGAGTTGTGGTTTGCCTCTTATAGAAGCAGTACTGTTCAGGGAGAAACCAATTCAGATGTCTCCCGAGTTGAGTGTTTTGGTCCTACTCTGCTCATATCCCAATTGGTCCTGCAAGTCCCGGCCAAGTGGAGAAATCCCCATGTTATCTTTGTTGACTTAAAAAGAAAAAAACCTTGGTGTGTGGTTCACACCAAAATTATTATTATTTTGAGGTCTTGCTCTCTAGTTTGGGCCAAATGTATTTATTTTGTTTCAAGCCTTGCTTTGAGGGTTGAGTGAGACACATTTTGTGTTTTTTAATGCTTGACTTGGGGTTGGGCCAAGTCTGCAATATCCCACACACACGCAAAAAACCCCGTTTGCTTTGTACTCATATTAATATTGACATACATGCCTCAGGATCCATTTCTTGTGCAATGGGGTGTACAAAATAGGGGTGTGCTCCGCTCCGTTGCAGATCCCCGGATCCGCAATGGAGTGGGCTGATCTGGACCTCCTAAGCCCAGTTCCAGAGTGGATCAGGGGAGGTCCGGATCGGCCTGAAGCAGTTTGGACCATTCCAAAGCTTTGGAGCCAGGTAAGTGGGGAGGGGGGCTTACCTGGCTCCGTCGCCGCTGCAGTCTATGCGGTGGCTTCAACTGCCACCCAGGCCTAAGGCTGGAAAATTGCTGTGGATTGGGGAGAAATGTATTAAGTTCACATTTTAATGTGAACTTACTTAGTTCCATACTTTTGGACAAATATATGAATTGAATTTCAGTTATCCTTTGAAATTTGCACTTCTCCAAATTTTGCAATGGAGATCTTCAATCAAAGAATATGTAGAAATTCATATATTAGTGAAATTAATGTTAGAAAATGCATTATATTCAGAAAATGGATTGCAAAATGTCAGTATTAGGAAAAATTGTGTACAAAAATATGGGAGTTTGTTAACTCACAATGGCTTATTTATTTATTTATTTATTTATTACATTTTTATACTGCCCAATAGCCGAAGCTTTCTGGGCGGTTCACAAAATAACCCGCTCTGGTAGCCCACAGTCTACAGAGCGGATTACTTAACCCATCAAGTGTGCAAGGGGGTGCACACATAGCTGTGGTCACAGGTAAGGGGAGGTATGGTGATGGGGGAATAACAGGCCAGATGAGGAGAAGAGGGGCTAGATTTCTTACAGCTATCCCCTCTCTCTGGTTTTACCCCTAACCAGATGGTTCTTGGCAGCCTTACCAGCTTGCCCTCAGGTTTGGTGGTGCTTCTGCTAAACTCCAGGTTGGTCCAAAATAAAATCTCCCTCATCCATGATTTGATTGTGGATGAGGGGGCTGACCTGGTAGGTATCACTGAGACCGGGGTGGGTTAACTGGGAGGGGTTACTCTCACCCAGTTTTTCCCTACCGGATACTCAGTGCAGCATCAGCACCACCTTGAGGGCCAGGGAGGGGGGTTTGCCATGGTCTATAGAAATACAATCTCCCACTCTAGGCTTCCTGTTCATTCAAGTGCTGGTCTTGAGTGTCTTTATTTTGTGTTGGGTACTCAAGACAGATTAGGGATTCTGCTGGTGTACTGCCCACCCCACTGCCCAACAGTCTTCCTGCCTGAGCTGACAGAGGTTGTCTTCGATCTGGTGTTGAGGACCCCCAGGAAGATGGTTCTGGGGGATCTCAACTTCCATGCTAAGGCTCCTGTATCCGGGGCGGCTCAGGACTTCATGGCTGCCATGACAACCATGTGGCTGTCTCAACATGTCCTTGGCCCAACTCATGCAAAGGGACACACACTTGACTTGGTTTTCTCAATTGGGCAGGAGGATGGTGATCTGAAAGTGGGGGAATTAACATCTACCCCTTTGTCATGGTCAGATCACTTTCTATTGAGGTTTAGACTTTGGACAGCCTTTCCCCTCTGCAATGGAAGGGGCCTATTAAAATGGTCTGCCCCTGGAGGCTAATTGACTCCAATAGATTCCAGAGGGCTCTGGGAGATTTCCCCGCTGGTATGGCTGGTGCTTCTGTCGAAGCCCAGGGGCGGATCCACACGTTGTTCCGAAATCGCTTAAGTTCGCCTTTTTAAAGAACGTTCCTAAATGAGGCGGCTCTTTCTTATTGTTTGATGCGGCTTTTCTTTCGTTTCGTTTCGTCTGTGCGGTTCACACTTCTATCTCTTCCATCCCAAGTGGGCGTTTCTTAGGGGCTGGCTTTGGGGGATGCTTGTGACGTTCTCTCTTGCTCCCCCTCTTTTTTAAATAATTCCTCCAAACCCAGAATTCCCTGTTTGGTCGTTCGTTGTGATCTTTGTGGAGAAGATGGATAGCCAAATGGAGTTAGTCAGCATCATGGCTGTTTCCATCAATTTACTCCTATGTGCTCTTCGAACACTGTCTGTGATCAAGGATGATTACCACCGTCGCCGCTCGCAACTCCTTAAAATCATGAACATGCACCAGAGACGGAGGATGCTGTTCCTGCAGCAGCTGGAGCAGGAGAGGAACTTTGTTGTGTTAGGCACAGAGTTCATTTGTCTCCATGCTTTTTTCAGACGCTACTGGGTCCGTCCCAGTAGCAAGGACTGGTGGGAGAATTTAGTTCTGAAAGTATGGAACGACGAAAGGTGGATCGAGAGCTTCAGGGTGACTCGAGCCACGCTGTTTGAAATCGTTGCTGAGCTGACTCCTGCACTCCAGAGGAACCAGACGGCCATGAGGCAGCCGCTTTCAGTGGCTAAGCGTGTGGCAATTGCTATTTGGAAGCTAGCTAACCCGGGATTCTATAAAAATGCAGCAGAGCAGTTTGGGGTTGGCCGCTCGACAGTTGGCGAGGTCTTTGTTGAAGTGTGCTTGGCAATGGAGCTAGTTCTTCTTCGTCGCACAGTCTATCTTGGCGATCATCGAAAGGTATTTTTTATTTCTCCTAAGTAAAATTGGATGCACAAGTGAAAATGACGTTCAATTTTCCTCAGTGTTTCGGCATTCCCATTCTGTAATTTTTTTTCAGTTGTTCTTATCTATGCGCATAAGTGCATATTCGTTTAATATTCTCCTTACAGAGCGCAGCGGAGTGCATGTATAGTGTTTAGCTGCAGAGCGCTGGCAAGTGTGCTTTGAACTCTATAGGCAAAGCTCAATTCTGGTGCGAAAAGCCACCATTTTCCCGCTTCACCTTTACAGCCAGGTATCCATTCTCCTCGCCATTCCCAGTTGTAATTCTTGTTTTCAAGGGTTCTGACCCATGCGCATAAGTGCATATTCGTTTAATAACATTATCTATGTTAACATTACTGGTGGTTTAAAAATTGACTATCATTTTTAAATACAGGTAATGGACGGCTTTGCAGCGTTGGGATTTCGGGGAGCCTGCGGAGCCACCGATGGATGCCATATTGAAATAGTTTGTCCCATAAGGCAAGGCAACAATTTCATCAATCGCAAAAACTATTATTCCATGATTCTGCAGGGGACTACGGACCACACTGGCTGCTTCACCCATATTGACGTGGGGTGGAGTGGAAGGAACCACGATGCCCATGTATTCAGAAATTCATCCCTCTTTGAGGCAATGGATGCAGGACTTTTTTGCCCCTCAAATGAGGTCTGGAGAATTGGGGACGTCGAAGTGCCGCCTTTCATTGTTGCTGATGGGGCTTATCCGTTGCGAAAATGGCTTATGAAGCCCTATGGTGGTAACCTTGAGCCACCGCAGGCTCACTTCAACTACTGCCTCAGCCGTGCCCGGAACGTGGTCAAACGTGCCTTTGGGAGGCTGAAGAGCAGATGGCGGTGCCTCAGTTCTTGGTTGGAAGTGGCGGAGAAAAATGTTCCCTCAGTTATTACGGCTTGCGTAATTATGCACATCTGTGAAGCCAGAGGTTACGCAATCATTAACAGAGACGGACCTCTAAACCGTATTACACTGGCGACCCTAGGACAAGCCTATGTTAATGATGCAAACGAGCGTCTAGCTGAGGGAACAGAGGTTAGGGATGCAATTTGCACATACTTGTGGCGCCAGAGGGAGTTGCATCGGTAAAATTAAACTGAACTATAATAGCAATGTTGTTGCTGTATTCTCTCTCTCCGCGACTTTATGTTTTGTGTGACGTTCTTTCATATTGAATAAAATCATGGTTTTGGCAGCTGTACTTCCGTTTTAAATTAATATCGCAGCGCAAGTCCGATTATTTGCAATTACTTCTCCGGGTTTGTAGGGGGCGTAATTCAGGAAGCAAACCACTTCCTCGAATATACCTTGTGGAGAACCTCAAAATGGCCCCGAGGAGAGTAGCGTATTGGCAACTGGATGAAGTCGAGTTGCTGTTGGAAGAACTTAGTAAATCTGGGCATGCAGAGCACCTAATGCGCAGCTCTAATCTGAAAACAATATTTATTTTTAAAAAAGCAGCGCGAACTCTGACCTCGGAGGGATACTCGCGCAGCCCAATACAAGCCCGCACCAAATTTAAGGCCATAAAGGCTAAATTTTTTGAGGCCATGGAACGATACCAAGGGCCACCCCCAAGGTGTCAAAGACCGCCTCATTTTGACGCACTCTATAGGCTGTGGCGGGAGGCAGGGGAGCCCAGCTGGTTAGAAAGGAGACCTGCTAGTAAGTTTATTTTCTTACTAGCTGTACCCTGCCATGCGTTGCTGTGGCTCAGTCTGGTTAAATTGAAAAGAAAAAAAAGACAAAGTGGATGTTTCTAATATGTTTAATTTCACAATGCTTGTGGATATACAATATTTTTAGTTGTTCCATTGTCTGTGTGGATATAGAGATTGTATGGTTTGCCGACTCTAGAACACGCAACATATAATTGTCCATGTGAGAAGCAATCTGTGTCTAGATCTAAACCGCACAATTCTAAAGATTGGCCCTGAGCTTTGTTGATGGTGATTGCAAATGCCAATCGAATTGGGAATTGCAATCTCTTAAATTGAAATGGCATATCTGTTGGAATCATAGGAATGCGAGGAATGAGGACATCTTCACCTTTGAAAGGTCCTGTCAAGATTGATCTCCGACTATAACAATTGCCACTTCGTCTCTAGTTGGAGCATTGAATCTTCGCACATGTTCTCCAGCAGGTGTTTTGTCAGCATGAATAACAATCTTGTGTGTATCAGATGACATCATGTCAATTGCTGTTTTGAACAAATGTACTAAATTGTTTTTTTCGTGAAGTAGCTGTTGCAGTTTTGAAACGACGGACCTTTTTATGCCGGTATAAATTCCGCAGCGTGCATTCAATTCATCATTGCCATCACCAATGAAATACATTTGTAGGAATTTATGTTGACTATCTTGAAACGGAAGGAAGGAGCCGGCTTTATGATAAATTTGTCCTTTGACTTTGAAAGTTGGCATAAATGGAGCTGTGATGATTTCTGCGCCGAACGACGTCATTTGGAAGCATGAGTTGTATTTCCTGATGTTAGGTAGGAAATGCTTTGATTCTGCGGTATATCCAGCAAGCAAAGTTTGTAATGGCTCTGGTGGTTCTCCAAGTTGAGGCAGTTTAATTTTTCCAGCAGCGCAACACATTCCTTTTGTTTCTCCATTAAATTTAAGAGCCCTGCAATAAGGACACACTTCAGTCATAGTGCCAATGAGAACATGCCGCCTCAAACTATAATCATCAGCTGGGTTGTACCGGAATGCAAGGCGATTGTAATCGTGTGATTGTTTACCACGGAGTCGTGTTTGACGCTGATGTGCTGTTTCTCGTTGACGTCTTTCAGCCACTCTCAGCCTGTCGCGTTCATTCTGTTGAGAACAAAGCAGATCTGAAGCTGTAGAATGCGATTGCCGTGCTCGCAACCGTGCATCCTCAAGTCTGGCTGAACGTTGCTTGGCTGGTTCCTTGGCACGTATTTGAGGCATTCTTTTTCTTTTTTTCTCGTTTGCTGATGCCTGTTCTTCCTCAGTCTGATTTGCAATTTCTCATCGCAGTGCTTCCGCTCTGCGAGTAGGACAACCTAAGTGTGATCTTCTGCGAGGCATTATTTGGATGAAGTAAAGCAGATTGTTTGTTTTTTAAAAAAGGATGTTTTTACGGTGAGGAGGTTAGTGGAAACTCCTGGCAGTTACCTTTCTTCAGAACGTGTAACTGTCACAGGTGTGACATCTATATTCACTCAGCCAATTGTGAGAGAATATGCAAATAGGAGAGGAGGCAGAGGCAGTGGATTGGCCTACTGGTTGGCGATGTCACAATGACTTATAAGAGCAAATAGGAAAGAACATGCAAATAGGAGAGAAGGCAGAGGCAGTGGATTGGTCTACTGGTTGGTGATGTCACAATGACCTATAAGAGCAAATAGGAGAGAACATGCAAATAGGAGAGAAGGCAGAGGCAGTGGATTGGCCTACTGGTTGGCGATGTCACAATGACTTATAAGAGCAAATAGGAGAGAACATGCAAATAGGAGAGAAGGCAGAGGCAGTGGATTGGCCTACTGGTTGGTGATGTCACAATGATCAGCAGAACTGGTTTTGAGGAAGCCTATTTCTTCGATTTTAAGACAAACCTTTGACCCCATAGAGAACATAGTTACATAACAACGCTCGCGTATTTGAACGCAATGCTGTGTCAAAATTTCAAAGCAATCGGTGAAGAACTTTCGGAGATATAAAAGCATGTTTTTACAGTGAGGTGGTTACTGGAAACTCATGGCAGTTACCTTTCTTCTGAACGTGTAACTGTCACAGGTGTGACATCTATATTCACTCAGCCAATTGCGAGAGAACATGCAAATAGGAGAGGAGGCAGAGGCAGTGGATTGGCCTGCTGGTTGGCAATGTCACAATGATCAGCAGGACTGGTTTTGAGGAGGCCTATTTCTTCGATTTTAAGACAAACTTTTGACCCCATAGAGAACATAGTTACATAACAACGCTCACGTATTCGAACGCAACGCTGTGTCAAAATTTCAAAGCAATCGGTGAAGAACTTTCGGAGATATAACGACAGTAACGAACGGTCTTTTTCATTTTTATTTATATAGATGAAATAGAATGCAATTTTTTTTTAAAGAAAGACTACCTTTTTTTTTCATATGCTGCTTCATTAAAATTTCAGTCCTGTCTGAGAACCTGGCTGTATCTGCAGCAGTTTGAGCACTACAATAACAATCAAGTTACTGTAATGTTAAGGCAGTTACTACTGCTATATTTATGAAGTTGTGTTATTACATAACATATATAGAATGTCAATAACTTAATGAAACAGACAGCAATGTACATGTGTTACATAAACACAGGAAATGTCAATATATATTGTAATTAAAAAATTTCCTTTTCCTGTTAAGATAGCACATTTTATTTCTTAATTCATTACATGATTATCTTTAACTTTAAGAAAATATTTTAATAGAATAAAATTGCTATGAATTTCTATTGCAAAACGTTAACATTAAAAAATTGGATATACTGTAACGTACTACTTTGTTTACTTTTCAGACAGGCAGCCAGCTCTCAGCCAGCACCAACCCAATGAGGAAACAGAGGAAGGTGAAGATCTTCTGTTACCAGCAGTTGCTGATGAGCCAGGTCTATGCCTGATTCTAATAAACTATAGAATAATTTCACATACCAAGGTAATGAGTGATGATCACTATATTTCATACCTAAAAGTACATGCTTTCCCTTTCAGGCACATCAACCGTCCCACCTCCTGCAGCTGAGCAGTCAGGGGAATCCTCGGGGACAACAAATGAGCCAGTGCTTCAGGCTGTCCTCCGGCTGGAGGCTTCTTTTCACACAACAAGTAAAAAAAATTTTTAAAAAAAAAAAATAAAGTGTGAATTGTCAATAACCACTTTCCTGCATGGAATAGTAATGGTTATACTTACTCTATTCATAGTGCGTCGCTTGGAAAGGAGAGTCTCCATATTAGAGGAGGAAAATAGGCAGCTGAGACACACCATCGGGCTGCAAGCGGGTCCAGCAGCACAAGCCCCTCCAAATTGATCATGTATAAATAACTTTTTTTTGTAAATAATAGTTTTTATTGTAAAAAATAACTTTATTATGTTGTTATAAAGAAAAGAAAGAAATGTACAGTATAAAAAAATCATATGACCTTGCAGTTAAAAAATAGTTGTTGCAAAGAAAACATAAACGTGTTCTCTCCTTTATTGTAGTTATAATACTTACAATGCAGTAAAGCAGAACTTTTAAAGAGTAACAGTAACACTTTTGACTTCTAGGCCTTAAAACCCTAACTTAATTTTTTAAAAAACAAAATTAGAACTATTACAGTAGAACCACAGTTTAAACAAAGCATTTACCAACTCCATAAACATTTAACATGTTTAAAGTGGTTAGATGACTAATATTAAAGTGATGGTGAAAACACAATAGGAGGTTTAATAAGCCTTCTGGTACTTACAGCATCTGCTAAAGCTCCATTAAACTACTAAAGGTAAACGTGCTAAATACTAAAAAAAACATTACAAGTACAGCAACCTTTTAACAACATCATAAACCAGATACATTAACATTTAAAAAGTTTTAGGTTACTTCCACACTACTTTGACAGTTATGGAGAAAACACCAAGGGACGTTTAATCAGCCGTCTTGGACGCTCAGGATTTTCTACACCTCTTTTTGGAGTAGATGTAGCAGATGCGGAATTATTAGGCATAATTTCCTCATTTTCAAGTATCTCATTTACATGCTGAGCAGCAGATTGCATCTCAGCTATTTCTGCAGCCTGGATATTTCTCTGTCGCACCATGCTGTTGGCATCTGGAATTTTATCAACCAGGTGTTCCAAAATAGATGAGTGATGTGCAATAGAGTTTATCAGGATCTTCCTGTCGCGTTTGTATTCCTCATCTGATTCCAAGGACTTGCGTAAGAAATCATTAAAAAACCTTGAATCTTCCTGCATCATTGCTCTTGTTTTGGCACTTTCTGACGAAGAGTGCTGCATTAACCGTTTTTCGGGTTTTTCGATTTCTAATCATCGCAAGCCTTGTGGCAGGCGACAAAGTGGCCTGTGTATTTGGAATCCCTGTGTCTGATAAGAAAAAAAAAAGGAATTGAAGTTAAAGGTAGTTGTTGTTGGCATTATCATGACTTAGAATATTAATTTCTAAACCCTAAAATATGATGGATGGTATAATGTTAGATTTACCAGTTCCAGGGTGCTGGGATGCTTGCTGTTGTGCATCAGCTGCAGTGCTGCTGGTTGAGCCTGTTTCTGTGAAAATAAGTTGAAAAAGATGAACTCAGTTTCTCTTTCCATACTTCACATGTTCACAATGGTTCATGTTATTAAATTGAAGAATATAAATAGTTACAATGTTAATATTCTACATTAGAATGTTTTTTAAAAACACAGTAATAAAAACTAACAGCATTATTAAATGTGATTATTGCATTGGAAAACATATGATTACTCGTAGCCAATGCTACCCTGGGGAAAACAGGTTCAAAACCCAAAACATTGTCAGCCCATCTTTAACAGATCCAAACCTTGCTCCACAGTAATCGGTGCTTCCTCTTGATCTGTCACTGTGCAGCTCATATTTGGATCCGAATCCATGCTGACCTGTTCATCTGTGAGAAGTTAAAAAAAGCAATACTTAATACACACTTCTCCTGTAGGTAAGGGAGAAATATAATATTAACAAAAAAAATACTCACCATTGTAAAGGTCTTCAGTATTCACCGTTTCCAGAGGCACATTTTCTTCTTCCTGTGAGGACCCATAACTGATGTTCGATGAACTTCCGGATGAGCTGCTGCTGCCTGATGACGGCATGGTCCTTCTAATTTCTAAACTTGAGACTACATGCTTAGGTCTCATTGTAGCATCACCCCTGGGAATGCTGTGTAGCTGTGAGAAGTAGGGACATGTGGTTGCATTGTTCCCTGACTTTGCATTGTGCATGATGACTCTGCTGTACTCAAGTCTCATAGCTTTGCTTTTCCTCCTGCACTCTACAACTGTTCGGTTGTGCCCCCTCTTTTGTAGTTCCTGTGCTATCAATTCAAATGAATCAATGTTCCGATGGGTTGCCCTCAGTTGCTCCTGAAGTTTTTCTTCCCCCCATATGTCAAGCAAATCGAGAATTTCTGGGTGACGCCATGAGGTGCCTCGGCCCTTACTGCCACTTGCCATTCTCAGATCAAAGGATTATGAAGAATAATTTTTTTTATAATATTATTAATTAAGAAAGATAACTCTTGCTTAAACTCGTTAAGTCCTTGATTTGGTTGTAATGTTAGGTCAATGATCACTTAGCAGAATTGCTAATAGAATGTAGTTTTTTAATATGTCACCAAACATAAAGCAACTTTTAAAAGTATTGCACTTGGAATAACTCTCTTCATAAAACCATTACCTGAAATATGAAGAACTATACAAAAGTAAGTAAAGTTCCTGAACTGAAATATCAGTTCTAAGAGATACATGTAAACTTCAGCAGCAAAAAAGGAACACTGTTATTTTACGAAAAAGGCATGCAAAAGCGTTATAAGTAAACATTTCATTCCACATTAGAGTGCAATAATCTATGTAGGGGCGGGGTGGGTTTGTGTGTGGAGGGGAGAAACTTAATATTAATTACATTTCAACATCTAGACATTTAAACAGCATCATTTTCTTCTAAAGAAACAAGTAACATTACAAATGAGAAAGCCAAAAGAGTGAATGACTGAGGATAATGTATACCTGCCCCCTCCCCCCTCCTCGCTGGAAAGCTGAAGAGGAAAAATGGAGGCTGCTTCTCGCGCCGGATTTGGGGCTTGCCTATACTAGCCTGCGCTCTGTAAAGGGGGAAAAGGTGGGATATAAATAAATAAAAAAGAATTACAACTGGAAATGGCGAAAGAGGGAAGACTGAGGAGAATGGATACCTGCCCCCTCCCCCATCCCTGGCTGGAAAGGTGAAGGGGAAAAATGGCTGCTTTTCGCGCCAGAATTGAGGGTTGCCTAGAGTTCAAAGCACACTAGCCTGCGCTCTGCGCCTATACACTATACAGAGACAACGCTGCACTCTGTGAAGCGCCTATTAAACAAATATGCACGTATGCGCATAGTTCATAACCATTGACAAAAGAATTACAACTGGGAATGGCGAAAGAGGGAAGGCAGAGGAGAATGGATACCTGCCCCCTCCCCCTGCCTGGCTGGAAAGGTGAAGGGGAAAAATGGCTGCTTTTTGCGCCAGAATTGAGGGTTGCCTATAGAGTTCAAAGCACACTTTCCAGTGCTCTGCGGCTATACACGCACTCCGCTGCGCTCTGTAAGGAGAATATTAAACGTATATGCACCTATGCGCATAGGTCAGAACACTGAAAAAAGAATTACAACTGGGAATGGCGAAAGAGGAAAGAGTGTACAGCCGCAGAGCGCAGTCAAGTGTGCTTTGAACTCTATAGGCAAAGCTCAATTCTGGCGCGAAAAGCAGCCGCCATTTTTCCACTTCACCTTTCCAGCCAGGAATGGGGGATGGGGCAGATATCCACTCTCCTCAGCCTTCTCTCTTTCGCCATTCCCAGTTGTAATTCCCAGTTGTAATACCTGCCCCATCCCCCATCCCTGGCTGGAAAGGTGAAGCGGAAAAATGGAGGCTGCTTTTCGCGCCGGATTTGGGGCTTTGCCTATACTAGCCGGCACTCTGTAAAGAGCCTTTTAAACGAATATGCATTGATGCGCATAGATCAGAACAAATAAAAAAAAAATTAGAAATGAGAAAGCCGAAAGCGGAAACGACTGAGGTAAATGGAACCGACCTCACCTGTCCTCGCTCGCGGAAAAGTTGATGATTAAAGATGGATGGTGTTTTTCGGACAGGAAATGTTATCGGAAGAGGAGAGGAAGTCAAAAGGCAACAAACAAAGTAAGTCTGGTGGGCGGGGCGGGGCGGGGAGGAAAGAGCGACTAATTGTTTCACACCTTGGAAGAAGCTGACCTAAGACGGACTAAATAACAGCGCCCAAAAGCCGGGAAAAGGCGCTTTGAAAGTACGCCTGTGTGTCCCGATGAGCTTTGGGGCGCACTCCAGACACAAGCAAGCGATTTCGGAACGATGTGTGGATCCGCCCCCGGTTGCTCAGTGGAATGCAGAGATGACTCGGGCGGTTGACACGATCGTGCCCAAGCACCTTCTCCCTCTGAGCAGAGCCCGGCCAGCTCCTTGGTATACACCTGAGCTGAGGGCAATAAAGCAAGAGGGGAGACAGCTAGAAAGCAGGTGGAGGAAAACCATCTGTCAAGTATGCTGTATGGTGGATTCCTGCATTGAGCGGGGGGTTGGACTCAATGGCCTTTTAGGCCCCTTCCAACTCTACTGTTCTATGATTCTATAAACTTGTGCTGTGTCTGATCGAACATGGGTTAGAGCTCACTATCGAGCCTACTCTGTGGTAGTGAGGGTGGCAAAGAGACAGTTCTTTTCCACCAGCATTACATCTTCTCAGTATCATCCAGCGGAGCTTTTCCAGGTGGTTTGTGACCAGTTACACTCTGGGCCAGGGCAAGAGATGGTGGAACCCTTGGTAGCATGTTGCGACAAATTTGCATGGCTCAGATTTGTCATGAATTGAACACCACACTTAATGCAGCACCACTAGTAGAGGCGTTCAGAGCGCCATCTGGTCCAGTTTTATTGGATGAGTTTCAGTTACTGAGGCCTGAGGATGTGGACAAGGTGCTTGGCCAAGTTTGGTCAACCACCTGTGTGCTTGACCCTTGCCCCTCGTGGCTCATTACATCAAATAAGGAGGGGATCGCCGGCTGGGTCCAGGAGGTTGTAAATAACTCCTTGAGAGAGGGAGTGGTGCCGGCCTCTTTAAAAGAGGCGGTAATTAGACCACTCCTAAAGAAGCCTAATCTGGACCCAGAGGATGTTAACAACTACAGGCCAATGGCTAATATCCCTTTCCTGGGCAAGGTGCTTGAGCGGGTGGTTGCAGGACAACTCCAGGTACTCTTGAATGAAATGGATTATCTAGATCCATTTCAATCAGGTTTCAGGCCTTGTTTTGGAATGGAAACTGCCTTGGTCGCCCTGTGGGATGACCTCTGTCGGGAGAGAACCCTGTTGGTTCTCCTGGACCTCTCAGCGGCCTTCGATACCATTGACCATGGTATCCTTCTGGATAGGTTGTCTGAGCTGGGAGTTGGAGGTACTGCATTGCAGTGGTTCTGCTCCTACTTGGATGGCCGATTCCAGAAGGTGGTGCTGGGGGATTATTGCTCTGTGCCGTGGCTCCTAAGCCATGGGGTTCCACAGGGCTCTATCTCATCCCCTATGCTGTTTAACATATACATGAAGCCGCTGGGGGAGGTTATCCGGAGATGTGGGTTGAGGTGTCATCAATATGGTGATGACACCCAGCTCTACCTTTCCTTTTCATCAAACCCAGGTGAGGCAGTGACTGATCTGAACCAGTGCCTGGGCATGGTAATGGACTAGATAAGGGCCAATAAACTGAAACTCAATCCAGACAAGATGGAGGTACTGTTACTGGGTGGTTTTCCTGTCTGGCTAGGTGATGTTCAACCTGTCCTGGATGGGGTTGCACTCCCCCTATAGGACCAGGTTCATAGTTTGGGGGTGCTCTTGGATCCAGAGCTGTCACTTGAGACACAGGTGAACACAGTGGCAGAGAGCACCTTTTATCAGCTTAGACTGATATACCAACTGTGCCCTTATCTGGACAGAGATAGCCTAGCTACGGTTATCCAGGCTCTCATAACCTCTCGTTTGGATTACTGCAATGCGTTATGTGTGGGGCTGCCTTTGAAAATGTTCCAGAATCTTCAACTGGTACAAAACAGGGCAGCATGTTTATTAACAGGGACTGGACAGCAAGACCACATCATGCCAGTCCGATTCAAAGTGCTGGTATTATAATTTAAAGCCCTAAATGGCTTGGGGCTATCTGAAGGAACGCATATGTACCTGCCTGGACCCTAAGGTCATCCTCTTTGTTTTAGGTGGATTTTCTCTGTAAAAATCATGAGGATTTTTGAGGACCCTGCCTCAGATCCATGTTTTTGCCCTGTGGCAGCACTCACGAGTGGTGAATCTGTCATTTGTATTATCAGTGAATAAATATAATACAATGGGGCTTCAGTAGGAATGGAATAGAGAATTGGAATGTCCTATTTGATTTAATCAGTGGACCACTGTTTTGGGATCGATACGTGATATGTCAATGGATCTCTCCTATCCAGCAAAAATTACTGTTTCGGGTCTATTACACGCCACAGCATCTGTTTAATAAAGGTTTGTCCAAATCGACCAATTGTTGGAAGTGTCACATAGCTAATTCTTCTTTTGTTCATATGTTCTGGAAATGTCCAATAGTTGCCGCCTTTGGGGAGAAAATTATCAGCCACATAAATGTTGTATTAGAAAGCTCTTTAACATTTTCAGATGCACATGTCATCTTAAATTACTTACTTGCTTCTTGGAAAATAACACACGGTCAACGTCAGTGGATTTTTCATGCCCTTTTGGCCACCAAAATAATTATTCTACAATGTTGGAAAGATAAAACCACACTGTATAATGCAATGGGTTGGAGACTTAACAACATTAGCAACATTTCAAATTACAGGTGTCATTTACCAATGGACCTACTCGGATATTTGGTCTGCCTTTATGGATGTTGATGTGTAATTTATGCTACTTTTCCTTTTGTTTTTATTTAGAAATTGTGCTATTTGAAATGGAGGCTTTTGAAGTATGTAGTTGTATAAGGCTTTTTTGTATTGTATTGTATTTTATGTTTTTTGTTTAAAAATTCACAAAAAAAGTTGATAATTATTATTATTTTTCTTGTTCAGTGTATCAAGGCAAATGCGCTCTGTGATTGGATGGTGTTTTTGTGGGTGTTCTCTTTAAAAATCAAAGGAAATCATGAGAATCCCTTTTTGATTTCTTGGATCCTTGTTTTACTTTCTTCCTGGTTTTTGAGACTAATGCCATAAGCATTTGTTCAAATGTTTATTCATAGGTTGGTGGGAGTGTCAGGGTGTATAAAGGGAAATACTTCTTCATGCCTGCCTAGGATTGCACACAAGGTAAAGAAAAAATAAAAAAGGGAGGATGAGATGAAGAAGAAGAAGAAGAAGAAGAAGAAGAAGAAGAAGAAGAAGAAGAAGAAGAAGAAGAACCACCACATGGGATTTTTTTTAAAGTATACAAATAGCTTTTAAAATAAATAAATAAATAAATAAATAAAAAGATTTAGATACCTTAGCTCACTCCAACATGAGTTGTAGTGAGAAAAATGAAGTTTAGGATGTTACTCACTTCCTAGATTCTTCAGAGGTTTCTATACATGCAAGATATTGAATTTTTACAGATGTTTTACATCTTTATTTTTCTATTCAATATTTTCAGGCAGACTAACAGCACAATCCCCTATGCATGTTTTCTCATGAGTGTTTATTCTTGAAAAATTGTAGTTTCTCTGATTTTTCACTTGATGTATATGGATTCTTTTATCTTTATCCTGGTTGTGCTTTTATATTGTATTTTATATTATGTTTTATTCAGTTAGTTTTATACTACGAATGGTTTTAATTTTTGTTAACTGCCCAGGGAGCTTCGGCTATTCGGTGGTATAAAAATGCAATAAATAAATAAATGTAGTAAGATTTACAAATTTTACTATTAGATTCATGAATGTATTAGCGGTAAATTAGTTGGGGGAAAATGTATTACCGTAGGTATCATAGAATAGTAGAGTTGGAAGGGGCCTATAAGGCCATCGAGTCCAACCTCTTTGACTAAAGACTTCTGTGTTCACATGTACTTTATGGTATGTAGTAAGTTACTTGAATAAAGAAAAACTTAAAAGAACAAACCAAATGATGCCTGTCTGTGTGTATATGAGAGAGAGAGAGAGAGACAGACAGACAGACAGACAGGCCAATCATAGACTTCTAGCCTAACCTATCATACAGGGTTGTTATGATGATAAACATAGCACCTGCCATACACCCAAGCATTACCAAACATTTGTTTTACATTTCTATGAAAGTGAGCAGGAGAAGAAGCCAGTTGTAGGCTTTTAGCCTAACCTACCTCATGGATTTTCGTGGGGAGAAATATGGCACTTGGTCCTAACTAGTGTTACTGAAAGAATGCTCAGTCCCAGGCCAACTGGCTTTCTCAGTCCCCCTTAGTAAAGAAGCTTCTTTGCAACTGATCAACATGGAGTCTGAACAACTGACCCACTACCAAGAACAGCCATGTGGCTGTATAGAAATATTGTCCAATTCAATTTTAAACCATCCAAGTTTGGATTATTTATTTATTTATTTATTTATTTATTGCTTTAAAGATAGCTTATGTTCAACGAATCCCCTATTAAGCCTGTCAAAGATGTTGGTACTGGTTAGAAGGATACAGAATGGATCAACATGATCAAAAACATATTAGAAAAACTTTCATTAAAAAGAGGTACTTCTTCACACAGCACATAGTTAACTATAGAATTCAGTAGCACAAGATGTTGTGCTGGCCACCAATTTGGAGGGCATGTCCTCCTTTCCATGTGGCCACCCTATGACATAACACTATTCCCCCTTCTGAAGACTGCAGACTACTAAAGACAAACAAAGTGGCAGGCCATAGTAACATTCTGCCTGCCCTTGCTCTAGAACAGCATTCCCCAACCTGGTGCCTGTCAGATGTGTTGGGCTGAAACTCTCAACATGAGGAGATGCTCTAAAAAAAGAGAAGTTGAGTGACCTCAGTTGTTTGTCATCAGTTTCCCACAACCCCACCATCACCCCTGCATATCATATTGCATATTATAAATTGCTGCCCTCCAGATGTTTGAGATTACAAATCTCAGCATTCCTGACCATGGGACATACTGACTTGCAATGATGGGAACTGTAATCCAACACCTTTGGAGGGCACCACGTTGGGGAAGGGCTGCTCTAAACAAAAAAGAGAAGTAGGTGGCCCTAAGTTGTTTCTCATCAATTTCCCACAACCCCACAATCAACTCTACATATCATATTCTCCATCCTGTCCTCATGTTTTATCTGCTTTGGGAGAAGGAGAATTTCACTGGCACTTCCTGCCTCCTTAGGGAGGATGTGGCGTTAAAGGCTTGTGAGCCTTAACTCCCAATTTCCCTGCTTTTTGGTGCTTGGTTGAAAATGGTGGAGCCTGAACATTGTTTTGTAAACCGTAGGTTTTTGTTTAATGCTATAGGCCAAAACAGTAACTAGGTAAAGGTTAATCCAATTATAGCAACATCCTTAGGTAAAGGCAAAACCCTGTGAAGAGTCATGTATTTTCCAACTTTGTCACGAAAGGCACATGTTTCTTCTGTGGCTTGGAGCGACTTTTATTTATAGGAGTTATAAGGTGATTCCTAAAATCTTCCAGTGATTTCCTATGGCCATTTCAATGGTCATTTGGTGTCCTTTTTAGTATGTCCCATGGATAACTGCATTCATTCTGTGATTGAGGAGGGGCCTCCACAGTTATACCACCCACTGAAACCTCATCTGTTTAAGAGCAAGCTCTTAGCAACTGGCCCAGAGCAGCTGGTTACCAAAAATACTGCAGCCTTGGAATCTTCTTTGCCCAATGTCAGTTTGGCTGCAGGGGTTCCTAGAGAATGGACTAAGAATTCAGTCTCTTTTATCAGATATGTATTTATACATTTTATATAAGATAATAGCTATTATATAGCTATAAGTTTAATAGAGTATCACATCTCAATGGGTTAATTGTTATTATTTATTTATTTATTTATTTATTTATTTATTTATTTATTTATTTATTACATTTAGATACCACCCCATAGCCGAAGCTCTCTAGGCAGTTTACAAAGGCAGGAAATAATGCTATTAATTAAGCCACTTTACATGATTAATTTTTTGTTATTCTTTACAAAATATTATGCTTCTTTTCAATCAACATTATTCTCATCTTGTTCTCATCTCCACCCTATCATGGCCTGAAGTTGGGGCAAATTTTGCCCCCAAAATTATTATCATTCATTATTTATTACATTTGTATACTGCCCCATAGCCGAGGCTCTCTGGGCAGTTTACATAGGATAAAAACACATAAAAACAATATGCAAAACTTAAAATCACAAAAACAAACCATTTAAAACCACAAAAACATACAAAAACAAACCCAGGCTAATTACATATTGCTAAATGCCTGGGAGAAGAGGGAAGTCTTGACCTGGCACCAAAAAGATGACAAGGCCCAGTATTGGGCAAAAGGCAGGATAGAAATAAATAAATAAATAAATAAATAATGTCGGCACCAGGTGGGCCTCAACAAGGAGGTCATTCCACAATTCGGAGGGCCACCACAGAAAAGGCCCTCTCTCTTGTTGCCATCCTCTGAGCTTCCCTTGGTGTAGGCACCAAGAGGAGGACCTTAGATGTTGAGCACAGTGTTCATGTCGGGAGATGCGTTCCATCAGGTATTGTAGTCCCAAGCCGTGTAAGGCTTTATAGGTTAAAACCAGCACCTTGAATCAGGCTCGGAAACATACAGGCAGCCAATGCAAGTTGGCCATAGTGGGTCTTATATGTTCGAACCTTCTGGTCCCTGGCTGCTGCATTTTGCACAAGCTGCAGCTTCCGAACCATATTCAAAGGCAAACCCACATAGTAATCTAATTTGAAGGTTACCAGAGCATAGACAACTGAAGCCAGGTTATTTCTGTCCAGATAGCGGCATAGCTGGGCCACCAACCGAAGTTGGTAGAAGGTGCTCTGTGCCACTGAGGCCACCTGAGCTTCAAGGGACAGAGATGGTTCTAGGAGAACGCCTAAGCTACAAACCTGCTCCTTCAGGGGGAGTGCAACCCCATCCAGTCCATTGTCTCAGCACATCCACAGCCTCACCTGATGAAGATGAAAAGGAAAAATAGAGCTGTGCATCATCAGCATACTGATGACAATACACTCCAAAACTCTGGATGACCGCACTCAATGGTTTCATGTAGATGTTGAACAGCATGGGGGACAAGACTGACCTCTGCAGAACCCCATACTGGAGAATCCACGGGGCCAAGCAAAGTTCCCTAAGCACCACCTTCTGGAGCCGACCAGCCAAGTAGGAGTGGAACCACTGCAATGCAGTACCTCCCACTCCCAACTCGGACAGTCATCTCAGAAGGATACCGTGGCCGATGGTATCGAAAGCCACCAAGAGATCAAGGAGAATCAGCAGAGTCATACTCCCCACATCCTTCTCCCAATGTAGGTCATCATACAGGGCGACCAAGACTGTTTCAGTTCTAGCCTGGACACACATGAATCTGGACTGTGGTATGTGTTCAAATGCAAATTTTCCCTTGCACTATCAGAAATTTTGAGCTGGTATTAAAATGATCAAAAGGTACTTCACTTTTTATTGAATGCCTTTGTTGTATTTTGAACTGAAATTAATATAAAATATTATACAGTATCCATGCATCATAGCTAAGGCAAACTATGTCAGCATCATGGTCTTTACACACACGATCATCACGATTTTTGCACACATCTCCAAACCCAGAGCAAAATGACAGACATGTCTGGTCTCTTAATGATGATCATATCACCACCAAGCAGCAGCTGCACCAGCTGGAGCACACTATGTGGAGGTGCCGGCTCTCCCCTCCCCTCCCTGGAACTCCCATTGATCAATCTTGCAAGCTAACAGTTCCTCACAGTCTCAGCCCAAAAATGCAACCCCAGATGCTTTCTCACACTTGCTTCTGCCCTCAGCTTCCCACCAGCCTAGCACACACACACCTCCAAGTTCTGTCATCACAGGGATCAGAAAGCATCTCCCAAACTACTCACCCTTCCTTGCCACATCTCCCTCCACCTCCTCTCCTTCTTTATCTCCTCCCCTCACCCCACCCACGCCCTGTGCAGGGGAAATGGGTGCTGGAGTGCTTCTCCCTGCTTTGTTCAAGGTACTGATGCAAGTCCTCACAGACAAAGCAGCAGAGAAAGAGGAGCAACTTGCACAGCACTAACCCACAGCTGAAGGTGGTCTACAGTAGGGATTTCAATTCCTCCAAGGCACCCACCTTAATGACACAGGTGCAGGCATGGCTGCAGAGCATCTGCACTTAAGTAGGTGGGTGCTGCCCAATGAAGAAAGGCATTACGGACTGGTTGCCTGTAGCAGCCTCTTAGTAGCAGCAATGGCAACGGCCAAGGACTTGTGCAAACAGCACTGCATTGTGCACTACTGGGTCCTTCCACACACTGAGGAAATGTGGTTGGAGATGCAGGACATGGACGATTGGGACAATGGCAGGCCTAGAGGGAATTTCTGCATGCCATGCAGAGCATTTGAGGTCATAACCACAGAAATTTCCCCAATTGTACAATCTCAAAAGACTTATGCACCGCACAATTGGGGTGAAATGCCACCTACCCATCATGCTCCACAACCTAGCTTTCAATGTGGGCTACTTCACCCTGGCCACCATCTTCATGGTTGACAAGTCCAATGCCTGCAAAAGCTTCAGGGAGACTGTGTGCATGTTCTTCACAAGCTGTACCTTGCAGATATTGTGTCATGATCAGGCCTGTTCCCCTTAGTGTGGGGGAAGGAATTTCAGGTTATCAGTCGGAATCAGATTCTGAACCAGAAGTAACTGGACTAGAAATTAGGGATGTGCTCCGCTCCGATTAGGAGCGTAGAAGCAGTAGCGGATTGGCCTGCTCCGCCTTACCCAGAGGCGGAGTAGGAGCGGACCGCGGACCCCCTAGAAGCAAGGCGAAGAGAAGCGACCATTTTTCGGAGCTCCGAGTTCAGGCGGAGCGCTCCGGTCGCCATCTTGAAAACATTTCGCCATAGGATTGCATTGCGGCAAATAATCGCGCATAACTACGTTGTTTTTGAAGCTATCGTTCTGGAAATTCTTGTGCACAGAGAGTCGTGGATGGGGGTCATTTTGAGACCACTCTCACCTCTCTGCGTGCTGTGGTTCACGTGCAATATTTTTTTAAAAATCGGGGCAACCGCGGGGCTCAAACTGCGTTTCGGCTTTTCGCCCATAGGATTGCATTGAGGGAAAGAATCGGGGATAACTGGGGGGGGGTTTAAGCTATCGTTCTGAAAATTCTTGTGCACAGAGAGTCGTGGATGGGGGTCATTTTGAGACCACTCTCAACTTTCTGCGTGCTGTGGTTCACGTGCAATATTTTTTTAAAAATAGGGTCAACCGCGGGGCTCCGTTTCGGCTTTTCGCCCATAGGATTGCATTGAGGGAAAGAATCGGGGATAACTGGGGGGGGGGTTTAAGCTATCGTTCTGAAAATTCTTGTGCACAGAGAGTCGTGGATGGGGGTCATTTTGAGACCACTCTCAACTTTCTGCGTGCTGTGGTTCACGTGCAATATTTTTTTAAAAATAGGGTCAACCGCGGGGCTCCGTTTCGGCTTTTCGCCCATAGGATTGCATTGAGGGAAAGAATCGGGGATAACTGGGGGGGGGTTTAAGCTATCGTTCTGAAAATTCTTGTGCACAGAGAGTCGTGGATGGGGGTCATTTTGAGACCACTCTCAACTTTCTGCGTGCTGTGGTTCACGTGCAATATTTTTTTAAAAATCGGGGTTTGGGTTTTTTTTATTTTTTTATTTTTATTTTTTTGGAAGCGATGACAGGCACATTCAACTCCCAATCCTGATGAGAATTGATCTCCTCAGAAAGCATCCTCCTCCAATCCCAGCGTTGGAGGGGGGACTAAGGCAGACCCACCCTGAGAACTTTCTGTTTTGTGTCTCTTTGTGGGTTGGCGTTCGTGGAGGGAACACTTAGTTAGTTAGTGCTCCTGCTTTGGACTTTGGAGATAGATTAGGATAGGTTTAGTTTGGCGTGTGTGTGTGTTTGTTTGCTTCTTTCTGACTTGTAGCTTAGTTTGCCCTGTGTTTTCCCCTTACTTTGATTTAATATAAACTTTATTTTTGAATTTTGGAGTGTGTGGTTGGGTTGGTTGGGTTGGTTGCCCCCCCCCCTTCCCTGTATTAAAGCCTGACTGTTCTGCTTTTGTGAAAGCTTTCTTTTGAAAGCATACACACAGTTTTTGTCCCATTTCCCTACATTTATATTCTTAAACATATTTTATTATATTCTTTCACATAGTCCATTAGTATATATTCTCATACATATTATATTAGTATTCATATTTTGTTCTTCTTATAGTAGTGGTTGGTTCTTTTCCCCCCTCCCCTCTCTTAAATCCTGATTGTGTTTCCTTCTATCTTCTATATACCAAATATACCAAAAAAATTGGATTCTCTTTTTCTTCTCTGTGTAACTTCGACGGAGTGGGCTGCTTTTGTCAAGTTCAACAGGCAGCCACAGATTGAGCATTTTGGGGAAAGCATACGCACACCATTTCCCTATTCTTAAACATATTATTATTATATTCTTTGACATAGTCTTAGTAGTCTATTAGTACATTCTCATACATATTATAGTAGTGGTTGGTTCTTTTCCCCCCTCCCCTCTCTTAAATCCTGATTGTGTTTCCTTCTATCTTCTATATACCAAATATACCAAAAAAATTGGATTCTCTTTTTCTTCTCTGTGTAACTTCGACGGAGTGGGCTGCTTTTGTCAAGTTCAACAGGCAGCCACAGATTGAGCATTTTGGGGAAAGCATACGCACACCATTTCCCTATTCTTAAACATATTATATTATATTCTTTGACATAGTCTTAGTAGTCTATTAGTATACATTCTCATACATATTATAGTAGTGGTTGGTTCTTTTCCCCCCTCCCCTCTCTTAAATCCTGATTGTGTTTCCTTCTATCTTCTATATACCAAATATACCAAAAAAATTGGATTCTCTTTTTCTTCTCTGTGTAACTTCGACGGAGTGGGCTGCTTTTGTCAAGTTCAACAGGCAGCCACAGATTGAGCATTTTGGGGAAAGCATACGCACACCATTTCCCTATTCTTAAACATATTATATTATATTCTTTGACATAGTCTTAGTAGTCTATTAGTATACATTCTCATACATATTATAGTAGTGGTTGGTTCTTTTCCCCCCTCCCCTCTCTTAAATCCTGATTGTGTTTCCTTCTATCTTCTATATACCAAATATACCAAAAAAATTGGATTCTCTTTTTCTTCTCTGTGTAACTTCGACGGAGTGGGCTGCTTTTGTCAAGTTCAACAGGCAGCCACAGATTGAGCATTTTGGGGAAAGCATACGCACACCATTTCCCTATTCTTAAACATATTATATTATATTCTTTGACATAGTCTTAGTAGTCTATTAGTATACATTCTCATACATATTAGTAGTAGTAGTATTCATATTTTGTTCTTGTTATAGTAGTGGTTGTCCCATTTCTTGTCCCATTTCCCTACATTTATTAGTAATATTCTTAAACATATTATTATATTCTTGTAGATATTCTTAGTAGTAGATATATATATATATATTAGTATATTCTCATACATTAGTAGTAGTATATTTTATTGTTCTTGTCCCATTTCCCTACATTTAAACATATTATATCTTCTTATACATATTCTTAGTAGTACCTTATACATAGTATTAGTAGTATTAATATTTTGTTAGTCATCATGAAAAGAGGAAGCAGGCGTGCTGAAAGCAGCAAGGCTCAGTCTGCCAGCAGTAAGCAGGCTTCCTCTCCTCCTGTGAAACTCAAACGGGCAACTCCTTGGCTGACTGCTCCAAAACAGAAGCAGGACAAGCAGCAGGCAGAGCCACTCTCTTCTGCAACTTGTGCCCGGCGTTCTCTTTTTGAGGGTGGGAATGGGAAAAGTGCCCGTTTGCAAGAGGCACGTGGCAGCAGTGCCATTAGAGGAGGAGGAGTATCCCCAACTCCTTCATTCTCCTTTCAGCCCACGAGCCCGATGATGGACCTAGACGAGGTCCTCAGCACAGTGGAGGGGGGGGAGGAGGAGGAGGAGGCGGTGGGCCTCCAGGATGTGGGGGCTGAGGAGGAGCAGCAGCAGGCCGAGGCTCTCTCCCCAGTCTCATCCCACACCCCTGTTTCTGTGGCAACACCAGAGAGCTCAGGCGGGCAATTGGTGGTGTCACCACGGAAACGAAAGACAAGCATCGTGTGGGACCACTTTGAGTTGGGAGCGGATCCCCGCTTTGCTGTCTGTCGCCACTGCAAACTCAGCCTAAGCAGGGGTTCATCGACAGGGCATTATGGAACCAGCAGCATGAAGATGCATCTTAAGAGGCAGCACCAGTCGGTCTTGCTGGGGAAAGAGGCGGGCAAGGCGACTGGTTCCAGGGGAAAGCCGAAGGCGGTGGCTGCTGCTGCTGCTGCTGCTGCTGCTGCTGCTGGCACTTCCAGTCTCAGCTCTCCATCTCCCATCCCCACAAGGGTTAGGCAGGCAACCCTGCCGGAAATGGGGTGGGGGAAGTATGGAACCACAAGATGGCGTTTTCCAACGCCCTCCCAGATCACCACGTCAATCGGTGAGATGGTGGCGTTGGACGACCAGCCATTCAGCCTCGTCGACAACGCAGGCTTCAAGAGGCTGATGGCGCTTGTGGTGCCATACTACAAGCTGCCGTGTCGCACCACCCTGAGCAGGCGGGTGGTGCCTTCCCTGTACCGTTCCTGCAGGGAGTTAGTGCTGGGTCGTCTGTGCCAGGCAGAGGCACGGATGGTGCACTTCACCTCGGACATTTGGTCCAGCGAGGGCGGAGTGCACGCTTACCTGTCCCTGACGGCACACTGGTGGGCAGCCGTGGGGCAGGAAGGATCCAGCACTACAGGGACTGGCAAGGAGGGCTACTGCTGGGCCCTCCTCCACACGCAAGTGATGGACCAGTCCCACACGGCAGGGGAGATTACGGAGGCCATGAACCGCATGGTGGATGGGTGGCTAGCTGGGCAGAAGGTCACCCGCGGTTACATGGTCACGGACGGGGGAGCCAACATGGTGAAGGCGGTGCGCGACGGCGGATTCGAGGGCGTCCGCTGCATCGCGCACGTCTTGAACCTGGTGGTGAGGGATGGCCTTGGGATGGGCAGCAGCAAGCCCAACCTCGGTCCCCTGTCCGGGATCCGTAACCTCCTGGAGAGCTGCAGAAAGGTGGCAGGCCATTTCCACCACAGCGTCAAGGGCAGTCGCTTGCTGCGGGAGAAGCAGGAGGAGTTGAATCTCCCGCAGCACAGGCTAGTGCAGGATGTGGTGACACGCTGGAACTCCACCTACCTGATGCTGGAGCGGATGGTGGAGCAACAGCGTGCCATCCACGACTTGTTCAGGGTCAGGGACATGGGCGTCCACCACCTGGGCAAGCAGCAGTGGGACGCCATGTCCCAGCTGGTGGCGGTCCTCAAGCCGTTCCTGAACGCCACCGAGACCCTGAGCAAAAGCTCTGCCCTCCTCAGCCAGGTGATCCCTGTATGCAGGCATCTCCAGAAACAGATGGGCGACTTTCTGGAGTACAGGGATCCCGTCACCGGCAGGCGCTTCGAGCCCGAGGTCCGCGAAGCGGTGACTAGGCTGAGGGACGGCGTGACGCGGAGGCTGGAGCCCATCCAAACCGACAGGGTCCACATGTTGGCAGCCATGTGCGACCCTCGTGTGAAGGATGGGCTTTGTGGGCCAAATAGCAGGCAGCACTGGGTGGAAACGCTGGTGGGCGAAGTGCGGGCGGCATGGGCCAAGAGGGTGGGGCAGAGTGAGGCAGAGGAGCAGGCCACCCCTCCCCGCAGCAGCACCAGCAGCACCAGCAGCAGCCTCACCTGCATCCCTCCCAGCAGCAGCACAGGCGAGGGGTATTGGGAAGAGGCTCTGCACACCGTGTTTGGGCAGAGACCCTCCCCAGCCACCAGCCAGGATGACGCTGCAACCACCGTGCAGCGTTACCTGTCAGAGCCCATCGAGGACTCCTCCATGGACCCCCTGGCCTACTGGTCATCCCGTTTTCAGATTTGGCCGGACCTGGCGCGGGTGGCCATGGATCGACTCAGCTGCCCACCCACCAGTGTTCCAAGCGAGAGGGTGTTCTCTATGGCGGGCGACATAGTGACCCCTCACCGCTCTCGCTTGGAGCCGGACTTGGTGGAGCAGCTGGTCTTTCTGAAGGGCAATCTCCCCCTGCTGGGATACCCCACCCTCAAGCCCTCGTGGGAGTGACAGGCAGGCTCCCTTTAATTCCACCCCTCCTTGGGTTGGCAGGCACACTACAGTTCAGGCAGGCTGGTTTTTTCTCTGTAGGCACTAGGCAGAGTTTGTCACCGTGCGTGTGTGTGACTGACTGTGAGGGCAAAGCACCGCACTTGAGTTCATTTCATTTCTGTGGCGTCCGGTACAGCTTAGTCAACTCATCCGGATAGTTTTCCACCCAGTTCCAAAAGACTCCATTTATTTATTTATTTATTTATTTATTTATTTAATTACATTTATATACCGCCCCACAGCCAAAGCTCTCTGGGCGGTTTACAACCGTTTGTCCATGATTGACTGCACGTTTAGGTGAGGTGCAAGCAGGGGGCAAGGCAATGCCTGGCACCACCACCACCACTAGCCAGGCTGCCTCTCTCCAGCAGTCCACGGGTCGCCCTTTGGAGTGCCCTGGGAGTGGAAGACGTACTCCCTGATCCAGAAGTATGGTTTTTTGAGAAGCAAACAGGCGAGTCCTCGCCTTTGAGAAGCAACCTTTCACTTGAACTCATGGAAGTCATTGACTTCAGCACAGCCACTACATAGAGGCTGTGGACCTCTGGGTGACTCCATCAGTGTGCTGATTTTGAGAAGCAACCTTTCACTGAAACTCATTCACTTCCCCAATTGAGGGTGAGGGAGGTTACACTCCAGCAGTCCACGGGTCGCCCTTTAGATAGCTCTGGGATCAAATGGAGTCCTTGATCTGTGTGCTGATTTTGAGAAGCAACCTTTCACTGAAACTCATTCACTTCCCCAATTGAGGGTGAGGGAGGTTACACTCCAGCAGTCCACGGGTCGCCCTTTAGATAGCTCTGGGATCAAATGGAGTCCTTGATCTGTGTGCTGATTTTGAGAAGCAACCTTTCACTGAAACTCATTCACTTCCCCAATTGCGGCTGGTACTCCAACAGTCCACCGAACGCCCATAGCACAGCCACTTAGTGCATAGGGACAGTTTAAGTTTCCTCCTGAGAAGTGAGCACTCACTTCAACTCATGACAGCCATTGACTTCACCACAGCCACTACTGCGGATGCTGTGGTCCTCCAGGATGTGGGGATAAGTAGCAGTCGCTGGTCGAGCTTCTCTCCCCAGTCTCATATGGAGCAATTTTGAGCTCTCACTTCGACTTCAAGTTCAGACACTTGAGCACAGCCCCTACGGTGGAGGCACAGCTGGCCGTGCCTCTCTCCCCAACCACTGACTGCACAGGGACAGTTTAAGTTTCCTCCTGAGAAGTGAGCACTCACTTCAACTCATGACAGCCATTGACTTCACCACAGCCACTACTGCGGATGCTGTGGTCCTCCAGGATGTGGGGATAAGTAGCAGTCGCTGGTCGAGCTTCTCTCCCCAGTCTCATATGGAGCAATTTTGAGCTCTCACTTCGACTTCAAGTTCAGACACTTGAGCACAGCCCCTACGGTGGAGGCACAGCTGGCCGTGCCTCTCTCCCCAACCACTGACTGCACAGGGACAGTTTAAGTTTCCTCCTGAGAAGTGAGCACTCACTTCAACTCATGACAGCCATTGACTTCACCACAGCCACTACTGTGGATGCTGTGGTCCTCCAGGATGTGGGGATAAGTAGCAGTCGCTGGTCGAGCTTCTCTCCCCGGTCTCGTCCCACCCCTCTTCCGCTGTAACCCTGTCTTTGAGAAGCAAGCTGTCACTTCAACTCATGGACTTCCCCTATGTGCGGGTGGTACTCCAGTAGTCGACCGATCGCCCATAGCACAGCCACTTAGTGCGTAGGGACAGTTTAAGTTTCCTCCTGAGAAGCAAGCTGTCACTTCAACTCATGGACTTCCCCTATGTGCGGGTGGTACTCCAGTAGTCGACCGATCGCCCATAGCACAGCCACTTAGTGCGTAGGGACAGTTTAAGTTTCCTCCTGAGAAGCAAGCTGTCACTTCAACTCATGGACTTCCCCTATGTGCGGGTGGTACTCCAGGTGTCCACCGATCGCCCATACCACAGCCACTTTGTGTGTACGGACAGTTTAATTTTCCTGAGAAGTGAGCACTCACTTCAACTCATGGACTTCCCCAATTGCGGCTGGTACTCCAACAGTCCACCGAACGCCCATATCACAGCCACTTAGTGCATAGGGACAGTTTAAGTTTCCTCCTGAGAAGTGAGCTTTCACTTCGACTCATGACAGCCATTGACTTCACCACAGCCACTTCTCGGTGGATGCTTTGTTCCACCAGGATGTGGGTGAGGAGGATTAGTTGCAGCAGCTGGCCGAGCGTCTCTCCCCAGTCTCGCAATTCAAGTTATCTGAGAAGTGAGCTTTCACTTCGACTCATGGACTTCCCCTATGTGTGGGAGGTACTCCAGCAGTCGACCGATCGCCCATAGAACAGCCACTTAGTGTGTACGGACAGTTTAATTTTCCTGAGAAGTGAGCACTCACTTCAACTCATGAAACTCATGAAAGCCATAGACTTCCGATGCAACCTCTCTCTCCTCAGTCTCATCCTCTTCCTCTTCCCCTTCTGCTGTAACCCGTCTTTGAGAAGCAAGCTTTCACTTAAACTCATCATTCACTTCCCCAACTGAGGGAGGTAAAGTCCAGCAGTCCACGGGTCGCCCTTTGGAGTGCCCTGGGAGTGGAAGACGTACTCCCTGATCCCGAAGTATGGTTTTGAGAAGTAAGCTGTCACTTGAACTCATGAGCCTCTGTGCAAAAGCTGTCCTTGTGTGTGTGGTTGTGAGTGTTACTGCAGCTGCCTGTCTCGCTGCGAAAATGAAACAGGCAAGTCCTCGCCTTTGAGAAGCAACCTTTCACTTAAACTCATGGAAGTCATTGACTTCAGCACAGCCACTACGTAGAGGCTGTGGACCTCTGGGTGACCCGATCAGTGTGCTGATTTTGAGAAGCAACCTTTCACTGAAACTCATTCACTTCCCCAATTGCGGCTGGTACTCCAGTAGTCCACCGAACTCCCATAGCACAGCCACTTAGTGCATAGGGACAGTTTAAGTTTCCTCCTGAGAAGTGAGCACTCACTTCAACTCATGACAGCCATTGACTTCACCACAGCCACTACTGCGGATGCTGTGGTCCTCCAGGATGTGGGTGAGGATTAGTCGCAGCAGCTGGTCGAGCTCCTCTCCCTGGTCTCATATGGAGCAATTTTGAGCTCTCACTTCGACTCCAAGTTCAGACACTTGAGCACAGCCCCTACGGTGGAGGCACAGCTGGCCGTGCCTCTCTCCCCAACCACTGACTGCACAGGGACAGTTTAAGTTTCCTCCTGAGAAGTGAGCACTCACTTCGACTCATGACAGCCGTTGACTTCACCACAGCCACTTTGTGTGGGATGCTGTGGTCCTCCAGGATGTGGGGATTAGTAGTAGCCACTGGTCGAGCTTCTCTCCCCGGTCTCGTCCCACCCCTCTTCCGCTGTAACCCTATCTTTGAGAAGCAAGCTGTCACTTCAACTCATGGACTTCCCCTATGTGCGGGTGGTACTCCAGGTGTCCACCGATCGCCCATAGCACAGCCACTTAGTGCGTAGGGACAGTTTAAGTTTCCTCCTGAGAAGTCAGCACTCACTTCAACTCATGACAGCCATTGACTTCACCACAGCCACTTCTCGGTGGATGCTTTGTTCCACCAGGATGTGGGTGAGGATTAGTAGCAGAAGCTGGTCGAGCTTCTCTCCCCAGTCTCATATGGAGCAATTTTGAGCTCTCACTTCGACTCCAAGTTCAGACACTTGAGCACAGCCCCTACGGTGGAGGCACAGCTGGCCGTGCCTCTCTCCCCAACCACTGACTGCACAGGGACAGTTTAAGTTTCCTCCTGAGAAGTGAGCACTCACTTCGACTCATGACAGCCGTTGACTTCACCACAGCCACTTTGTGTGGGATGCTGTGGTCCTCCAGGATGTGGGGATTAGTAGTAGCCACTGGTCGAGCTTCTCTCCCCGGTCTCGTCCCACCCCTCTTCCGCTGTAACCCTATCTTTGAGAAGCAAGCTGTCACTTCAACTCATGGACTTCCCCTATGTGCGGGTGGTACTCCAGGTGTCCACCGATCGCCCATAGAACAGCCACTTAGTGTGTACGGACAGTTTAATTTTCCTGAGAAGTGAGCACTCACTTCAACTCATGACAGCCATTGACTTCACCACAGCCACTACTGCGGATGCTGTGGTCCTCCAGGATGTGGGTGAGGATTAGTCGCAGCAGCTGGTCGAGCTCCTCTCCCTGGTCTCGTCCCACCCCTCTTCCGCTGTAACGCCCTCTTTGAGAAGCAAGCTGTCACTGAAACTCATGAAAGCCATAGACTTCCGAAGCAACCTTTCACTTCAACTCATTGACTTCCCCTTTGAGAAAAAGCTAAGCTCCAGTAATGCACCGTTTTTCCGTGGGACAGCTCTCTTTCGAGAAGCTGCACTGCATATGCAGCAGTGCCATGGCTTTGAGAAGCCGAGACCCATCCCAGCCACCGGGAACCGGAGGAAAACTCCAGCAGTCCACGGGTCACCCTTTAGATAGCTCGGGGATCAAATGGAGTCCTTGATCTGTGTGCTGATTTTGAGAAGCAACCTTTCACTGAAACTCATTCACTTCCCCAATTGTGGCTGGTACTCCAACAGTCCACCGAACTCCCATAGCACAGCCACTTAGTGCATACTAGGGACAGTTTAAGTTTCCTCCTGAGAAGTCAGCACTCACTTCGACTCATGACAGCCATTGACTTCACCACAGCCACTTTGTGTGGGATGCTGTGGTCCTCCAGGATGTGGGGATTAGTAGTAGTCACTGGTCGAGCTTGTCTCCCCGGTCTCGTCCCACCCCTCTTCCGCTGTAACCCTGTCTTTGAGAAGCAAGCTGTCACTTCAACTCATGGACTTCCCCTCAGAGAAAAAGCTAAGCTCCAGCAGTCCACCGATCTCCCGTAGCACAGCCACTACATTTCCTGAGAAGTGAGCTCTCACTTCAACTCGTCTTGTAGTGCGCCCGCCGAGTTGAGCACAGCCACTACAGTGGAGGCGCCTGCCCGCCTGCCTGGGAGCCATCCTTGTGAGGTAGCTGGATCTGCTGGGACTGACTCCCCCACAGATCTATGGCTTACTTGTGCAAGGTACCAGCTTTTCTGGGCCCGCCAACCCATGCCTGCCTGCCTGTCTGCCCGCCTCCCCCGGGGTGCTGCTGTGGTGGGGCATCTGCCAGGACTGACTCCTCGCCTGCTCTGCCCGCCTGGTGCCTGGGAGATGGGCTTTGCGGTTCGTGGCCAGCACCCTCCGGCACGCTTGCTCCCAGTCGTCCTCCTCTGTGCCCCTCAAGGCGTAACTGCTGGCTTAGAAAGAAACAACCAGCCATCTTTGCCTCACTTTGCGCCCACTTATGGGTTGGTTTGCTATGCGTTAGTGCTCAAGCCATCCTTGCGGCACTACAATGCATGCTGCCTGCCTGCTTTCCCTCCCTTCTCCCCTTCCCGCCTTGCAGCGATGGTGTATGTGTCTTGCTTTGACTAAGGGGAGAAGTCCTTCCTGCGCTCACTTAGACTTTATCAAATTCAATAATCCCTTTTTCAAATGTGCCAGAAGATTTAGGGTTATCTCGTGGCATGTTGGGATTGCCTTGGAACTGGCCCCATTGAGCTGTCTGCAATTGCAACTTTAAATCCCTGACATACTGGAGTGTTCAAATTTCAAAAGTTCCCCTAACATCAGGGGATGATGGGATTGCCTTGAAACTTGGTGTCCATGGGGACACATGGGTAAGCTGTCATGGGACCAAAGGATAGGTTTCTAACGTGCAAATTGACGTAGTTGTAGAATGGGACTTGATTTGGGGTGAGTTAAAAAGTTTAAGCCGCGCCAAAAATCAGGGGATGATGGGATTTGCTTGCAACTTGGCGTGCATGTGGACACATGGATAAGCTGCCCTGGTGCCGAGTTTGAGGTTTCTAACATGCAAATTGACGGAGCTATCCCAAGGGGTGTGAATGGGGTGCCCGATTTTCATAAATTCCCCAAAAATCAGGGGATGATGGGATTGCCTTGAAACTTGGCGTGCATGTGGACACGTGGATAAGCTATCATGGTGCTGAGTTTGAGGTTTCTAACGTGCAAATTGACGTAGTTGTAGAATGGGACAATTTGGGGTGAGTTAAGCCATGCCAAAAATCAGGGGATGATGGGATTTGCTTGCAACTTGGCGTGCATGTGGACACATGGATAAGCTGCCCTGGTGCCGAGTTTGAGGTTTCTAACATGCAAATTGACGGAGCTATCCCAAGGGGTGTGAATGGGGTGCCCGATTTTCATAAATTCCCCAAAAATCAGGGGATGATGGGATTGCCTTGAAACTTGGCGTGCATGTGGACACGTGGATAAGCTATCATGGTGCTGAGTTTGAGGTTTCTAACGTGCAAATTGACGGAGCTATCTAAAGGGGTGTGAATTAGGGTTATGGGAGGTGCGTTAGAGGGTAGAGCCGCGCCAAAAATCAGGGGATGATGGGATTTGCTTGCAACTTGGCGTGCATGTGGACACATGGATAAGCTGCCCTGGTGCCGAGTTTGAGGTTTCTAACATGCAAATTGACGGAGCTATCCCAAGGGGTGTGAATGGGGTGCCCGATTTTCAAAAATTCGCCAAAAATCAGGGGATGATGGGATTGCCTTGAAACTTGGCGTGTGTGTGTATACGCCCATGAGGTGTCATGGTGCCAAACGTGAGGTTTCTAACTTCAACGGAAAAAAAGTTGTTTACTTTTTTAGCTTTCAATGCAAGCCTATGGGGGGGCAAAAACGGAGCTCCGGATCCGATCCGGAGCTCCGAGCGGAGCGGAGCGGAAGTGGGCGGAGCGGGGGCGGGGCGGAGCGACCCGCTCCGAAAAATGGCGGATCTGCAAGTGAAGCGGAGCGGGGGGTCCGTGCACACCCCTACTAGAAATGTACCAGCCAATGCAGGAAGCAGGGGAGGAGATTCTCCCAGCCTCTTCAGAAGCCAGGGATGAATCTTCACCAGACTATCAGAGAAAAAGCTAACTACTCAGAGTCTGTGGGAACTCAGCTTTCCTCAGAGGGGGAGGGAACTTCAGAGTTGACCATTCCCAGAGTTTGCTGCAGACTCAAACGGGCAGAGCTAAAAGAAGACAAGAAGCAATCAGCTCAGCTGGCTTCTCACCAAAGGTTTCTTCAAAAGAACCCTCGCTGAAATAAAGTGGCTCAGGGGGGGAAACCCTCCGTTTTATTGAAAGGACAATTGTCTAGCTTGGTAGCCAAGTTTTAGCCTAGAGGAAAGTTCCTAGAGTTTAGACTCTCTTCAGGTGCAAAGAGATATTTATTTGCTAAATAAAGTTTTGTGGATTACTTGGCAGACCTCTTTATTATCTCACTCCACAGTGGGAGGGCTTGGAAGCATGACACGTTATCAGCATCAGGGCTGAGAGAAAAAATGTGCAGGGATTCCATGCACTGGCTTCCCTTGTGCCATGGGGGCACTAGACTCCATCCACTGTGTATCCTCCCCCTCACCATGAAAAGTGAAAAGTACTACAACTGCAAAAACTACTAGAGCATCATTGTATAGATGCTTCTGGATGCCAAAGGGAGATTTCTGGATATCTACACTGGCTTCTGCGGGAGAAGCCATGACTCAACTATATTCTGGAATTCCTCTCCGGCTGATAAGCTCACCATGAGAAGGTTTTTCACACACTCATCCTCACAATAGTTTGTAGGCTTCCCGTGCACCCACTTGTCCTTGCAGACCAGGCATTTGCCCTTCAGCCATGGCTGATGGTGCCCTTCTGTGCCCCTAGGATGACCAAGAAGAAGGACTTCAACTAATACCCAAGCTACAAGAGGATGCCTGTGGAGCAGGATTTTGGTCAGCTCAAGGTGCGCTGGCGATAATTATATACACTGCTGGATATAAGGCAGACATCACCCCAGACAACATAATCTGCTGCATTTTGCATAACAACTGCCAGTCAAGGGTGACATCTTTTTCTAGGAGCACCCAGATCTACCAGGACATGATGCACAGCCTGTAGATAGAACTGGGGTCCCTCCATATCTGTTGCCAGCAACAGAAACCACCAATTGATGCACACCACAATTACTGGATGAATCTGGAGCCACTATCTCCCACATCTGTCGTGAGTAATGGGACAATGCAACCATTATGGCGTTACAGCTGCCCCAAATCTGCAGCAGCTTCTCCCCCAGCGAGCAGCCCCCCTTGACACCATCATCCCTCAAGCAAAATACCCATCACTCCCCACATTACAGTGGTGAAGCCAAACTGTGCCTTAACCCAGCTCTAGCAGTTACTAGCAATCCCCCCTTTTCAAGAAAGCCAAACAGGTGAACAAGCCAGTAAAGACGGGAGTCAGAAAGCTGGCCAATCAGAAAAGGGCAGGTGATGTAGCTGCAGAGCATGGAATGGCACGATATATTTTCCACAGCAAGGGAAGATGGGATACAGTGCACTCAGGTGGGAGAATTGCAGAGGGACGGGGGTGGTGGTAATGAGTCAAATTACACACAGTAGCTTAATAAGCTATGCACAGTAGCTTATTTGCCTGATCAGGTAGCGGGGCATTGGGGGCTATTTCGAAAATAAGCTACTGTGTGTAGGTTATTAAGCCATCATGGGTTAAAGTGACATCCAAACCAAGTCGTATAATTCCTCAGAACAGAAGTTCATTGCAAAGTGATTAGAGGATAAAAGAAGTTGGGCAGGACAGGAAAAATTGCTATTCCTTCTTACAAACCTGAGCTACAGGGTTATATTTTATTTTAAAAAAATAAAAAAAATTATCTATAAAGAAGGAATGGGTTAATTGTATGATTGATTGTCAAGATGATATTGTTTAATAAAAGGAGAGAGTGTGTTCATAGTAGGGGACTTTACTTTAACAGTGCAACCAGGGCAGGGTAGGATATTTTAGGATTTGTGTGTTTGTTTTGTTTTGTTGCTTTTTGTAAATAACTTTTGTTTTTTAAACTTTTTATATGAATTTTATTCTGGAATTGTGGGTTTGTTTATTTATTTATTACATTTATACCCCACCCTTTTCCTTCCAAGGAACCCAAGGTGGCGTTACATAATCCTCCTCCTCTCCATTTTGTTCTCACAACAACAACCCTGTGAGGTTGGCTGGGCTGAGAGTCTGTGACCGGCCCAAAGTCACCCAGCAGGCTTCCATAGCTGAGTGGAGACAAGAACCCAGATCTCCTGACTCCCACTACAATGCTTTAGCCATTACACCACACTGTCTATCATGTGTTGCCTATGGCAATTTGCTAAAGCAATAAAGACTGAGGGTTATTTCCTTGAGAGTCTAGAGTTTAACAGTCCCTTCACAAACCCTTCATTTCCCTGGGGTCTAGAATTTTATAAACCATTCACAACCCAAAACATCTGTGGAGGATGACACTGTAATGACAGAATGGAGGCACAGAAAAATACTTTTTCACTGCCCTCACCACCACAAACTAGTGATTTTGTCTACTTCCAGTGTCACCTCCCCAATCCATAAATCAACCAGATCTTGACAGGTTTGCCAGCTCTAGTGGCTGGAAGCCCCCCAACCCCAGTGTTTAAGAATCCTTCAAGATCCATTAGTTTCTGAAGGCAGAGCCCCTTTCATAGGCTCTCTGCCCCTGCAGAGGTTCAAAGTCCCAGCAAGTCTAAACCCCGCCCATGTTATCTCTCTATGCCAATGGGGTTCTTAAACACACACACCCTATCCCTGGGCTGGCATCAAGGATTGGCATGGTGGGGCACCTGCCCAGGGCCCCTACCCCAGGAGGGGTCCACAGCCTAGAGCCTCCTGGGCTTCTTTCTCTCCTTCACCATTGCAAGCTGTTTGTTCACCCTGCTCTTGTTCTGACCGAGACAACACTGATGGTGCGGAGGAGCAGTACATAATACTGCCTATTTGCTCATTAGCTTTCTGCCTGATAATCAAGTAAGTGGAACCAATAATGCGGAAGTGGAGGAGGAGCTGGCAACAATACTAGTAACTGGGTAGAGTCACTGTGAGTGGAGGCCACTAAGGATTACTTGCCCAAAGGCCCTTCAAAACCGCCATACCCACAGATGACCATCATCCTGACCAATGAAAGACTGATCAAGTTGTATCCTGCCACATGCGTAGGGCCAGATATTGAGATAGGCCAGTACAATCAACTTGGGGGGAAACACACACCCCGCATTGGACTCACTTGTATCAGCTCAGGTAGGGAGACAGTTGGGTAGGAGGGCAGAATCTCTATCCTGCTTTGCTCCCCTGTCATGAGATGCACACATCCAAATCCTGGAGTCTGACAGACAGGGTATCTCAACAGGCAGATGGATTCATGATAGATCCCTGCAACTCCACTTTCCCACCCATTGGATCTTGCCTGCCAGGTCAGCTTTTCATCCAGGATAAAGGCTTGAATTACACAGCTCTTCTGAAGTTACTGACCCAGCAATGAACAACAGCATTTTATGACTTCATGGGTTTTTACTAAAGCAGTCAAGAATCTGTCAGTTAGATGGTGGAACAGAAGAGGAACAGCTACAGGATGCCACATACACATATCACACACACACCTTTACAATGAGACTTTTAAAAAGCCTTCAGTGGCACCAATAGAGGCCTTTTGCACACCTTGCTGCTGCAATAGGAGAGGAGTGATTTTTCTGAAAGGGGGCACTGCATTGAAGAGGGGAACGTTAGGATTTCCTGTTCCGGCAGTGCCCTCCCCCTCAAAGTGCCTGACATACTGCAATTAGGCATGAAACATTTTCCATTGGCACCAATAGAAGCTTTTAAAAGCCTCATAGCAGTGGGGGAGTGAGGAGGGGAATCATAGAATAGTAGAGTTGGAAGGGGTCTGTGAGGCCATCAAGTCCAGCCCCCTGCTCAATGCAGGAATCTACCTTAAAGCATACCTGACAGATGGCTGTCCAGCTGCCTCTTGAATAACTCATCGTACTACTCTAGCAGTCAGGAAGTTTTACATGACGTCCAGCTTCCTTCAACTTGAGCACAATATTCCATGTTCTGCACTCTGGGATGATTAAGGAGAGATCCTGGCCTTCCTGTGCATGATTCTTCTAATGTTTCTATAACTTCCACCTACCATCCAGGAAAAGTTTTATGGTTCTGCTGAATGCGTAAACAAGTCCTAAGAATGGCTTTAGATATTACAAATACAGGAAGCTAATTACACAATTACTTTGACCATTGGCTGCTGCGGCATGTTAGTAAGATCTGAAGTAGAAGTTGTAAGGATGTGCAGCCTATAGATAAGAGACCTGCAAAACAGAAAAGTCAGAGCCCCAATAACAGCTCAAAACGAACACACAAGGTGCAAGAGAACTAACCACTAGACCAGTGAGATAATTTCATAAAACTTTGATAAACCTATATGACAAATAGAGCACTTGCTGATACACATCAAATTATAAAGGGTGCAAATATTTCCAATGTCTATATACAATCTATATTAATCATATCAATATCATAACAACCATATCAGCCATAATCATATCAGTCTACAAAGAGACATACAAGTCCCAATAAATGATGGTGAGGATTTTTGGAACTTTCAACAGACTGAACTGTGAAAGTTTCCTGTATGTAATGGATAAATGTTAATCAGGAATGCTGGTCACGTGAATATTGGAGATAACATTATGTGTAGGGGTGTGCACAGACCCCCCGCTCCGCTTCACTTGCAGATCCGCCATTTTCCGGATCGGGCCGCTCCGCCCTGCCCCCGCTCCGCCCACTTCCGCTCCACTCCGCCCGGAGCTCCGGATCCGGATCCGGAGCTCCGTTTCCCCCCCCCCCATAGGCTTGCATTGAAAGCTAAAAAATTATACAACTTTTTTTCTGTTCAAGTTAGAAACCTCATGTTTGGCACCATGACACCTCATGGGGATATACACACGCATGCCAAGTTTCAAAGCAATCCCATCATCCCCTGATTTTTGGCAAATTTTTGAAAATCGGGCACCCCACACACAACATCCCTGCGAGGTGGGCAGGGGAGGAGGGAGGGAAGGCAGGCAGGCATGCAGCTGGCATTTCTGGGGGCATAAGGAAGTGAGCCAAGGATAAGCCAGTAATGCATATAAAATGGAATAAATCAATCAATAAACAAAGGAGGGGTGGAATTAAAAGCAGCAGTGTTGCTCAATAAACAACAAGAAGAACTTTTTTTAAAAGGCTATATCTGTCTTTTACCAGCAATAGGGGGACGTGCCCGGGGGAGGGGGAAGTAGCTGCCAGTTCAAGACACTGACAGCCACAGCTCTGAGAAGAAGTAAAACGCTCACTTCGACTCAGAACAGGCATTGCTCCACCACTGAAAAGTGACCATTCACTTCAACTCATGATAGGCATTGCTCCACCGTTTTACTCTCTTTGGAAGGCTCTAATGGCCTTCCAGTGCAGGAGAGAGTGGGGGCACGTCCACGATGAGATGCCCTAGGGGAGCTCATCCCCTTGCACCACATCGATTCAGTTGTTCCCCAAGGTTAGGGTGGGGAGCAGTGCTGTGTTTCTATCTCTTATTCTTGGCTTAGTATATGATTTCAGGTTGTGTTTGTGCATTTGGTGGGGCTACTGTGTTAAAAAACACGGGGAAAAGCCCGTTCAGATGAAGAAAGAGAAGTTTCCCAGAATCCCAAGTTACCTGTTTTGCCTATGCCCTCCTCCAACTTTGGGATCATCATGACCGGGAGCTGACTCTGCCCCTCAGCCCTTTGAAAAAGGTATTTTTCCCGCCGATTTTTTAAAAACGTCTAGCCCACGACCCGTACGATGCAGAAAGTTGAGAGTGGTCTCAAAATGACCCCCATCCACGACTCTCTGTGCACAAGAATTTTCAGAACGATAGCTTAACCCCCCCCCCAGTTATCCCCGATTCTTTCCCTCAATGCAATCCTATGGGCGAAAAGCCGAAAACGCAGTTTGAGCCGCGCGGTTGACCCGATTTTCACAAAAATATAGCCCGCGACCCGTACGATGCAGAAAGTTGAGAGTGGTCTCAAAATGACCCCCATCCACGACTCTCTGTGCACAAGAATTTCCAGAACGATAGCTTAAACCCCCCCCCCAGTTATCCCCGATTCTTTCCCTCAATGCAATCCTATGGGCGAAAAGCCGAAAACGCAGTTTGAGCCGCGCGGTTGACCCGATTTTCACAAAAATATAGCACGCGACCCAGACAACGCAGAAAGTTGAGAGTGGTCTCAAAATGACCCCCATCCACGACTCTCTGTGCACAAGAATTTCCAGAACGATAGCTTCAAAAACAACGTAGTTATGCGCGATTATTTGCCGCAATGCAATCCTATGGCGAAATGTTTTCAAGATGGCGACCGGAGCGCTCCGCCTGAACTCGGAGCTCCGAAAAATGGGCGTTTCTCTTCGCCTTGCTTCTAGGGGGTCCGCGGTCCGCTCCTACTCCGCCTCTGGGTAAGGCGGAGCAGGCCAATCCGCTACTGCTTCTACGCTCCTAATCGGAGCGGAGCACATCCCTAATTATGTGCATGTTAGAATCCAGGCAGCCTGGAAAACACCTGGACCAGATGGGCTTCTTGGTTCCTGTTATAAGAACTTTGAGAAGGAGCTTTTGCAACCCCTACAAAATGTAATGAACTCTATTTTGAACAGTGGGAAGATACCTGAGACATGGAAGATGGCACATGCAGCCTATAGATAAGAGACCTGTAAAACAGAAAAGTCAGAATCCCCAATAACAGCTCAAAATGAACAGCTTCGGCTATTGGGTGGTATAGAAATGCAATAAATAAATAAATAAATAAATAATAACTCTAATACCTAAAGAGGACAGGATTTGACTTTGACAAAAAATTATAGACCAATATCATTATTGAACAATAACTTCAAGCTATTTACAATGATATCGGTGGGAAAGACTTTAAAATTTTACTTCAAGAATTTATTCATGGAGATCAAACTGGGGTTTTTTTTACCAAAAAGACAGCTGAAAGACAACGTTAGAAAAGTATTAAACATCTTGGAGTATTTCGAAAATCATCTGGAAAAGCAAGCTGTGCTGATTTTCCTTAATGCAGAGAAGGCCTTTGACAATCTTAATTGGAATTTCTTATTTAAGATCTTGGAAGAAATGAGCTTTGGAGAAAATTTTATAAAATAGATCAAATCAAATTATATTTCACAATATCCTCAAATAATTATTAACTGAGATTTGACAAAATCATGTGAGATACAAAGAGGAACAAGACAAGGTTGTCCTTTGTTCTGGTGTTGGAAGTATTGGATAGAGATATAAGGCAAGAGGAAAGAACTGGAGGAGTAAAGATTTAAAAAGAGTCATATAAATTCAGAGCTTTTGCGGATGATGGTGCTTACCTTGGAAGATCCTCTAAAGGGAATTGAAATTGTGATGAATAAATTGAAAGAATTTGGTGCAGTAGCAGGTTTTAGGGTGAATAAACAGAAGACAAAGATGTTAACAAAAAATATGAAATCCCAAGAGCAAACAAAGTGGACAGAAAAAAACAGGTTTTAAGATAGAAAAGAAGATAAAATATTTGGGAATTACTCTAACAAATATGAATTGTATGTTGTTTCATAAAAATGATGTTAAGGTGTGGAATGAAATTAAAAAGATTTAGTAAGATGGGATAAGGTTCAACTGTCACTTCTGGGGAGAATTGCTACAATCAACATGAATGAGTTACAATTCAAGCAATGGCAGAAAGATATATAGAATCATAGAATCATAGAATAGCAGAGTTGGAAGGGGCCTACAAGGCCATCGAGTCCAACCCCCTGCTCAATGCAGGAATCCACCCTAAAGCATCCCTGACAGATGGTTGTCCAGCTGCCTCTTGAATGCCTCTAGTGTGGGAGAGCCCACAACTTCCCTAGGTAGCTGATTCCACTGTCGCACTGCTCTAACAGTCAGGAAGTTTTTCCTGATGTCCAGCCGGAATCTGGCTTCCTTTAACTTGAGCCCGTTATTCCGTGTCCTGCACTCTGGGAGAATCGAGAAGAGATCCTGGCCCTCCTCTGTGTGACAACCTTTTAAGTATTTGAAGAGTGCTATCATGTCTCCCCTCAATCTTCTCTTCTCCAGGCTAAACATGCCCAGTTCTTTCAGTCTCTCTTCATAGGGCTTTGTTTCTAGACCTCTGATCATCCTCGTTGCCCTCTTCTGAACACGCTCCAGCTTGTCTGCGTCCTTCTTGAATTGTGGAGCCCAGAACTGGACGCAATACTCTAGATGAGGCCTAACCAGGGCCGAATAGAGAGGAACCAGTACCTCACGTGATTTGGAAGCTATACTTCTATTAATGCAGCCCAAAATAGCATTTGCCTTTCTTGCAGCCATATCGCACTGTTGGCTCATATTCAGCTTGTGATCTACAACAATTCCAAGATCTTTCTCGTTTGTAGTATTGCTGAGCCAAGTGTCCCCCATCTTGTAACTGTGCATTTGGTTTCTATTCCCTAAATGTAGAACTTGGCATTTATCCCTATTAAATTTCATTCTGTTGTTTTCAGCCCAGCACTCCAGCCTATCAAGATCACTTTGAAGTTTGTTTCTGTCTTCCAGGGTATTAGCTATCCCACCCAATTTGGTGTCATCTGCAAATTTGATCAGCGTTCCCTGCACCTCCTCGTCCAAATCATTAATAAAAATGTTGAAGAGCACTGGGCCCAGGACTGAGCCCTGCGGCACCCCACTCGTTGCCTCTCCCCAGTTTGAGAAGGTTCCATTGATAAGTACTCTTTGAGTCCGATTCTGTAGCCAACTGTGGATCCACCTAATAGTTGTTCCATCTAGCCCACTTTTAGCTAGTTTGTTAATCAGAATGTCATGTGGTACTTTGTCAAAAGCTTTGCTGAAGTCAAGATATATGACATCCACAGCATTCCCACAGTCCACAAGGGAGGTTATCCTATCAAAAAATGAGATCAAATTAGTCTGACAGGATTTGTTCCTGACAAATCCATGTTGGCTTCTAGTAATCACTGCATTGATTTCAAGGTGTTTACAGATTGACTTCTTTATAATCTGCTCCAGAATTTTCCCAGGGATGGATGTCAGGCTGACTGGTCTGTAGTTCCCAGGTTCCTCCTTTTTGCCCTTTTTGAAGATAGGGACAACGTTAGCCCTCCTCCAGTCGTCCGGCACCTCACCCGTCTTCCATGATTTTGCAAAGATAATAGACAAAGGTTCTGAGAGTTCTTCCGCTAGCTCCTTCATTACTCTTGGATGCAGTTCATCGGGCCCTGGGGATTTGAACTCATTCAAGGAAATTAGGTGTTCTTTGACCATTTGTTTATCAATCTCAAACTGCAATCCTGCCCCCTCAACTTCTGCTTCACTTTTTCCAGGGGGGTCATAGATCCGCTTTTGGGAGAAGACCGAGGCAAAGTAGGAATTGAGCACTTCAGCCTTTTGTTTGTCGTCTGTTATCAATTTGCCATCCTCATTAAGCAGTTGAACCACCATTTCTTTCCTCTGTCTTTTACTACTCACGTATCTGAAGAAAGCCTTTTTATTGCTTTTAGCATCCCTCGCTAATCTCAGCTCATTCACAGCTTTAGCCTTCCTGACGCCATTTCGGCACTTCTGCGCCACTTGTCTGTACTCTTCTTTTGTAGCCTGGCCTTCCTTCCACTTCCTATATGTATCCCTTTTTGTTTTCAGTTCATCAATAAGTTTTTTGTGGAGCCACATTGGTTTCCTCTGTTGTCTTCTATCTTTTCTCCTTGTTGGAATTGTTTGTAACTGTGCCTTTAAAATTTCCTTTTTTAGATACTCCCACCCATCCTGCACTCCTTTTCTTTTTAGGCTCCCTTGCCACGGGACCTTACTTATTATAGTTCTGAGTTTATTAAAATCAGCTTTCCTAAAATCCAGAGTACGTGTATGGCTACGCTCGACTTTTGTCTCCTTCCTAATCAAGAATTCAAGTATGACGTGGTCACTTTCCCCCAGAGTTCCCGTAACTGCCACTTTATCCACTAAGTCATCCCTATTGGTCAATAACAAGTCAAGGATTGCTGACCCTCTAGTTCCTTCCACCACTTTCTGTAGGAGAAAGTTATCACCCATACATGTCAGGAATTTCTTGGAAGGGCCGCTTTTGGCAGTAATGGTCTCCCAACAGATATCAGGGTAATTGAAGTCCCCCATCACTACTACATCACACTTCCTTGAAACACTGGCAATTTGTTTCTCAAAAGTTTCGTCCTCGTCTTCTCCTTGATTGGGTGGTCGGTAGTAGACTCCAATTATCATATTCTTTTTATTCCTAGCCCCATTTATTTTAATCCAGACGCTCTCGACGGGGCTCCCAATCTCATCCGCCTGTATTTCTGTGCAGGGATAGGTATTTTTAACATATAGTGCAACTCCACCTCCCTTTCTATTTCTTCTGTTCTTTTTGAACAAGTTATATCCTTCAATTGCTATATTCCAGTCATGGGAGTCATCCCACCAAGTTTCAGTTATACCTATCAAGTCGTATTTGCCTTCATGTAATAAGAGTTCAAGTTCATTCTGTTTGTTTCCCATGCTCTGGGCATTAGTATATAGACATCGAAGACCATGTGTTTTATAGTCTGGCTTTGTTCCTACCTTGTTGCAGACACTATTTTGGGACTCTGTTGGAGCTGTTCTCTGTACTGTGGTGCATTGGCCTTCATCCATTGTTGCCTCAAAATTTACGTCTCCCACCCCCGCAAGATTCAGTTTAAAGCCCTCCTGATGAAGTTCTTCATGCTGTGGCCGAACTCATTCTTTCCAGCCCTTGTGAGGTGCAACCCATCCCTTGCGAGGTGCAACCCATCCCATATCTAAATTTATATGGCAGGCAAAAAAACCAAGAGTTAAATATAAAATATTACAGGATGCAAAGGAAAGAGGAGGTTTGGGCTTACCAGACTTAAAATTATATTTTTCTGCCTGTTGTTTGGTATGGATGAAAGAATGGATGTTGTTGAATAATAGAAGACTACTGGAATTGGAAGGACATGAATTGAGATATGAGTGGAACGGGTACTTGTGGTATGATATAGCTAAGGTTAATGTAATTTAATAATCACTGTGTGTGACACGCTATTTTGAGAATATGGAATAAATACAAACTTAGGCTTTGTGAGAAAATACCTTTGTGGCTATCAGCGCAGGAGGCCCACCACAGAAAAGAATTGTCAAGTATGTATAATTGGTAAACATATCGTGAAGTATTAGAATTTTCACAAGGTGAACATAAATTAAAATCAAGAGAAGAGCTGATGAAAGAAAGTTATGTATGCCAATGTTTTCACATTTACAAATTTTGGAAAGGCTTAAATTAGATAAGAAAACATGTGGTTTTGAACAAACAAAGTCTGAATTTGAAAGGGAATTACATACAAATGATGAACATGTTATTGGGAAAATGTATAAAATTCTGTTGAAATTTGAGATGGAGGATGAACAAGTAAAGGATTTTACTTGTGAACTTTTGTGAACCGCCCAGATAGCTTTGGCTGTGGGACGGTATATAAATGTAATAATAAATAAATAAATATGATAAAATGGAGCCAATATTATGGACATAATATACTAATGGAACAATGAGAAAAGATGTGGTTAAAGGTTTAAAGTTCATGTTAAGTTCTAGTCTTAAAGAAAAATTTTATAAGATGATGGTATATGTCTCCTTCAAAATTGGCTAAAATATATAAAGGTGTCTCGGGAACCTGTTGGAAATGTGAAGAACAAGAAGGAACATTTTATCATATATGGTGCACATGAAAAAAGCGAAAAACTTTTGGACAGAAATTCATTCTTTAATTCATAAGATATTAAAGACCAATATACAACTGAAGCCAGAATATTTCCTCTTGGGTTTAATGGACGAGCAGATGAAAAGGAACTATGGGACTTTATTCTTATATATGATAACGGCAGCAAGACTATTGTATGCACAAAAGTGGAAAGGTTCAGTATTGCCTACAATGGATGAATGGCTAATGAAGATGATGGAACTGGCAGGGATGGCAAAACTAATGGCAATAGTTAGAGAAAAGTCAACCGCTACGTTTTTGACTGAATGGAAACCTCTTATAGACTTCTTGCAGGGACTAGAAAAAATGACTTGTACATCTGTGGATTCAACAATTAAAAGAAATTTTAATATAAAAGAAAAAGGGGAAATTTGATTTTTGCAATTTTAGAATATGAGAAGATATGGTTACATGTTATGTGGTTGCAGTTATAGAATTTGAGAAGATAGGGTTACATGTTTTTGCAGTGGAGAAAATCGGAAGAAAGGAAAAGAACCTCTCATGCAAGCACTTGAGTCATTGCTGACTCCTAGAGGGACGCCTACTTTCGCTGACGTGTTCTTGGCAGACTTTGTAGCGGGGTGGTTTGCCATTGCCTTCCCCAGTCGCAGTTACCTTTCCCCCAGCTAGCTGGGTACTCATTTTACTGACCTCAGAAGGATGGAAGGCTGAGTCAACCTGAGCCAGCTGCCTGAGAACCAGCTTCCACTGGGATCAAACTCAGGCGATGTGGAGAGTTTCGGCTGCAGTAACTGCCGCTTTTATCTTTTATCTTTTTGTCTTTTATCTTTTTGTATGTTTTTTTTTCAGTTTTTTCTCTTTTATTGTGTGTTTGTAAGGTGGATGTGTTTTTAAAATAATAAAAAAATAAAACCTGGATATAACTTCTCCACTCCAGCAAAGGAGATCGTTACCTTGTCGTGGTGCTGGAGCTTGAGCACCTCATGAGCTAAACCGTGAAGGGACACCCAAGATGGGAAGGTCATGGTAGAGAGGTCAGACTAAATACAATCCCTGGGGAAGGTAATGGCAACCCATCCCAGTATTCTTGCCGTGAAAACTAAATGGATCAGTACAACCAGAGATATGTTGGCATACCATCAGAAGATGGGACCCCCAGGTCGGAAGATGGTCAAAATGCTACTGGGGAGGAACAGAGGATAAGCTCAACTAGCCCCAGATGTGATGACGCAGCTAGCTCAAAGCCGAAAGGACGGCTAGCGGCCGACGGTGCTGGTGGTGAACGATGAATCCGATGTTCTAAAGATCAACACACCATAGGAACCTGGAATGTAAGATCTATGAGCCAGGGCAAATTGGATGTGGTTATTGGTGAGATGTCAAGATTAAATATTGATATATTGGGTGTCAGTGAACTGAAATGGACTAGAATGGGCCACTTCACATCAGATCACCACCAGATCTACTACTGTGGACAAGAGGATCACAGAAGAAATGGAGTAGCCTTCATAATTAATAATAAAGTGGCTAAAGCAGTGCTTGGATACAATCCAAAAATGATAGAATGATCTCAATTCGAATTCAGGGTAAGCCATTTAAGATCACAGTGATCCAAATATATGCCCCAACCACAGATGCTGAAGAAGCAGAAGTAGATCAGTTCTATGAGGATCTGCAGCACCTACTGGATAATACACCAAAAAGAGATGTTACTTTCGTTACAGGAGACTGGAACGCTAAGGTGGGTAGTCAAATGACATCTGGAATTACAGGTAAGCATGGTCTAGGAGAACAAAATGAAGCGGGACATAGGCTGATAGAATTTTGCCAGGACAACTCACTGTGCATAACAAACACTCTCTTCCAACAACCTAAAAGACGGCTTTGTACATGGACTTCACCAGATGGCCGACACCGAAATCAGATTGACTACATCCTTTGCAGCCAAAGGTGGCGGACATCTATACAGATGGTAAAAACAAGACCTGGAGCTGACTGTAGTTCAGATCACGAACTTCTGACAACAAAGGTCCGCATAGTTAAAGCAATGGTATTCCCCGTAGTAACCTATGGCTGCGAGAGCTGGACCATAAGGAAAGCTGAGCGAAGGAAGATAGATGCTTTTGAACTGTGGTGTTGGAGGAGAATTCTGAGAGTGCCTTGGACTGCAAGAAGATCAAACCAGTCCGTACTCCAGGAAATAAAGCCAGACTGCTCACTTGAGGGAATGGTATTAAAGGCAAAACTGAAGTACTTTGGCCACAGAATGAGAAGACAGGATACCCTGGAGAAGAGGCTGATGCTAGGGAAAGTGGAAGGCAAAAGGAAGAGGGGCCGACCAAGGGCAAGATGGATGGATGATATTCTGGAGGTGACAGACTTGTCCTTGGGGGAGCTAGGGGTGGCAACGGCCGACAGAAAGCTCTGGCGTGGGCTGGTCCATGAAGTCACGAAGAGTCGGAAGCGACTGAATGAATAAACAACAAAAATAACTTCTCCAACTCACTCTTCCCAAAATGTATTGGCACTCTAAAAGCCAATTACTGCTATGGTGGCTTTTAACTTTTGTTTGGTGAAAAACTGTTCTTTGAGATACTTAAAGCTCAGTTCTATGCATGTTTAGTCATGCAGGCTGGGGATGTTGGGAGTTGTAGGACTTTTCTGTGTCTAAACATAAATAGAATTGCACCATATAAACTTATGTTATAAATAGTCCTTCCATGATTTGCACTTGCTCAGTTTTAATTAGCCATCTTTCTTGCACACACAGTGATTTGCACCGTGACAATTTAACTGGTTTATTTCCTTTGGGGCTCAAATTGAGCTGCTAGTGATGACCTATGAACCCTTAAATAGCCTGGGCCTCTGTCCCTGTGTCCTTCATTGCCTCTTATAGCAACTTTAAGTTCACGTCCTTCAAAATAGCCTAGATTACCATCTGAGTCATACAGTTATTGGAATATCTGATTGTTACATATAGTCTAGAAAGCGAAAATTTGAGACAGATGTGTCCTGATTTTTAGAAAAGACTGACACTTTTAATCTTCTGCTTTATTTGTAGCATTTGCTTTTGGCAAATATAAAATTCACACAGAAATAAAACATTACATTTCTACACAGAATAACACACACACACTTAAAAAGGAATCTGCTATATGCAATTTATATACATTGAACTGAGTATAATTCAGATGATAAATTGCTGCTTAACAAACATAACAGTCTTTATTTTTCAGGCTCTCACCCCAATCTAGTTGTAGGTGCACTTTTAAAAGGGTTTTGCACATGCTAGTTGTGTAGGGAAATGCATGCACTTCAGAATGTGCTTCCTGTTAAAAGCAGTTGCAGAATGGGTAGTTGGCCTCTGCACCTGGATGATAATCTTGATGAGTATTTGAATGCTCATTGACTTTATGCCCACAGTGGTATAGGCCGAGTAGGACATGTGTTTCTCATTCACACATCCTTACTAGATTTGATGAGGGAGGGATTTAAGTGGCAAGTCAGTACGTGGACCTGTGTTTACTGAATGCAAGCTTCAGTATATATAAGAACATAAGAGTGCCCTGATGCTGGATCAGGCCAAGGGTCCATCTAGTCCAGCACTCTGTCCACACAGTGGCCAACCAGCTGTCAACCAGGGACCAACAAGCAGCACATGGTGCAACAGCACCCTCCCACCCATGTTCCCCAGCAACTGGTGCACACAGGCTTACTGCCTCGAATACTGGAGATAGCACACAAACATCAGGACTAGTAGCCATTGATAGCCTTCACCTCCAGGAATTTATCCAACCCCTTTTTAAAGCCATCCAAATTGGTGGCCATCACTATGATATAAGCATGTGCATATATAATAAGGACATAAGACCCTTGCCGGATCAGACTGAAGACTTATATAGTCCAGTATGTGTGTGGCTGTTTTTTAAAAAAGGTTTATATGCTTTACTTATTTTGATGTTTATATTGACCTGGTTGCCATGATCACCATAGCTTAAACAAGCCACAGTGCACACTAGGTGCCATTTGCCTAATTACCCACCCGAGTGAGGACAACCTTGCTCCCTCCTCCAGTTCACTGAACTGGCTGGGACTGGTCTGAATTTCCCTAAAATCTGCCTTATATTAGTGACAGTGCAGGTCAGATATCATAATTATCTATGGCAGTTGAGCCACCTTACATTCGAAGCAGCTTCTAAATGGAAAGCAAGAGGTTTTCATGTCAGTCAGGAACATAAGTGTGAAAATAGGAGAAGCTAGATGTGTGAGACTTCACTTTCCATTATCTCCCCTCACTCCGCCCCATGTGCCATTAACGTTCCACAGGAAAACATGCTCCTTCCAGCTTGCACTTGTTACATATGTACACCATGTTGATCTCAGGCAGGAACACAAACATTGCACACACCTTGCAGGATTCTTCACTGGAGAATCCTTTCCGTCCATAGTCCCTTTTTGTTCTGCGTTTCTGACTGTACTGGAATAGCCTGTGCTTTGTGAAGTCCTCCCTTAAGGTTAACAACAGAGTCCTGTACTATATAGGTGTGTGTTACAAGAACATTTTTATTTTTGTTAGGGAGTTTTTGCTAAACTCCTGTTTGCTCTCCCTGTTTGCTTGCTCTGATCACTCGCTCTCTGGAAGCTTCCTTCCTTCTATAAATATGGGAAATCCCATATCTTTGAGCTCTGAGCAGGGAAGCAGGTGGGCCGGATGGGGGGACACCCCACCCAAGTCTCATAGGTTAAAGGAGCCCCATCCCTGACATAAACCCATTGATTAAACTTCCCACTACGTGAAACTGACTGAGGCTGTCTCACACAAGCCAGATAATGAACTTCTCTACATGAGTGTTGTATTGCATGCTCACAGACATTTGTGGGTCCTTTACATAATGCAATCAATCTCCAGTACATCTCCCGTGCCTTGTATGAAAAAGATCCAAGATAATTATCATGGGAAATTGCGTGGCACTATATGGCGCTATTTCATTTACGTTAATGGAGCATTGCCAAGAGGGGAAGTTTTCAATTATAAATCATGTGGTCACCATTGGTAACCATCCAAAGAAGCTGTAGTCAATGTGGAAAGAGCCCAGAAAAAGAAAAAATGGTAAGGGTGTGGGCTTTTCCTTAATGTAGAGATGCTCAATGACCCTCCTCAAATTCACAACAATATATTCACTCCATCTTCAATGTATTGGTTGGTCAGGCAGGCAAAAAGCTCCTCCCTTCCCACCCCAGAGCTCTTCTCCTACTGAAGCCCTGGTAGAAAGAGGATGTACCCTGGTCCTCATACCACCTTGGATGACTGGCCTCCTTTCACTTGCTCCTTCAGTGCCCAACCACCAGCAATGATCTGCTGCCTGCAGCAGGCCTCACTCCCAGAAAAAGCTGCTTATAGCTGGATGTTTGCTGGCCTCCTGGAGTGAGATTCATGACCCCAGGCCATGCAGGATCTGCAGTTCTGTCTCTCTTGTTTTCTCAGCGCAGGCACTGGGGGAGCAAAATGGTGCGGTAGGGGAATGCATGCTCCAGACAGAGTGCTGTAAGTACTGTAATGGCAGCTCTCCAGTAATGGCTTACTCACAGAATCACTGGAAAGCTGAATCAGACTTTCATATATTACCTTTCTAAGTGTCAGGGAAAAGGGGGGAGGGGGAACCAACCAACCAACCCAATAGAAAAGCCCTTCTAGAAATGGAACTGGGTGGCTTTATGTAGAGGGGCTACATCCCTTTTGGCTTTGCCAGGAAGGAAATGCACTAATTTTATTTAAGAAAATATATCTTAAATTTATATTTTGCACCCAAATGTGCCTAACATCTATAAAACAGAACACAATGCTCTCAAAACTACAGCAAAGACATAATTTTATTTGCTCAGCAAATTGGGGTAATATAGGAGACTCAAGAAAACGAATCCCTGTGGAATTTTCTTTATTTGTCTGTATCGGTTTCTCCCTTATTCTCTGTGATGAAAGATGAGGCACACTGGAAAGCAAAGTGCTGCGTTAGAATAATTTGCATAGATTCCCGAGGTGTCTTTTATCCAGTTCAATAATATTGTAGCTCATTAGTGGGAAAGGCTAACTAATATCCTGAATCAGTAATGTTATGCTTCTAAGTAATTCTGAGTGTGTTTAGAAGAGAATAAACCATAATGTAAGGTGTCTGTTAATTGATTTCCTTTCTATAGCAGCATTTTAATTAAGATTTCTGGTTTAGAACAGGAGGGAGGATGTGGTCATAGAGATAAACTAAAATACATCTGTTCATCCCTACATGAAACTGCTTTATTCCAAGTACAGCAGGGGGGGAAATTCATTCCAACCACAGCAGAAAAAAGCAGAGCAGAAAATGACTGTAGGTGAAGAAATGAAGATCAGTAGTACAGACAGAAATACAAACAGCATAGTGATAACTGTGAATTTATTATTCTAAATTTTAGAAACTAAAAGCATAATCCTCTTAAATGTGAAGTCAGTAAGAGACAACTTAGAAGCTAATTCTTCTTATTTAGAATACCATGCATAATTTCAGATAAATAATTTCCTAATACAAAATTGTCATATTGTCAAAAAAGGTGGTTCAACACCTAGATCCCTTTTCTGATTGCAGGTGGACTCCATCGCTGCCCTTGTGTGGGTGGCCCATGTATGCTGGCAGCACATGTACAGCCCTGCCCACTGGCAGCCATGATCTAACACTTCGGGACACACACCAAAATGACCAGAAATGCAGGGCACAAACCTTCCAAAAATGAGTATTTCCTCTTGTTATGGTGCTTCCCACCACCCCGAAACATGCACCTCCTGGTGAAATTCTCTCTTCATCACAACATTTAAAGTCGCAGGAGCCTTGCCTCTTTTGTATCTGGTCAAGATGGCAGGGTTCCTGCAGCTTAAACTGTTGTGACGAAGAGGGAATTTCACCAGGTTCTCTATATATACAAATGACACCTGCTGAAATTCCCTTTTCTATGCAGCTATTAAAGATACAGGAGCCCTGTACTCTTTTGCATATGGTCTCCCTAGCCACATGGAAAGGAAAACAGGGCTCCTGCATTTTTAACAGTTGCCTAGAAAAGGGGATTTCAGCAGGTGTCATTTGTATATATGGAGAACCTGGTGAAATTCCCTCTTCGTCACAACAGTTAAAGCTGCAGGAACCCTGCCATCTTGACCAGATACAAAAGAGGCAAGGCTCCTGCGACTTTAAATGTTGTGATGAAGAGAGAATTTCACCAGGAGGTGCATGCATACAAATGACACCTGCTGAAATTCCCTTTTCTATGCAACTGTAAAAGAGGCAGGAGCCCTGTACTCCTTTGCATATGGTCACAAGGTGGGGCTGGTGACTCCGATGTCAGTGGGTCTATGAATCCGTGGGTATTTGCATAGAATTGTAGGATTTTATGTCTAACCTTGCATAGAATTGTAGGATTTATGTACCCACAGATTCATAGCCCCACCGACATTGGAGTCACCAGCCCCCTGCCCCTGTGACCATATGAAAAGGAGCACAGGGCTCCTGTATCTTTAACAGTTGCATAGAAAAGGGAATTTCAGCAGAGGGGAACCTGGTGAAGTTCCGTCTTCATCACACCAGTTAAAGGTGCAGGAGAAAACCAGGTTGTGGAAGTGCTGCTCTAAACAAAAAAAGAAGTAGGTGGCTCTAAGTTGTTCGTCATCAGTTTTCCACAACCCCACAGTCACCTCTGCATATCCTATTCTCCATCCTGTCCTCATGGTTTATCTGCTTTGGCAGAATGAGAATTTCACTGGTACTTTCTGCCTCCTTAGGGAGGATGTGGCGTTAAGGCTGGCGAGCCTTAACTCCCAATTTCCCCGCTTTTTGGTGCTTGGTGGGAAAGTGTACGGCCTTAACGTTGTTTTATAAACCGTAGGTTTTTTGTTCATTGAATATAAGCAATAGCAGAAATGTATGTACTAATACACCCTTTATCGTATGTTGTTCACCCAAATGAATTGGAGGGAAATTATCAGATCCATTTAATGAAGAATCTGTGATTACTTTCCTCCAATTCATTTGTTTATCACCTGGGTCTTGGCTCTTTATTGTAACATCAACATCCATTCACTGGCTTCACTTGAGAACTTATTTATTTATTACATTTCTATAGCACCCAATAGCCGGAGCTCTCTGGGTGGTTCACAAAAATTAAAAACATTCAAAGTATAAAACAACAGTATAAAACCATAATATAAAATACAATATAAAAGCTCAACCAGATAAAAAGAGCAGCAATGCAAAATTGGCTAACACTGTCACTGGGCAAAGCCCAGACACTAACTATATAAAGGTACTTAACTTTCGTTTTCTTTGTCTGACCACTCGCCTTTTAGAGCTCAGATCTTGATTTAAATCAATAAAGTGCTTTTTGAACCCTCTGTCGTTGTGAAAGTAGAGTCGTGCTTTGGGGCTAATTAGATCTCACCCCTGGGCAAAAGAACCTTTGTCTAACATCAGGACCCTATACTGAAGGGCTGGGGCCAGGCTGGGCACTTGTCACCCTTCATCGAGCCTGTTTCTGGGCATGCTCAGAGTGCCTCCTTCCCTCTTAAGGGCAAAGGCCACACATGCAGTTTCCCCATATTCAGAGAAAACAGTGTGGTGTCTTTGAGCATTTGGTAGGGGTGTCTTTGAGCATGTTCAGAGTTTGGCCTCTCAAAGTCACACTGTTATATCTAATTATGATTTCAAAACCATGCACAGTGGGTGGGAAAAGGCACTGCAAATGGATGCAGCCATTTATGTGGGTTGTTTCCTTTTATGTGGAATTGGGTTGACTACACAAGATTGACCTTAGGAGTCTGGGTTGTGAAAGGTATGCAGCGGCCACCCACCTGTGCACTCATAATAGCTGCCAAAGGGTGATAAGTCTGGCCTCCCACCCAAGGCAAGCTGGGTGTTCTGCCCAAGGCATGCTGGGAGATGTAGGCATAAGCCTAGGTTTTTTGTTAAATTCTTTAAAAATACTTCAACCCCCAAATTTCATGTTTTTAGTTTTTTTGGGGTACATTGTACTGCCAGATATATCTGTGTGCCAAATTTCAAGTTTCTAACACATATGGAAGTGGGTAAACATTTCTGGACATACATCCCACACACATGCTTTCAGCTTTATATGTAGAGATGCTCTTAAAGCATTTGACTGAATAAAATGGCCACATTTGCTCAAACTGCTTAATAAACTACATAGTGAACTCTTTATGGTAGTAAGAGCTGTACAGTAGTTCAGAGGCACTAATCAATACAATCAATTGTCCTCTGTCCTTATTATTCCCCATAGCTGTAGTGCTGTTAGGACAACTAATTAGAATCAAAGGAATACACATTAACAAAACAAAACAAAAAAAATCACCTCATCAATCTTTTTGCTATCCCAGCTTTAATGATTATCCTAGAAAATTTTCAAACACAAACGAACCTAGAAATCACCTATAATAAATCTTAGATCTTTTTTTTTTAGTATTCCGCTATCTACCTAAAACAGGTTCTAAAGTCTTTCTAATTTAATTCTTAGGCACTCTAGTTTTAAATTAGGGCTGTGCACGGACCGCTTCAGAGCCAGATTCGGACGTTCCAAATTGGGCCTGATCCACCTTGGACCGATCTGGAGCCCTGCAACCTGCCTCAGGCCCAGATCCAAAACAAGATTCAGAGGTCTGAATCATGATTCGGATCACACATTTTCCCCATAGCCATGCATTGGGAGAAATAAATGCCTATAACTTTATTTTTCAAGCTATAAATATGAAACTTGTTGAGGAAACAGATGGAGTCATGATTGTCATGTGTGTAAATTTTCAGAAAGATCTGTCAAGCAGTTTGGTCACAATAAAAAAAATTAAATGTGATTTTTCAAGGAAACAGCAGCCACTTGCAAAGAGCAATTTCAGAAGGTGTCTTATCTAATCAAGGATCAGCACACACTGTTCCTTGTGTGTTTTGAAGTGCTAATCTCCCCTACTTGAGTCTTTTGAAGTTAACTCATGCATTTCCCATTAAGTTAAGAACCAACTGTGTATTGACTGCCAGGCTGGGAGCAATATGGGGAGAGTAATATTGAGGGTGAAATCTTTTTAAAAATCCTAAAATTCAGGGAATGAACCAATGTGCTTCACACTTGACATTCCTAAAGCTCTACATAGGTGCTATCATGTTGCCAAATTACATGTCTTTACCTTTAAAAATGACAGTGTATTTTAAAAAATAATTTTAAAACCTCAAACTTAAAAAAAAATCCTAAAAATCAGGGGTAGAAACAATGTGCTTCAAACTTGGCAAGCCTAAAGCCATATTTAGACACTATCATGATCCTAAGTGTCCTCTCTTTATCTTTAAAAATGACAGAGATGAATGTATTTTTGTAAATGGGGAGAGTAACATTAAGAGGAAAATCTTTTAAAAATTCCTAAAAATCAGGGGATGAACTGATGTGCTTCACACTTGGCTTGCATAAAGCCCTACAAAGGGGCTATCATGTTGCCAAATTACATGTCTTTACCTTTAAAAATGACAGTGTATTTTAAAAAAATAATTTTAAAACCTCAATCTTTTTAAAAAAATCCTAAAAATCAGGGTAGAACCAATGTGCTTCAAACTTTTTGGGAATTGCCCAGAGAGCTTTGGCTATTGGGTGGTATAAAAATGTAATAAATGAATGAATGAATGTGGCATGCCTAAAGCCGTTCCTAAGTGCTATTGTTGTGCCAAATTTCATGTCTTTACCTTTAAAAGTGATGGTGATTAATGTATTTTTGTAAATTCTCATGTGTAGTCCTTGAAAAAATGTCTGAATCTCTGAATTGATCGAAATTGATTTGGACTGATCCAATCCACCTCGGATCAGTTTGGACCTCCCCTGATCTACCTTGGATCTGTTTTAGAGAGGTCCGAATCACCATGATCCAATTCGGATTCGGGATTTGGATCCAGAGCGGTGCACAGCCCTACTTTAAATACTGTGGCATCTTAATTTCTAAAGGCTGTTATCAATTGGTCAACAAAATTACACTCTATTGATTAAATTGCTTAAGAAACTAAAAACCTGGGATAGTTTACAATTATTATTATTATTATTATTATTATTATTATTATTATTATTATTATTTCTAACCCGTCTCTCCATCCTGATCGAGGCAGGGAACAAGTATAAAATACATAAAATATTAATCAAAACACAGTATACATTGTTAAAACTTCCTAAAAACATACTATAAAACATCCTAAAATTCCACTGGATAGGCCTGCTGGAAGAGATCAGTCTTTATAGCTTTCTTAAATGCTAAAAGACTGTTAAGTTGATGACTCCTCCGGCAGGCCATCCAAAGGCCATTCCACAGGCAGGCCATTCCACAGCAGCAGAGGAAAAGGTCCTCTGGGTAATACCTGTCAGCCTAGTTTTGGCTGGCTGAAGGAAGTTCTTCCCAGAGGACCTGAGTGTGTAAAGCATAGAATGGCACACCTTATGGCATCTTGAGGGATCTATAGCATTAATTCATGTCCCTCTCATAAAATGACAAGGATAGTTTAGCATACTAAAGCTGTGTTCCAAATCACAGAACCGCTTTGAATCCTCCTAAGGTTTTCCAAAAAATTCACTGATCTTTTGGATCTAACTATTAGCTCTTGCACTGATGTGCACAGTGAGGGGTGGGGGCAGGAGAAGGGTTTTTCACTTCTCCTGTAATTGCTAGCTATATATATCATCCACCTGCAAGGGGAGTGTACATAGGTAGGCAACACTAGACTGATCCTTGAAAGAGTATGGAATAGGCTGCACGTAAAGAGTCCATGAACTGTACAGAACAACTATGGTTCTTTCTCTTGAGTAATTCCCCATTTGTCATTTGTTTATACACAGGGATATAGAATCATAGAATAGCAGAGTTGGAAGGGGCCTACAAAGCCATCGAGTCCAACCCCCTGTTCAATGCAGGAATCCACCCTAAAGCATCCCTGACAGATGGTTGTCCGGCTGCCTCTTGAAGGCCACTAATGTGAGAGAGCCCACAACCTCCATAGGTAACTGATTCCATTGTCGTACTGCTCTAACAGTCAAGAAGTTTTTCCTGATGTCCATCCAGAATCTGGCTTCCTGTAACTTCAGCCCGCTATTCCATGTCCTGCACTCTGGGATGATCAAAAAGAGATTGTGGCCCTCCTCTGTGTGACAACCTTTTAAGTATTTGAAGAGTGCTGTCATGTCTCCCCTCAACCTTCAGTCTCTCTTCACAGGGCTTTGTTTCCAGACCCCTGATCATCCTGGTTGCCCTCCTCTGAACACGCTCCAGCTTGTCTGCGTCCTTCTTGAATTGTGGAGCCCAGAACTGGACAATACTCTAGATGAGGCCTAACCAGGGCCGAATAGAGAGGAACCAGTACCTCACATGATTTGGAAGCTATACTTCTATTAATGTAGCCCAAAATAGCATTTGCCTTTCTTGCAGCCATATCGCACTGATGGCTCATATTCAGCTTGTGATCTACAACAATTCCAAGATCCTTCTCGTTTGTAGTATTGCTGAGCCAAGTATCCCCCATCTTGTAACTGTGCCTTTGGTTTCTATTTCATAGATGTAGAACTTGGCATTTATCCCTATTAACTTTCATCCTGTTGTTTTCAGCCCAGCATTCCAACCTATCAAGAACACTTTGAAGTTTGTTTCTGACTTCCAGGGAATTAGCTATCCCACCCAATTTTGTGTCATCTGCAAATTTGATAAGCATTCCCTTCACCTCCTCGTCCAAATTATTAATAAAAATGTTGAAGAGCACTGGGCCCAGGACTGAGCCCTGCAGTACCCCACTTGTTACCTCTCCCCATTTTCAGAATGTCCCGTTGATAAGCACTCTTTGAGTCCGATTCTGTAGCCAACTGTGAATCCACCTAATAGTTGTTCCATCTAGCCCAATTTTAGCTAGTTTGTTAATCAGAATGTCACATGGTACTTTGTCAAAAGCTTTGCTGAAGTCAAGATATGACGTCCACAGCATTCCCATATTCCACAAAGGAAGTTACCTTATCAAAAAATGAGATCAAATTCGTCTGACAGGATTTGTTCTTGACAAATCCATGTTGGCTTCTAGTAATCACTGCATTGTTTTCAAGGTGCTTACAGATTGACTTCTTTAGAATCTGCTCCAGAATTTCCCCAGGGATGGATGACAGACTCACTGTTGTGTAGTTCCCAGGTTCCTCCTCTTTGCCCTTTTTGAAGATAGGGACAATGTTAGCCCTCCTCCAGTCGTCCGGCACCTCACCCGTCTTCCATGATTTTGCAAAGACAATAGACAAAGGTTCTGAGAGTTCTTCCACTAGCTGCTTCGTTACTCTAGGATGCAGTTCATCAGGCCCTGGAGATTTGAACTCATTCAAGGAAATTAGGTGTTCCTTGACCATTTGTTTATCAATCTCAAACTACAATCCTGCCCCCTCAACTTGCACTTCGCTTTTTCCGGGGGGGGGGGGGGGTCATAGACCCACTTTTGGGAGAAGACCGAGCCAAAGTAGGAATTGAGCACTTCAGCCTTTTCTTTGTCATCTGTTATCAATTTGTCATCCTCATTAAGCGGTTGAACCACCATTTCTTTCCTCTGTCTTTTACTACTCACGTATCTGAAGAAAGACTTTTTTATTGCTTTTAGTATCCCTCACTAATCTCAGCTTTAGCCTTCCTGATGCCATTTTGGCACTTCTGTGCCACCTGCCTGTACTCTTCTGGTCACTTGACTAAAGAGAGCAGGGCTCCTGCCACTTTAACTGTTGTGACGAAGAGGGAATTCCACCAGGTGCTGCATGCATACAAATGACACCTGCTGAAATTCCCTTTTCTATACACCTGTCTTAATTGTACTGTGTAGAATTAGACATGTGACCAAGACCATGCCCCTTTGGGCCAGGTCAAGATGGGCCCACCTTGGGGACTGGGCATGTTGGGGGCTGCCATATTGTCCTCCTTTTTGGCACTCAGTGTTTTTTTCTCTCGTTCTGACACTCTAATTTGTTCCCTTGTCATTTCCCCCTCTATTTCAGGAGTGACATAAACAAGAAAAAAGTCAAACTTATCATTCATTTCCCAGAATTGCAGCCCATTGTTTGTATGCAGAATTTTATCCAGAATCCCAGTTAAGTGAATTTCAGGATTACTATTGATTTTTGGGTAGAATAGCTCAATTTAGATGTGCTGCCAAATCAGGGGTTGGTGACTGAGATGCCTTTGTAGGTTCATATGCTCTTTCCTTCCCCTTTCACGTGTAGGTTCTCTCTTCTGCCTCCTAGTTTTTCCTAACCATACTTTGCTGTGAGTTATATAAATTGGCAACTTATAATTACCACCAACCATGGTGGGCAAACCTCCTTCAAACTAATTGCTGTTCGACCATTAGGAGATCACATGGTTAGCAAAAACCAAAAAATAGAGGATGCAACATGTGTGAGAAGAGAGGCTGACTGGGAGAAAGAAAGCTCACGGGAGGATTGTTGATCCCTGCTTAGACACTCTTCCTTAAAAGGAGGACAGAATTATGGACACATTAATTTCTAAATGATGTGCAGTGCAATCCCCATCATGTTGTTGACTCTAAGCTCAATGGAGTTTACTCCCAGGCTAGAGTTCTAGGATTGCATCTTTACATGCCAGTCCAGTCCTATGCTTGTCTACTTAGAAGTCTAACTATGCTCAAAGGGGCTTATTCAACCTAAGTAAATGCAGCCTAAATAGGTTAATAATTCATTTCTACCTCAATTGTACATTTCAAGTCAGGGTACCAGTACCAGATGTTATCACTTTAGGACAACCTCATTTAGAATAAAATACTGCTGTTACTAAAAATATTGATAATTGCAATTGATTAAAAGTGATTCAATGTAGAAGCATTTAAACATGCTGAAATCATAGCATAATACAGATGAAAAAATGCAAAAGCTATCTTGGCCGGGTGTGGGCCAGCTTCCCCTACCAAACTCACACACACACCAAGTGTCTGGAAGAAAGTTTCCATTCCCTTATTATTTCTATGAAAGGCAACAATGGGTGACTTATTTTTTTAAAAAAAATAGCAAGAATGCTTATTGGCCAGATTCAAAAGGTTTCTTTGAACATCTTTGCTTTTTTAAATTACAGTTTTATCACTGCATGGGAATGGCACTAAATTGCCTTGAATTCAACTTTGCCAGCTAAGGTATCATATCTTCTATAAAGTCCAAGGTCCCAATGGCCTTTAGGAAGCATGTTCTGCAAAAGATCAGAGGAAGATAGAAGATTGGGGAGGGGAGCATACATCCAAAACGAGAACAATTCGGTAGGAGAGGAGCTCAGAGAAAATGTAATGATTGAAATGTCTGTGAGGAAGAATTAATATCTTCCACCTGTGTAACTTTGAGAGACGCTTAATTTAAAGTGATATCTAAATGGTATCTTACACCTGTCTAAAGAGAAAAATCACAGGTCTTGGCTATGCTTGCTAGATGCTGCTGGCAAAAGACACCTATTTCCATATGTGGATGAAATGCCCCAAAGTTAAATCTACTGAGGAGATTTTTAAAATTTCATCAACAGCTTTCCATCTGGATGGGTAAAGTGGCAGTGGTGGCAAGAGATCCAGCCACACAAGAAGAGATCACAATAGGTGTGTGAAGAAATCTCTCTGAGCATTCACAGAGTGCCTTCACCTGCACCCTGCCAGAAGCATCCCCTTCTCAGCTGGGTAGTCTTAGGTGAGCCTGAACTCAGGGCAGCACAGAACAAAGAGCAGCCCTCGAAGGATGCATGGATCTCTCCCTGGAGCTGACCCTCGGAAGGCAGCCATAGGGGGCTTCCTCCACCCGCAGCTCTGTGTGCCTCTGCGCCCAGGAGGACTGCGGCCCAGATGGTGCTGTGAGTAGCAGGAGGATGCATTTCCAAAGAGCTGTAAACACGTTCTCCAGCCCCTCCCGCTCAGTGATCCAGGGCTTTTTTTGCCCAGCGCCATTGGCCCAGCAAGAACAAGCCCTGGATGGTGCTGGGAAGGGCTGGAGGATACATTTCCAAAAGCGCAGCACAGCCTCCAAGGATGGCGATCCGTGCTCCTTGTTGGCTGGTATGGTGAGGATTGATGGCATGACTTTTCTGAACATCACAATAAATAATGAAATTTCCCTTTGAATCCCGGTTTCGACCCCCATTTTTCAGGCCTGTCCGGGCAAAACTGGACAGACGGTCACCTTAAAAACATGCTTGGCGTGGGGAAAGTAGAAAAGATCAGTTTCTCAGGGAGATTAAGCTCCATCACACTGGGGGTTAACACGCTCCCTACCTTCACTTCTCCGCCAGTGCTTTCATTCCTCAGTTATTTCCTCTTTCAAAAAAGGTACAGAACCATCACGATGCCCATTGAGTCTGCTGTTCTAATGGCATGCAGCAGGAGAGAGCAGCAATTTCGAGGGGGGTTTTTTGTCATGCAAGGAAGGCCAGAAGGGGCAGAAGGCAGACGATGTCATGTGAGGGACCTGAGCAGACTCTGTGAGTGCCCAGTAATGAGGGTGCAATAAAACGCTAGTCAGAAAGAGCTTTAAAGCTATGTATTGCCAATAGACATAGAATCATAGAATAGCAGAGTTGGAAGGGGCTTACAAGGCCATTGAGTGAAACCCCCTGCTCAATGCAGGAATCCACCCTAAAGCATCCCCGACAGATGGTTGTCCAGCTGCCTCTTGAAGGCCTCTAGTGTGGGAGAGCCCACAACCTCCCTAGGTAACCGAGTCCATTGTCGTACTGCTCTAACAGTCAGGAAGTTTTTCCTGATGTCCATCCAGAATCTGGCTTCCTGTAACTTCAGCCTGCTATTCTATGTTCTGCACTCTGGGATGATCAAGAAGAGATTGTGGCCCTCCTCTGTGGGACAACCTTTGAAGTATTTGAAGAGTGCTATCATGTCTCCCCTCAATCTTCTCTTCTCCAGGTTAAACATGCTCAGTTCTTTCAGTCTCTCTTCATAGGGCTTTCTTTCCAGAGCCCTGATCATCCTGGTTGCCCTCCTCTGAACACGCTCCAGCTTGTCTGCATCCTTCTTGAATTGTGGAGCCCAGAACTGGATGCAATACTCTAGATGAGGCCTAACCAGGGCTGAATAGAGAGGAACCAGTACCTCACGTGATTTGGAAGCTATACTTCTATTAATGTAGCCCAAAATAGCATTTGCCTTTCTTGCAGCCATATCGCACTGTTGGCTCATATTCAGCTTGTGATCTACAACAATTCCAAGATCCTTCTCGTTTGTAGTATTGCTGAGCCAAGTATCCCCCATCTTGTAACTGTGCCTTTGGTTTCTACTTCCTAAATGTAGAACTTGGCATTTATCTCTATTAAATTTCATTCTGTTGTTTTCAGCCCAGCACTCCAGCCTATCAAGATCACTTTGAAGTTTGTTTCTGTCTTCCAGGGTATTAGCTATCCCACCCAATTTTGTGTCATCTGCAATTTGATAAGCATTCCCTGCACCTCCTCGTCCAAATCATTAATAAAAATGTTGAAGAGCACTGGGCCCAGGACGAGTCCTGTGGTACCCCACTTGTTGCCTCTCCCTAGTTTGAGAAGGTTCCATTGATAAGTACTCTTTGAGTCCGATTCTGTAGCCAACTGTGAATCCACCTAATAGTTATTCCATCTAGCCCACTTTTAGCTAGTTTGTTAATCAAAATATCATGGGGCACTTTGTCAAAAGCTTTGCTGAAGTCAAGATATATAACGTCCACAGCATTCCCACGGTCCACAAGGGAGGTTACCCGATGAAAAAATGAGATCAAATTTGTCTGACAGGACTTGTTCCTGGCAAATCCATGTTGGCTTCTAGTAATCACTGCATTGATTTCAAGGAGTTTACAGATTGACTTCTTTATAATCTGCTCCAGAATTTTCCCAGGGATGGATGTCAGACTGACTGGTCTATAGTTCCCAGGTTCCTCCTTTTTGCCCTTTTTGAACATAGGGACAACGTTAGCCGTCCTCCAGTCGTCCGGCACCTCACCCGTCTTCCATGATTTTGCAAAGATAATAGACAAAGGTTCTGAGAGTTCTTCCACTAGCTCCTTCATTACTCTAGGATGCAGTTCATCGGGCCTTGGAGATTTGAACTCATTCAAGGAAATTAGGTGTTCTTTGACCATTTGTTTATCAATCTCAAACTGCAATCCTGCCCCCTCAACTTTTGCTTCACTTTTTCCAGGGGGGTCATAGACCCGCTTTTGTGAGAAGACTGAGGCAAAGTAGGAATTGAGCACTTCAGCCTTTTCTTTGTCGTCTGTTATCAATTTGCCATCCTCATTAAGCAGCTGAACCACCATTTCTTTCCTCTGTCTTTTACTACTCACGTATCTGAAGAAAGCCTTTTTATTGCTTTTAGCATCCCTCGCTAATCTCAGCTCATTCACAGCTTTAGCCTTCATGATGCAATTTCGGCACTTCTGTGCCACCTGTCTGAACTCTTCTTTTATAGCCTGGCCTTCCTTCCACTTCCTATATGTATCCTTTTTTGTTTTCAGGTCATCTCCAAGCTTTTTGTGGAGCCACATTGGTTTCCTCTGTTGTCTTCTATCTTTTCTGCTTGTTGGAATTGTTTGTAACTGTGCCTTTAAAATTTCCTTTTTTAAATACTCCCACCCATCCTGCACTCCTTTTTCTCATTAGGCTCACTTGCCACAGGACCTAACTTATCATAGTTCTGAGTTTATTAAAATCAGATTTACTAAAATCCAGAGTACGTGTATGGCTACACTCAACCTTTGTCTCCTTCATAATCAAGAATTCAAGTATGACGTGGTCACTTTCCCCCAGAGTTTCCGTAACTGCCACCTTATCCACTAAGTCATCCCTACTGGTCAATATCAAGTCAAGGATTGCCGATCCTCTAGTTCCTTCCTCCACTTTCTGTAGGAGAAAGTTATCACCCACACATGTCAGGAATTTCTTGGAAGGGCCGCTTTTGGCAGTATTGGTCTCCCAACAGATATCAGGGTAATTGAAGTCCCCCATCACTACTACATCAGACTTCCTTGAAACACTGGCAATTTGTTTCTCAAAAATTTTGTCCTCGTCCTCTCCTTGATTGGGTGGACGGTAGTAGACTCCGATTATCATGTTCTTTTTATTCCTTGCCCCATTTATTTTAATCCAGATGCTCTCGATGGGGCTCACAGTCTGATCCGCCTGTATTTTTGTGCAGGGATAGGTATTTTTAACATACAGTTGTGTCATGCCCTGCATAGAGATGGAGTCAGGAGATGAGGAGGAGGTGGCAGAGGCTGGACCTAGTACCGAGAAGCCCAGCTCAGGTATTGAGGAGGCTGGACTGGCAGAGACTGTGGCAGAGCCTCAGGGAGAAGAGCCAAGGCCAGCTGGGACCTCTGCTAGCTCTGAGGGCCTGATGCCAGCAAAGACTACGGAGGAGCCGCAGAGGTCTGAGGAGGAGGCGGAGAAGCCTGGTTTCAGCCAGTTGCGGGCGGAGAAGGCAACCAGACGCCAGTCTTGCCGCCTCCACCAGAAACACCAGGCAATTAGGGATCAGCTGAGAGACCATGACTCAGCACTCTGACTGAGCATAAAAGCGCAGCTGTGAGCCATGCAAAGTTGTCAGAGATTATCTGAGCATTCTGGCGGAAGCCTTTGCTCTTGGATCTTGTGACCTCGTGCCTTGTTCCTGAACGCCTGGATTCTGATTCCTGTCTTGATTCCCGGACCCCGTGACCACATCTGCCTACTCTGGATTCCTGCTTCGACCTTGGACCGGTTTGTGACTACATCTTGCCTGTTGTTGCCCCTGACTCTGGACTGTGTTACTGGTTTGTTGCTGACTGTTGGCTGTGTTTGAACTTGGACTGCATTATCGAATCTCCTCTTTGCCACGCTCCCTTGACTTTGGACTGGACATTGACTACTCTACAAGCCTGCTCCTTGAACTGTTCCTGTTCCTTGACTTTTGCAGTCAAACCCCCGTTTTCCCCTCCTTTCCCTGCACTGTTTAGCTTCTGTAAATAAACACCTTCATTGCCTAGCTACCGGCTGGTCTTATCCTTCTTTGTCAAGCCATTTGGTGGCTTTCCCAGACAAGTTGACTAAGGATAGATTCCTTACAGCTATTCCCTCTTCTGGTTCCTACCCCAACCGGATAGTTCCTGGCGGCCATATCAGCTTGCTCTCTGGTCTGGTGGTCCTGCTGCTGAATACCAGGTCAGTCCAGAACAAAATCTCCCTCATCCATGATTTGATTGTGGATGAGGGGGCTGACCTGGTATGCATCACTGAGACCTGGGTGGGTGAACTGGGGGGGGGTTGCTCTCACCCAGCTCTGCCCTCCTGGGTACTCGGTGCAGCACCAGCACAGACTCGAGGGCCAGGGAGGGGGGGTTGCCATGGTCTATAGGAATACAATCTCCCTCTCTAGGCTTCCTGTTCAGTTGAGTGCTGGTCTGGAGTGTTTGTACTGTGTGTTGGGTACTCGAGACAGATTAGGGATTCTGCTGGTGTACCGTCTACCCCGCTGCCCAACAGTCTCCCTGCCTGAGCCAACAGAGGTTGTCTCGGACCTGGTGTTGAGGACCCCCAGGATGGTGGTTCTGGGGGATCTCAACTTTCATGCCGAGGCTGCTGTATCCAGAGCGGCTCAGGACTTCATGGCTGCCATGACAACCATGGGGTTGTCTCAACATGTCATCGGCCCAACACATGCAAAGGGAAAAACGCTTGATCTGGTTTTCTTGACTGGGCAGGAGGATGGTGATCTGGAAGTGGGGGAACTAACATCTACCACCTTGTCATGGTCAGATCACTTCCTACTGAGGTTTAGACTCTCGGCGGCCTTTCCCCTCTGCAAGGGTGGGGGGCCTATTAAAATGGTCCACCCCGGAGGCTAATGGACTCCGATGGATTCCAGAGGGCTCTGGGGGATTTTCCTGCTGATATGGCCGGTGCTCCTGTTCAAGCCCAGGTCGCTCTGTGGAATGCAGAGATGACTCAGGCGGTTGACACGATCGCACCCAAGTGTCCTCTCCCTCTGAGTAGAGCCTGGTCAGCTCCTTGGTATACACCTGAGCTGAGGGCAATGAAGCAAGAGGGGAGATGGCTAGAACGCAGGTGGAGGAAGACTCGTGCTGGGTCTGATCGAACACGGGTTAGAGCTCACTATCGAGCCTACTCTGTGGCGGTGAGAGTGGCAAAGAGGCAGTTCTTTTCCACCAGCATTGCGTCTTCTCAGTGTTGTCCGGCGGAGCTTTTCCGAGTGGTTCGTGGCCTGTTACACTCTGGGCCAGGGTGTGAGATAGTTGAACCCTTGGTAGCATGCTGTGACGAGTTTGCACGGCACTTTGAAGATAAAGTCGCTCAGATTCGTCATGAATTGGACACCACACTTAATGCAGCACCACTAGTAGAGGCGTTCAGAGCGCCGTCCGGCTCAGTTTTATTGGATGAGTTTCAGTTATTGAGGCCCGAGGATGTGGACAAGGTGCTTGGCCAAGTCCGGTCGACCACCTGTGTGCTTGACCCTTACCCCTCGTGGCTCATTACATCAAATAAAGAGGGGATCGCTGGCTGGGTCCAGGAGGTTGTAAATGCCTCCTTGAGAGAGGGAGTGGTGCCGGCCTCTTTAAAAGAGGCGGTAATTAGACCACTCCTGAAGAAGCCTAATCTGGACCCGGAGGATGTTAACAACTACAGGCTGGTGGCTAATATCCCTTTCCTGGGCAAGGTGCTTGAGCGGGTGGTTGCAGGACAACTCCAGGCACTCTTGAATGAAACGGATTATCTAGATCCATTTCAATCGGGTTTCAGGCCTGGTTTTGGAACGGAAACTGCCTTGGTCGCCCTGTGGGATGACCTCTGTCGGGAGAGAGACAGGGGGAGTGCGACCCTGTTGGTTCTCCTGGACCTCTCAGCGGCCTTCGATACCATCGACCATGGTATCCTTCTGGATAGGTTGTCTGAACTGGGAGTTGGAGGTACTGCGTTGCAGTGGTTCCGCTCCTACTTGGATGACCGATTCCAGAAGGTGGTGCTGGGGGATTATTGCTCTGTGCCGTGGCACCTAAGCCATGGGGTTCCGCAGGGCTCTATTTTATCCCCTATGCTGTTTAACATATACATGAAGCTGCTGGGGGAGGTTATCCGGATATGTGGACTGAGGTGTCATCAATATGCGGATGATACCCAGCTCTACCTTTCCTTTTCATCAAACCCAGGTGAGGCAGTGACTGTTCTGAACCAGTGCCTGGGCATGGTAATGGACTGGATGAGGGCTAACAAACTGAGACTCAATCCAGACAAGACAGAGGTACTGTTAGCGGGTGGTTCATTTGTCCGGCGAGGTGATGTTTGCCCTGTCCTGGACGGGGTTGCACTCTCCCTAAAGGATCGGGTCCGTAGTTTGGGGGTGCTCTTGGATCCAGAACTGTCACTTGAGGCACAAGTGAACTCAGTGGCAAAGAGCACCTTTTATCAGCTTAGGCTGATATACCAACTGCGCCCTTATCTTGACAGTGATAGCCTAGCTACAGTTATCCATGCTCTGATAACCTCTCGTTTGGATTACTGCAATGCGTTATACGTGGGGCTGCCTTTGAAAACGGTCCAGAAGCTTCAGCTGGTACAAAACAAGGCAGCCCGTTTACTAACAGGGACTGGCTGGCGAGATCACATTACGCCAGTCCTCTTACAACTTCATTGGCTGCCAGTCCAGGTCCGGGCCCAATTCAAAGTGCTGGTATTGACATTTAAAGCCCTAAACAGTTTGGGGCCAGGTTATCTGAAGGAACGCCTCCTCCCATATGTACCTACCCGGACCTTAAGATCATCTACAGGGGCCCTTCTCCGTGAGCCCCTGTCAAAGGAAGTGAGGCAGGTGGCTACTAGGAGGAGGGCTTTCTCCGCTGTGGCACCCTGGTTGTGGAACGAACTCCCCAGAGAGGTCCGCCTGGCACCTACACTGTACTGCTTTCGTCACCAGCTGAAGACCTTTTTATTCACTCAGTATTTTAACACTTAATTTTAACTTAAATTTAAATTTTACTGTTTTAACTCTGTATTTTAACCTTATATCAATTTTGCTGCGTGGTTTTATCCTGGTTGTGCTTTTTATATTGTATTTTGTATTTGTGTTTTTTAACTTGTTGGTTGTTTTATGATGGTTTTAATTTTTGTGAACCGCCCAGAGAGCTTCGGCTATTGGGCGGTATAAAAATGTAATAAATAAATATAGTGCAACTCCACCTCCCTTTCTATTTATTCTGTTCTTTTTGAACAAGTTATATCCTTCAATTGCTATATTCCAGTCATGGGAGTCATCCCACCAAATTTCAGTTATACCTATCAAGTCGTATTTGCCTTCATGTAATAAGAGTTCAAGTTCATTCTGTTTGTTTCCCATGCTCTGTATATAGACATCGAAGACCATGTGTTTTATAGTCTGGCTTTGTTCCTACATTGTTGAGGACACTATTTTGGGACACTATTGGAGCTGTTCTCTGTACTGTGGTGCCTTGGCCTTCATCCATTGTTGCCTTGAGGTTTACGCCTCCCGCCCCCGTAAGATTCGGTTTAAAGCCCTCCTGATGAAGTTCTTCATGCTGTGGCTGAACACATTCTTTACAGCCCTTGTGAGGTGCAACCCATCCCTTGCCAGCAGTCCATGTTCCAAGTAGCATAGCCTGTGGTCCCAGAATCCAAAACTCTCACGTTGGCACCTCCTTCATAGCCAGTCGTTCATCTGGAGTATTTTTCTTTCCCTTTCTAATCCTCTTCCAAGAACCGGGAGGATGGACGAGAAAACTACCTGGGCCCCAAAGTTCTTCAGTTTCCTTCCCAGAGCTTCAAAGCCTTTCTTAGTAGCTCTGCTTGGCAACATCATTTGTTCCCACATGGATGAGAAGAAAGGGGTATGTGTCCATGGGCTTTATGAACTTTGGTAACCCTTCAATCACATCTCTAATCTGTGCTCCAGGGAGACAGCACACCTGGCAAGTCCATGGGTCTTCATGACATACTCGGGTTTCAATCCCACGCAGCAGGGTGTCTCCCACAACCACTACTCTTCTCTTCTTCTTGGTTGACCTACCTTCCGCCTCTTGTTCACTGTTGCATGGTGTCTCCTGTACTTCTTCCTCTGCAAACTGTCCTTCAGTCTCATCCTCCAGAAGCTGAAAGCGGTTCATAGAATCATAGAATCATAGAATAGCAGAGTTGGAAGGGGCCTACAAGGCCATTGAGTCCAACCCCCTGCTCAATGCAGGAATCCACCCTAAAGCATCCCTGACAGATGCTTAACTCTAATGGTTCCACCGCTGCAGAATGCTTTCTAGTTCTTCTGCTCCTAACTGTCACTCTTTTCCAGAGAGTTTCCTCTTCACTGGCTTTCCTCCCTTCAGCATACTCCACTTCTGCTTCAGCTGGCTGTTGCTCTTCAATCTCGTGTGCTTCTTGTTGCTGTTGCAATTCCACCGTTTGGTCTAAGAACTCCTCATCTTCTCTTATTCTTTGGAGGGTGGACACTCGCTGCTCAAATCCTCTCACTTTTTCTTCCAAAAGAGCCACCAGCTTGCACTTGTTGCAGGTATATGCCATGTTGAGCTCAGGCAGAAACATGAACATTGCACACCCTTTGCAGTTCACCACCTCTAGGGGCTCCTTTCCATCCATATTGTCTATTTCTGCTTTGTTTTTTCCTTTCTGATTATAGTGGAATTGCCTTTGCTTTGTCCTATCCTCTCTGAAGGTACACAACTATATGAGTATGTTTTAAGGGAAAATAAGATTTTTTGGTTGGGTTTTTGTGTGTGTGTTTTGCGGGGGGGTGTCTCTTTATGTTTTTCTTTGTTTTTCCCCCCTCTTTTTTTTTCTTAGAGGCCTCTCCCTTGACCTCCCCTGCCGAACTCCCCCTGTCAAGCTACTGTTTGCTCTTCCTGTTCGCTCACTCTCTGTTCTTTTACTCTCTGGGAACTGGCTTACTTTTCTAGCTTCTACTTCAGCTGGGCCAGCTGCTCTTCCCTGCTTCTGCTCAGCTCCAAGTTAGGAAACAGAAACATGATGGTGATTTATTACCTCCAGCAATACCAGTTGCTGGAGAATACAAGTGGGAGGATGCCATTATATTCATGTTCAGTGAGGGACTTCCAATGGGCATCTGTTTGGCTACTGTGTGAACAGAATTCCAAACTAGACAGCCCTTCAGTCAGATCCAGCACTGTTCTTGCATTTTTATGTACTGTACACCACACAGAGAACTTCAATTATTGGGTGGTTTAAAAGTACAATGAATAAATAAAGATAAATACATTTGATTTTATTCTTTTTCCTGGAGATCTTGGGAAGTAAGCTAAAACCCTAAATTTTTAAGTCAAGCCATTTGACCTGACAAAACTAGGAAATGATAGCATGTGGTCCTTGCACATGAGAGGAATGAAGGAACTGGCCTTCAGAGCCTTGTCTCTCTGCACATAACAGGGTACTGCTAAATTTTCCTATCAAATCCCAAATGTGCTGGGCCTGGCATATTTCCAAGATTCTGTCAACCCATGTCAGTATGTGTTAGACTTTTCTCTGGGTCCCTTCCTTTTAAGAAATCAGACCTTGTGATGTTCATGTTTTTGTGAAGTGCCATTTTTATGACCTGCCCAGAGAGCTTCAGCTATTGAGCAGTATAGAAATTTAATAAATAAATAAATTATAAATAAATGTAAAGGCCTTCTTAGTGGTGGTGCAACAGTTTTCCAAGCCACCTTGCTGCTCAATTTTTGGCATTAAGAGAGTGTTTGATGTGTGTGCTGGAGAGTTGTTGCTGTTACTACTTCCATGTGTTCTTTTATTTGTGTGTTAATTCTTTTTCATTTTTCTTGATCCTTGAGCATTTTCATAGGAAGGTTATAGATACAACTTCTTAAAATTATAAACATTTTGCCTGTGAGGTTGGGTGTCTGTGGACTATTTTAGAAATCAACCAACTAGAGATGTCGGTTGATTTCTAAAGAGAATGGGCACATTCTTTGAACTGGGTGGGGGACATTCCTTGGGAAGTGGTGGTGGGAGCCGTTCATCTCTCCCCACTATTCTTTGGAAATGTTCGTATGATTGAGTGTTATTTCAAGAAAAGAAAGACCTGCACTAGGGCCTGTAGGGTGGGTATAAAGCCACCCCTTTACTGCATCACAGGGAATTGTGCAAATAACTAGCTCACACACAGCATGCACAGGGGCAGAGGGAGAAGCCATGATTGCTTCTTTTACTGATTGTCTGAACACCCCCAATATCTAAGAGGAGTTTGTGACATTTGACCAACTACTTTCCACAAGAGTGCTCACAATTGCACAAATACAATGGATATATTGGCTAGAAGGAAAATGCCAGGAAAATGCATTTTTGCCCACATGTGAAAAACTAATTTGGGGAAAGACATCTGGATTTTCCACAACAAATGAATACAACTGAGAATTTATTGAATTTTCCCCTACCCTTCACCCAAAAAGATTGCAAGGAAGAACATAGAAATGTCAATTGCAATGTATCCATTCAGACTGGAAGGGCACATTCACACTGAGCAGTTCACAAGGTCTGTCCAGAAACTGCAGGTGGCCTTTGGCTAGCTTGGAGAGCTGCAACAACTACCTGTTCTGCTGTACAGCCAGGCTTTCTAGTTAGCTTATTCATTGTCTTTGCTTTACTAATCTATCATAATTTCTAGAAAGTCAGGCTGATTAATCATGTTTCAGAAAAAAATGAGATTTCTCACAAGTACAATATTTGTCTCTGCCAACAAGGGATAATTTAATTAGCTTCCTTTCCTAAACATTTATTAACTGGTTTTGGTAAATTATCCATTTTTAAAAAAAGGCTTTAATCTGAGAAGATTTATGATGTCATTAGATTCACAAAACCTTAAAAGAATATAGTTATAAAGAATGGGATTGTATTTTCATAAAGATGTAAGAATTCATACAGATGTTTATGGAGAAATTAGCAGAGGAAACACAAGCAATTGCTTCTCACCTCCGTTGCAGTACCCAGGGGTGAAGTACCCAGAAAGCGAGCTCACTGAACAAATGAACAGGGAGAGCTAACAAGAGTTTGGCAGCAGAGGCCTATGGTTGGCATAGACAAGGAGTTCTATAGAAAGCTCCACAGGAGGAAGACCAGGAATTCTACAGGTGTAGGCACTAAGAGAAGCATGAACCTAAGAGGCTATTGTGCTCTGATTGACCATGGGCTCTGCTGTGTAGGTTGAGAAGGGGCATGTCTTAAAATAGCTGCTTGATTTCTCATTGTCTGTGATTGGAAGGCTGCTTCCTGCTCAGCCAGCAAAGGCTGCATCAGTAGGTCTAGAAAATATGTAAGTCAGCCAGTAACCAGGGAGCGAGCTCACTGCCCGAGAAAACATGAAAAATTAACAGGAGTTTGGCTGCAGAGTTCAGCAGAAGAGATCAAGAAGGAGATCCCTAACAAAATTTCTGCATAAGATAAATAATCAGTCTGTGTTTAGAAGGGCCCACCAACAGGAGGAGGAGGAATAAGAGGAAGGGCTACTGCACTGATTGCAGAGAGGGATGACCCACATGGAAGAATCAGGCCCAATCCACCTCAGACTGATCCGAACCACCCGTGATCCGCCTCGAAGCCGGATCTGAGGTGAGATTCGGACCTCTGAATTGTGATTCAAATGCGTTTCTCCATAGAGTTCCATTGGGAGAAATAAATGCCTATAACTTTTTCATTTTTCAAGATAGCAACATGAAATTTTCTGAGCTTACAGATGAATTCATGATTTTTGAGAATGATCTGTTGACAGGTTTTGTTGCAATTAATTTTTAAAAAATTGTTTTTGTTTTTTTAGGTAATCCAAAGTGCTATAACTTTTTAATTTTTCAAGATATCAACATGAATCTTGTTGAGCTTATAGATGGATTCATGATTGTCATCTGCGGAAATTTTGAGAATGATCTATTCAAAGGTTTTGTCACAATTAATTTTAAAAAATTGGATTTTTCAAAGGAACAGTTCAAGCAGTCTCCCTTGGCAAAGAGAGAAAATCAGACACTATCCCCTGAAGTGCAAATCAATCTCCCTTTCAGTGTTCTTTTGTGTTGTAAAAGCTGGGCTAGCAGAGCCTGAGGGTGTTCCCATTCAGACTCCAATTAGCAGTTAGGGACTAGGTAGGTACAGCACAGAGAATGTGGCTAGTGGCTTCACAAAGCAGAAGAACATAATACTGGTCACCTGTGCAAGTGTTTCACACATGCAGTCATAGTCAGAAGCAGCAGTCAGTGATGACTGAGGAGTGCAGAAGTCAGCGAGCCCAAGATTACTATTATTATATATTTATTTATATAGCACCATCAATGTACATGGCGCTGTACAGAGTAAAACAATAAATGGCAAGACCCTGCCACATAGGCTTACATTCTAATAAAATCATACTAAAACAATAAGGAGGGGAAGAGAATGCACCAAACAGGCAGTATAAAAGTCAGAGCAAAATCAAGTTTTAAAAGCTTTAGGAAAAAGAAAAGTTTTTAGCTGAGCTTTAAAAGCTGCGATTGAACTTGTAGTTCTCAAATGTTCTGGAAGAGTGTTCCAGGCGTAAGGGGCAGCAGAAGAAAATGGACGAAGCCGAGCAAGGGAAGTAGAGACCCTTGGGCAGGTGAGAAACATGGCATCAGAGGAGCGAAGAGCACGAGCGGGGCAATAGTGTGAGAGGAGAGAGGAGAGATAGGAAGGAGCTAGACAGTGAAAAGCTTTGTAGATCAACAGGAGAAGTTTATACTGGATTCTGAAGTGAATTGGAAGCCAATGAAGAGATTTCAGAAGTGGAGTAACATGGTCAGAGTGGCGAGCCAAGAAGATGATCTTAGCAGCAGAGTGGTGAACAGAAACCAATGAACTGATGTGAGAAGAAGGAAGGCCAGTGAGAAGAAGGTTGCAGTAGTCCAACCGAGAAATAACCAATGAATGAACAAGAGTCTTGGCAGAAGAGACAGACAAAAATGATCGAATCCTGGCAATATTATACAGGAAAAAACGACAGGATTTAGCTACTGCCTCAATGTGAGGAATAAAGGAGAGCGAGGAATCAAATATAAAGCCAAGACTACGAGCTTCCTTGACTGGAGCAAGTGTAACATCATTGACAGTAAGAGAGAATGAGAGATGAGGAGAAGGTTTCGGAGGAAAAACAAGCAATTCAGTCTTTGCCATATTAAGTTTCAAACGACGATGAAGCAACCAAGCTGAGATATCTGAAAGACATGCCGAGATACGATCGTGAACATCAGGAGAAAGATCCGGAGATGAAAGATATAATTGTGTATCATTGGCATACAGATGATATTGGAGGCCATGAGATTGAATAAGATTACCCAAGGGCAACATGTATAAAGAAAACAACAACGGGCCAAGCACCGAGCCTTGCAGAACCCCTACTGAAAGGGAAAAAGAAGAAGACGAGCTGCCATTAGCCAACACGCTGAAAGAGCGACCCGCTAGATAAGAGGCAAACCAGTTATAGACAGAGCCACAGAATCCAAGGTCATGAAGGGAATCTAAAAGGAGATCATGATCAACCGTGTCAAAGGCTGCAGTTAGATCAAGGAGAATAAGAACGGAATAAAGGCCTTTAGACTTGGCAATAAGAAGATCATTGGTAATCTTAGTAAGGGCTGTTTCAGTGGAATGCAAAGGACGGAATCCAGATTGAAAAGGATCCAGAGCAGAGTTACTAGAAAGAAAATCAAGACAACGAGAGTAGACCACACGCTCCAGGATCTTTGAAACAAAAGGCAACAAAGAGACAGGTTGGTAGTTAGACAGAGATAACATATCAAGAGTAGGTTTCTTGAGAATAGGAGAGACTGTAGCATGTTTAAAAGCAGAAGGAAATGAACCAGAGGACAAAGAAAAATTAATAATATGAAGCAAGGAAGGGAAATGCAGAAAGGTTTGTAGGAGGAACTGACAGATGAGGAACAGGAACTGGAAGAGGAGCACAGCTGGCCAGATCAGAGCGAATAGTTTGGATTTTAGCATTGAAAAAAGAGGCAAAGTTATTAGCAGACAGAGAGGCGGGGAGAGATGGTGGATTAGGCTTCAGAAGAGAATTGAAGGACGCAAAGAGCCGCTGAGGATGCATAGCATTTGACTGGATCAACATTGAGTAATACTGCTGTTTGGCCAATGAAATAGCAGAAGAGAAAGAGGAGAGAACAAATTTGTAATGGACAAAGTCCGCCCAGTCCCTGGTCCTACGCCAAAGGCGTTCAGCAGCCCGGGAACAAGAGCGAAGGTAGCGGATGAAAGAGGTGAGCCACGGTTGGGGTTGAGAAGGGCGAACTATCCGAGTTGTAGATGGAGCAAGATTATCAAGAGTTGAAGATAAGGAGGAATTAAAGAAGGAGACAGCTGAGTCCAAGGAGACAGCCGAAAAGACAGAAGGAAGAGAGGAGACTAGAGACTGAGAAAAAGCCACATAATTGATAGATTGCAAGTCGCGACAAGAGCGAGAAACAGGATGTGAAGGAGGAGGATTATGAGTAATCATGAAAGAAACTAGATGGTGATCTGACAAAGGAAAGTCAGCAGTAGAAAAGTCCAAAACAGAGCAATTCCGAGTGAGAACAAGATCCAAACAGTGTCCAAGGGAATGTGTGGGAGCATCAGACCAAAGCTTAAGATCATAAGAGGAAGATAATGAGTGAAATCGTAGAGCTGCAGCGTCTTGAGGATCATCCACATGAATATTGAAATCACCCAGGATAAGAGTAGGACAGTTATCAGAGAGGAAAAAGGACAGCCACGAATCAAAATCAGAGATAAATTTTGAGGACGAGCCTGGGGGGCGGTACAGAACTGCAATCTGTAGTCGCAATGGAGTGAAAAGCCTCACCACATGTACCTCAAAGGAGGAAAAACAATGTGATGGTGGAATGGAAAGAGGCTAGAACTGGCACAAACTAGATAATAAAAGACCCACACCACCACCATGACCCTCTGGGCGACTAGTGTGAGAGAAAGAGAGTCCTCCAAGAGAGAGGGCAACAGAGATGGCAGTATCATGGGCAGGAAGCCAGGTCTCAGTAAGAGCAAGGAGGTGGAGAGACCTGGAGATAAACAAGTCCTGGATGACAGGGGCCTTAGAAGCAACAGATCGACAGTTCCATAAGGAACACGAAAAAGGCAGCTGAGAAGAGGGGAGGCACCGAATAGGAACTAAGTTAGGAGAAACGAAATTGGAATGAGCCATAAGGAACAGATATGAGGAGAAAAGAATTGAGAGGAGAAAATGAGGAGAGAGAAATAGCAAGAAGCCAGAGAAGTAAAACAAGTGAAGGCTGGGGTTCTTCCTCCGAAGTAACAGTTCCGCTTGACCGGCTTCGCGCCCACCTTCGGCTCGCGCCTCCAGCAAGCAGGAGGCTAAAATACCTGAAAGAGGGAGGAGCAGATGATCAAATTCAAACACACCAACCACAGTTGCTCCAACTGACTCCCTATTGACTCCCAGCCTACCAAGAGTCTCTCTATTTTCAATCATGCAGCCTAAAAATGCAAACCGACCCAGCAAGGCGTACACAGTGGTGCCAAAATCATAGACAGGGAGAGATGCTTTGCTTTGGCATCCCCTTAATCAGAGGATAGGTAGGGATGGATCCCTTTGGGTTCCTTCCTTCCTTCAGAGTTAAGTTTATGAACTGTAACTATGCACAGCCACTCAAAATAATAATATGATGATGGGAAATTATGAGCAGCAAACTGCCAATAAAACTTCCTCATCTTTCATGAGAACAACTGGACAGCTGGGCTGGCAGAGAGGCAGACATCCTAGTGGAGGAAGGCAGGCAGGCTGACAGAAAGAGGCTCTTGCGTTGCACAAGTAAGCAATAGATCTGTGGGTGAGACCCTCAGCATCTGGCTGCTCTGCAACGGAGGCACACAGGTGGGCATAGAGGCAGGCAGGTGGAGCAGGCAGCCAAGTGGAGGAAGGTGGAGGAAGGCAGGCTGGCAGGCAGCAGCAAGCAGCAAGCAGCAAGCTCTGTGAGCATGAGTAACTGAGCCAAGGATTACTTACAGTCCATTCAAAGCCAGAAATGCAAACCAGCCCAGTGAGGTGGGCACAGCGCTGACAGATGCTTCTTAATCCCCTTCATAATAGGTGATAGCCTAGTAGGAAGAGAAAAAACCTTTGCCTTTCTTCCTTCAGAGTTCAGTTACTGAACTGCCAGTATGAAATCATAATATGCTGATGATGGAAATAGTAATACTACTACTAATAATAGTAATAGTAAGTGATAACAGAAAGAGGCTGCATGAAGTGCCTCCCGGTGAGGCGGGGATTCTCTCTCTTGGCTCGTGGCGGCGGAGTCTCCTGGCACATCTTGACCTAAGATGGCTGTGGGTTAGTGGGAAGCACTTAGGCTGAAAGAACGGCTTTCAACGTAGGACCTCCCTTACTTAGGGCCTTGCTAGACCATGCCGGATAAGCCGGCAGGGAGGCGGGGCGACGGCGCGCTAACTTTAGCACTTGCCGCCCCGCCTCCTACATGCACGACGCGCAGGGACTCCGGAAGCCCTGCAGCGTCAGCCATTTTTCATTATTATTATTATTATTTTGTTAAAGGGGCCACGTGCTCCGGAAGACTCCGGAGAAGGTAAGTGGTTTTTTTTTTTTAATTAAGCCCCCCACCCTTTTTTAATTAAGCCCCCTGCCCACTCTTTCCCCGCCATCCCTCCCCGCCCCTGATATGTGCCACCCTCCGCCATCCCTCCCTGCCCCCAATATGTGCCACCCTCCGCCATCCCTCCCCGCCCCCGATATGTGCCACCCTCTGCCATCCCTCCCCACCCCCGATATGTGCCACCCTCCACCATTCCCCTCTCCTGCCGGTCCGGCCTTCTCCCCCTATCTCCCCCCCCCCGAGATCCCCCTGGCCCGATGGGCACAGCACTCGTATGAGCGCTGTGCCCAGTCCGTGGCTTTTCCCAGCTACTCGCAAATAAGTGAGTAGCCGCAAAAAGCCACGGACCCTGCTAGACGTTCCGCAGCCCCGGCCTCAGGCCGGGGCTACGGAAAAGCCGCGCCACAAGTAGAGCAGGGAGACCTTAAAAACAACCAAACACACAGAGAGAAGCCAGGAAAGCAGCATCATGGCAAGCAATACTTTCCACACCTGCAGTTTTGGGCTCTATTGTGATCTTAAAGTCACTTTCTGAAATGAATCAGTTTCCAGCAATAAGATGCACTTGGAGAAGTTTGAAGAGGGAAATCGGACAGATGTGAAGAGACAGCACTATACAAAAAGCTGCAGCTCATTATTTCTTTCACCCCATTTCATTCATCCCCCAGCAAGAGCAACTTCTCCCGCTGTTCCCTTTGCCACCAGTGGATGCTGGGTTGACACAGTGACCTTGCTAGAGCTGACAAAGGTTGAAAAACTAGACTCACCTACTGGACTCTCCCTCGAACCTGAGGAATAGCTCTTTTGAGCTGCTCTTGAGACCTCCCTAAATTCTGTAGCATATGGACTACAGTCACAGTAAGTAGCAAGTTTTTGTGTGTTGGTATGTCTCCAGGGTATTTTTAAAGCCAATTTTAAAACAGCACAAATGTCCTGTCAGACACATACACACCCCACCCATGCCAAAGTCATTCTTTCTTCTTTTATGACTGGACTGATTCACCAACAGTAGTAGTACTTTAAACTTAAAGTTCAATTGACAGGGACACACGGATACCCAGGAAGACCTAGAGACCAAGAGAAGAGACCAAGAGTTGTCACCTACAGCCCCCAACTGAAACCACTGAAATGGATCATTGGTGACCTCCAACCCATCAGCAGCAGAGACACTTCTCTGACACAACCCTTGGAAGGCAGACCACTCCTGGCCAACTGACCACCTCCCAATAGACCTCGAGTCAAGCAAGGAAAAATACATTTAGGCCGTTCTTAATCATGCTGCATCTGAAATTATTGAAGTTAATGAGAAGCTTGAGTCGATGCGGCAGGTTGCCTCTCAAAACCAGGAACCTAGATACAAGCATCCAATGGATCTGACTGTGAGGAGCTATGCTCAGCAAAGCAATAGCCCAGGCAATAACACACACACACACACACACACACACACACACACACACACACACACACATTACATTCAACCAGAAAGGCAAACTGACCCAGCAAGGCAGGCACAGTGGATTGAGAGGGAAAACAGGCCCCTGACATGCGGGTAACCTACTGCCCCTGACGCTGTGAAGGAAGTGCCCTGCCACCTCCCAACAGCTCTCCGGGAGATTATGGACTCCGGTCAGGGGAGTGAGGTTGGCCTTGCTGCCCATTCCAAGGCCAACCTTGACGATGAGGTTGAAGACAAGCGCAATGCAGCTGATGCCTTCAAATCTGCCATCACACACTGCCTTCACCATATTGGCTCTCCCATCCATGACCATGTAACTGCGGGTGAGCTGTTGCCTGGCTAGCCACCCCTATACCATGCGGTTCATGGTCTCCGTAATCTCTGCCACCATTTGGGACTGGTCCATGACTTGCATATGAAGGAAGGCCCAGCAATAGCCCTCCTTCCTAGTCCCAGTAGTGCTGGATGCTTCCTTCCCCACAGCTGCACACCAGTGAGCCATCAGGGACAGGTAAGTGTGTGCTCTGCCCTTGTTGGACCAAACACACAGCACACACACACAAAGCAGAACACAGTGAGAGACTCAACAAGACAGAACTCAGGATGGACTCGATGGCCTTGTAGGCCCCTTCCAACTCTGCTATTCTATGGTTCTGTGATCATCATCATCATCATCATCATCATCATCATCATCTGTGCTTACAGTTCAGTAACTCAACTCTGAAGGAAGGAACCAAAATGGATCCTCTTCCTTGCCTCTTTGATTAAGGGGATGCTTTGCAATCCCGTTTTTCTATTAAAGACTGTCATGTTTCTCAGAAAACTCCTGGTTTCGATGGGAGGCAAATTTATTTATTTATTTATTTATTTATTTATCTATTACATTTTTATACCGCCCAATAGCCGAAGCTCTCTGGGCGGTTCACAAAAATTAAAACCATAATAAAACAACCAACAGGTTAAAAGCACAAATACAAAATACAGTATAAAAAGCACAACCAGGATAAAACCACGCAGCAAAATTGATATAAGATTAAAATACAGAGTTAAAACAGTAAAATTTAAATTTAAGTTAAAATTAAGTGTTAAAATACTGAGTGAATAAAAAGGTCTTCAGCTGGCGACGAAAGGAGTACAGTGTAGGCGCCAGGCGGACCTCTCTGGGGAGCTCATTCCACAACCGGGGTGCCACAGCGGAGAAAGCCCTCCTCCTAGTAGCCACCTGCCTCACTTCCTTTGGCAGGGGCTCAGGGAGAATGAGCGAAGCTTGCTAAGTAATCTACAAAGCTTTTATTAAGCAACAAACATCTCTTCTACCTGAAGAGAGTGTAATTTCTTGGAAACTTCCCCCTAGGCAAAACTATGCAAACTAAGCAAGACAATTGTCCACTCAAGAAGAATAGGAAGCCTCTTTCCAAATGCCTGTAACTTCAGAGAGCCTGGTGTGGAGGCAGGTTCTAGTGCAATCTTAGTCGGACCGACTTTCTCACGCCTTGTGCGTTTTAGCTTCTGGTGGACCCTAGCATCAGCTAGCTTGTCAGAACGCTCTCCACCACAAGAAAGCTCACTTCCCACTGAGTGTGTAGGATTTGGCCTTGAGGAGATAAGCTCTGGAGAGGGCTGACTACCAGCTGATGTATCGCCTGTGAGAGCTTTCTCCCCCACTGGTACAGGCTAGCTGGTGTCCAGCGCCGGCGCCTCTAGTTCTGAATCTGATTCTGATTGAGTACTTGAAACACTTTCTACCAAAACAGGGGCAGTAGGGTTAGACATGACATAGACAGGCAGGCTCTATTAATATTATCATCATCATCATCATCATCATCATCTGTGTTTACAATGGCATACATTAACTCTGAAGGACCCTGAAACTATCTTCCTCCTAGCCTCCTATTAAGGGGATGCCAAAGCATCTCTCACTGACTATGTTTTGAACCACTGTGCCTGCCTCGCAAGGCCGGTTTGTACGCTTTCTGCCAGCCTCTCTGGGCCAGCCTGCCTCCTGGTGCCTGGGAGATGTAGATGGGCTGGGTGGGTCAACCCCACAAGCCTATGGCATACTTGCTCCCAGTGCTTCATGGGCATAGCCGCCTGCTGCCTCTCCTCCTCTGTGCCCGCCTCACAGGGCCAGTTTGTTTACTTTTTGCTTGCCCACGTAGCTGCCTCTCTGCCTGGTTTGTTTTTCTGGATTTGAATTGAGACAATCCTTGGCTCACTTACTTGTGCCCACATAGCTACATGCTGCCTCCCTTCCTGAGCACGTGCACACACTTCTCCAATATTACCTGCCTGGTCCCGCCTTGCAGGGCTGCTTTGTGTTTCTGGCTTTGAAGCGAGACAATCCTTGGCTCACTTACTCAGACTCACATAGCTACTTGCTACCTACCTGCCTCTGAGCACCTGCACACTTCTCCAATATTACCTGCCTGGTCCTGCTTTAAGGGGCTGGTTTGTCTCAATTTCTGAGGCATATTGCTCCCAGCCAGGTAATGTGTGTATTGCAGGCAGCCTACTCTCCCTGTTTTCTTGTCTGAATGGGAAGGGCCTCAGGAACACACAAAAGAAAACTCAAGTAGGGGAGATTTGCACTTTAAAAACACGGAGAGATTAGGGAAGGCAAAGTGTGAACTTGATTACACACCTTCTCAAATTGCTCTTTGCTTTGAGTAGTTGTTTTGTTTCCTTGAAAAATCACATTTTTAGGAGTGGATTGCAGAAATCCCATTGCACAGATGTGTCTGAAATTTGGTACACATAAGCAGTTCCAGGGCATCTATAAGGTCACCAACTTTTATGTTTGGGCTCATCTACACCAAGCAGGATATTCCACTATGAAAGCAGTGTATAAAAGGCAGGAGCCACACTACTGCTTTATAGCAGTATTGAAGTTCACTGACAACTGTTGGGGCCCATGACACATACCATATACCACTTTCATAATGCTATATCCTGCTTGGTGTAGATGTGTCATGGGCCCCAACAGTTATCAGTGCACTTCAGTACCACTATTAAGCAGTAGTGTACATCATGTCTTTTAAATGCTGCTTTCATACCACTTTCATAGTGGAATATCCTGCTTGATGTAGATGAGCCCTTTGTCTCATGAAAGATGAGAAAGTTATAGCACTTTGTTTTAACTGGTTTGCCAGAAAAATCACATCTTGAGCAGTGGATTACAGGAAAACCACTGCACAGATGTGTCCAAAATTTATCACACATGAGCATCTCCAGGGTATCTGTAAGGTCACCAATATACATGTTTGTCTCATGAAAAATGAGAACATTATAGTACTTTGCTTTGACTGGTTTGCTGAAAAATCACATGTTTAGCAGTAGATTATAGAAAAACCACTGCACAGATGTGTCTGAAATTTGGCACACATGAATACCTCCAGGGTATCTGTAAGATCTCCAACTTTCATATTTCTATGTTGAAAAATAAAAAAGTTAGAGGCATTTATTTTTTCTAATGCAAGTCTATGGGAAAATGAAAAAAGAATGATTCAGACACGTATCTGAGGCAAGGCGGACTGGGTCTGAATGGATCCGAAGTGAATCAGGCTCAATTCAGAAGGTCCAAATCGGGATCCAAAGTGAATCTGGGGGTCTGTGCACAGCCCTAGAACCATATAGTTCCCTCCCTTTCCCCCTTCGTTAAAGGGGGGAAAGGGGAGGGAAGTGTGTGTAAAAGGAAAACGTCATGATTGTGGAATGAAAACAGAAGCCAGAAAGCAATGACTTCAGCCCTGAAGACTAACCACACTCAAAATTGTTAATAGTGTGAAAAACTATCATGAAAGGTGGAGGTAGGATTGTTTTCACTTTATGTTTGTACTAGAGCTAACCCTAGTTCTCTCCAAAGAGGCTTCAAAGTCCACACATTTATATTTCTGGTACCAAAAAAATATAATTTAAATACAGAAATATATAAGACCCTATCCAGCCAAAATTTAGCACCTTTAAGTCCCTTTGATTGTAAGGGGAGAGATAAGTACATACTTAAAACTCTCCCATTAAAAGCAGTGAAATTTAAATGTACTTAACTTTGATTGTTCAAGGTTTATAGGTAATAGATCCAGTAGTTTCTGGTAAAGGTTCATGGTCCATGCTACATACAGTATGTCTTTGGACAGCAACCACAGCTTATTAATTCAAATCTTTTAGAAACTGGGTGGGATGGAAGAGAAGTGAGAGACTCTGAACAGCACTTTCAAGTCTCTGAGTATACATTGTGTTCACCCCACTCCCATCTGAAAACCTGCATGGCAGTCTGGTTGCAAAGGTCAAGAAGCTGCCATGCTCTTTAGCTTTCAGTGCACAATCCATGTCCAAACTCACACACTTATTTCATATTTTGTACCTCACCTTTTGATTCATAGAGCACCCAGAGTGGCAAATTTAAAAGCAAATATATTAGGAAGATATTTCCTTTTCAAAAACCAAACTATCAAATAATAATAAATACTGCTGGTTTAAAACTATCTCATGGTGGTCCAAATTCCAAAAAGCCAGGAAATTGGAAGCTAAGGCTGATGTTCTAGCTGATGTGCCCTATGATTGATGATAATATTGTGCAATGTAAAAAATTGTGCTTGCTTACAAGCTACAATTCACACAGCCGCACTATTCCTTGGTCTTTCAGGCCCAAATCCAGATGGGGAGGATGGAGTGCTTTGGGACCAGCAAAGATGCCCAATGTTGTTTTGGTTTGGTTTAGCCTTATGAAATACCTCAGCTATTTCCTTAGATGTCACCAGCCCTGACAGAAACCCTTCTCAGCTCCTTCTAGGGCTAAAGACAAAAACAGCGGAGAGTGTGTGAGGGGGGCTGATCAGCCACTATTCACACCCACCCACCCACACCGCTTTGGTGTAGTCACTCCTTTCTTTAAAAAAAAAAAGGGGGGCGGACACATAAATTTAAAATATACATTATAATTAGGCATGTGCTCCGCTCCGATTAGGAGCGTAGAAGCAGTAGCGGATTGGCCCGCTCCTCCTTACCCAGAGGCGGAGTAGGAGCGGACCGCGGACCCCTAGAAGCAAGGCGAAGAGAAGCGACCATTTTTTGGAGCTCCTAGTTCAGGCAGAGCGCTCCGGTCGCCATCTTGAAAACATTTCGCCATAGGATTGCATTGCGGCAAATAATCGCGGATAACTACGTTCTTTTTGAAGCTATCGTTCTGGAAATTCTTGTGCACAGAGAGTCGTGGATGGGGGTCATTTTGAGACCACTCTCACCTCTCTGCGTCGTGCGGGTCACGTGCTATATTTTTTTGAAAATCGGGTCAACCGCGCGGCTCAAACGGCATTTTCAGCTTTTCGCCCATAGGATTGCATTGCGGGAAAGACTCGGGCATAACTGGGTTGGTTTTTAAGCTATCATTCTGAAAATTCTTGTGCTCAGAGAGTCGTGGATGGGGGTCATTTTGAGACTACTCTCAACTTTCTGCGTCCTGTGGTTCACGTGCAATATTTTTTAAAAAATCGGGGTTTGGGTTTTTTTTGGTTTTTTTTGAAGCGATGACAGGCACATTCAACTCCCAATCCTGATGAGAATTGATCACCTCATAAAGCATCATCCTACAATCCCAGCGTTGGAGGGGGGACTAAGGCAGACCCACCCTGAGAGCTTTCTGCTTTGTGTCTCTTTGTGGGTTGGCGTTCGTGGAGGGAACACTTAGTTAGTTAGTGCTCCTGCTTTGGACTTTGGAGATAGATTAGGATATTTATTTATTTATTTATTTATTACATTTTTATACCGCCCAATAGCCGAAGCTCTCTGGGCGGTTCACAAAAATTAAAACCACAGTAAAACACCCAACAGTTTAAAACACAATTACGAAATACAGTATAAAAAGCGCAACCAGGATAAAACCACACAGCAAAGTTGATATAGGATTAAAATACAGAGTTAAAACAGTAAAATTTAAATTTAAGTTAAAATTAAGTGTTAAAATACTGAGTGAATAAAAAGGTCTTCAGCTGGCGACGAAAGCAGTACAGTGTAGGCGCCAAGCGGACCTCTCTGGGGAGCTCGTTCCACAACCGGGGTGCCACAGCGGAGAAAGATTTAGTTTGGAGTGTGTGTGTGTGTTTGTTTGCTTCTTTCTGACTTATAGCTTAGTTTGCCCTGTGTTTTTCCCTTACTTTGACTTAATATAAACTTTATTTTTAAATTTTGGAGTGTGTGTTTGGTTGGTTGGATTGGTTGTCCCCCCCTTCCCTCTATTAAAGCCTGACTGTGTTCCTTCTGCTTTTGTGAAAGCTTTCTTTTGAAAGCATACACACACTTCTTGTCCCATTTCCCTACATTTATTAGTAATATTCTTAAACATATTATTATATTCTTTTACATATTCTTAGTAGTATATATATTAGTATATTCTCATACATATCATTAGTAGTATTAATATTTTATTCTTCTTATACATATTAGTATAGTAGTAGTGTTTGGTTGGTTCTTTCCCCCCCTCCCCTCTCTTAAATCCTGATTGTGTTTCCTTCTATCTATATACAAAAAAATACCAAAAAATACCAAAAAAAAATATTCTCTTTTTCTTCTCTGTGTAACTTGGACTGTGAGTGTGCTGCTTTTGTGAAGTGCAACAGGCAGCCACAGATTGAGCATTTTGTGGAAAGCATACACACATTTCTTGTCCCATTTCCCTACATTTAATATTCTTAAACATATTATTATATTCTTTTACATATTCTTAGTAGTATATATATTAGTATATTCTCATACATATTATTAGTAGTATTAATATTTTATTCTTTTTATACAGCATACACACTTCTTGTCCCATTTCCCTACATTTAAACATATTATATTCTTCTTATACATATTCTTAGTAGTACCTTATACATATTATTAGTAGTATTAATATTTTATTAGTCATCATGAGAAGAGGGAGCAGGCGTGCTGAAAGCAGCAAGGCTCAGGCTGGCACCAGTAAGCAGGCAGGTGGCAAGAGGCAGGTGGCAGCAAGAGGCAGGTTGCAAGAGGCAGGTGGCAGCAGTGCCATTAGAGGAGGAGGAGGAGTATCTCCTTCATTAACCTTTGAGCCCATGAGCCCGCTGATGGACCTAGACGAGGTCCTCAGCACAGTGGAGGGGGAGGAGGAGGAGGCGGTGGTCCTCCAGGATGTGGGGGCTGAGGAGGAGCAGCAGCAGGCCGAGGCTCCCTCCCCAGTCTCATCCCACACCTCTTCCGCTGCAACCCCTGTTTCTGTGGCAGCACCAGAGAGCTCAGGCGGGCAATTGGTGATGTCACCACGGAAGCGAAAGACAAGCATAGTGTGGGACCACTTTGAGTTGGGAGCGGATCCCCGCTTTGCTGTCTGTCGCCACTGCAAACTCAGCCTAAGCAGGGGTTCATCTACAGGGCATTATGGAACCAGCAGCATGAAGATGCATCTTCAGAGGAAGCACCAGTCGGTCTTGCTGGGGAAAGAGGCGGGCAAGGTGACTGGTTCCAGGGGAAAGCCGAAGGCTGCTGCTGCTGGCACTGCCACTCTCAGCTCTCCATCTCCCATCCCCACAAGGGTTAGGCAGGCAACCCTGCAGGACATGGGGTGGGGGAAGTATGGACCCACAAGATGGCGTTTTCCAATGCCCACCCAGGGTGCTACTGTGGTGGGGCATCTGCCGGGACTGACTCCTCCCCAATACTAGATCTATGACATGTCACTCTGCCTGCCCCTCTGCTAGCCTGTCCTCCTCGGTGACCGACTCGCTGGGATGGTTTGCGTTTGCAATGCGTGACTAACTGCAGTGCTGGCATAGAAACCAACCATCCTTGCCTCACTTCCTTGTGCCCCAAGAAATGCCCACAGCCTGCCTGCCTGCCTGCCTGCCCGCCTCCCCCGGTGTGCTGCTGTGGTGGGGCATCTGCCAGGACTGACTCCTCGCCTGCTCTGCCTGCCTCTCTGCCCACCTGGTGCCTGGGAGATGGGCTTTGCGTTTCGTGCCCAGCACCCTCCGGCATGCTTGCTCCCAGTCGTCCTCCTCTGTGCCCCTCAATGCGTAACTGCTGGCTTAGAAAGAAACAACCAGCCATCTTTGCCTCACTTGCTCCTTGCGCTCGCTTACGGGTTGGTTTGCTATGCGTTAGTGCTCAAGCCATCCTTGCGGCACTACAATGCATGCTGCCTGCCTGCCTGCCTGCCTGCCTGCCTGCCTGCCTTCCCTCCCTTCTCCCCTTCCCGCCTTGCAGGGATGGTGTATGTGTCTTGCTTTGACTCAGGGGAGAAGTCCTTCCTGCGCTCACTTAGACTTTATCAAGTTCAATAATCCCTTTTTCAAGTGTGGAAGAAGATTTAGGGTTATCTCATGGCATGTTGGGATTTCCTTTGAACTGGCCCCATTGAGCTGTCTGCATTGCAACTTTAAATCCCTGACATACTGGAGTGCCCGATTTTCAAAACTTCCCCTAACATCAGGGGATGATGGGATTGCCTTGAAATTTGGCATCCATGTGGACACATGGGTAAGCTGTCCTGGTGCTGAGTTTGAGGTTTCTAACGTGCAAATTGACGTAGTTGTAGAATGGGACTTGATTTGGGGTGCCAAAAATCAGGGGATGATGGGATTTGCTTGAAACTTGGTGTCCATGTGGACACGTGGATAAGCTATCATGGTGCTAAGTTTCAGGTTTCTAACTTGCAAATTGACGGAGCTATCTAAAGGGGTGTGAATTAGGGTTATGGGTGGTGCGTTAGAGGTTAGAGCCGCGCCAAAAATCAGGGGATGATGGGACTGCCTTGAGTCTGGGCGTCCATGTGGACACATGGATAAGCTGTCCTGGTGCCGAGTTTGAGGTTTCTAACATGCAAATTGACGGAGCTATCCCAAGGGGTGTGAATGGGGTGCCCGATTTTCAAAAATTCGCCAAAAATCAGGGGATGATGGGATTGCCTTGAAACTGGCATCCATGTGGACACATGGATAAGCTATCGTGGTGCCGAGTTTGAGGTTTCTAACGTGCAAATTGATGGAGCTATCGAAAGGGGTGTGATGGGTGGTGCGTTAGAGGTTAGAGCCACGCCAAAAATCAGGGGATGATGGGATTGCCTTGAGTCTGGGCGTCCATGTGGACACATGGATAAGCTTTCATGGTGCCGAGTTTGAGGTTTCTAACATGCAAATTGACAGAGCTATCCCAAGGGGTGTGAATGGGGTGCCCGATTTTCAAAAATTCGCCAAAAATCAGGGGATGATGGGATTTGCTTGAAACTTGGCGTGTGTGTGTATACCCCCATGAGGTGTCATGGTGCCAAACGTGAGGTTTCTAACTTGAACAGAAAAAAAGTTGTATACTTTTTTAGCTTTCAATGCAACCCTATGGGGGGGAAAAACGGAGCTCCGGATCCGGATCTCCGAGCGGAGCGGAAGTGGGCGGAGCGGGGGCGGGGCGAAGCGGGCCGCTCCAAAAATGGCGGATCTCTAAGTGAAGCGGAGCGGGGGGTCCGTGCACACCCCTAATTATAATAACAATTTTGGAGTGTGTGTTAATAAATATTTTATATATTATTTATACTAATACTAAAATGGTGGTGACACACAAACAACATGTATTTTTCACTAAAGAACTGTTCCCACAGCTTCTGCCCATACTTTCAGTCACTTCTTTTCCTTAGGAACACACTCAAATATTCTGTCCAGCTTCCTTTTTGTTGTGCTTTTGCACAATGGCACTATGCACCAGTTGTACCTTTCTGGGTTTTGTAAAATCACAGGTGTTTTCAGGACACTTCACTCCAACCTCACCAACCAGGCCTCAAAGAAAGATAGGCAGTTGTGAGGTCACAGCACCGTCCCCTTGATTGCTGCCTGTTTTGGAGTATGAGGCCAAACTGGACATTTCAACCTTGATTTCAGCTGTTTGAGCAGATTTCGGGTTTAGAGGAGGAAAGACAGAAAAAGAACAACGACAAAAAACACAGGTGATTTATGACCTTTATCAGGAGAGAGACAGGGGGAGTGTAGCCTTGTTAATTCTGCTCGATCTTTCATTGGCTTTTTATACCATCAGCCATGGTATCTTCTTCAATCGACTCTGTGGGATGGCCATTGGAGGCACTGTGTTACAGTGGTTCTGGTCCTACCTGCAGGGTTGATTTCAGAAAGTAACATTGATGACCATTTCTCAGCCCCCTGGCAATTAAGCTATGGTGTACTGCAGGGCAACATCTTGTCCTCGATGTTGTTTAATATCTATATGAAGCCTCTGGAAGTGGTCATTAAGGGATTTGGAGCAAACTGCTATCAGTATGCTGATGACACACAGCTCTATCTCCCTGTGACATCTGAATCAGGAGAGGCTGTGCAAACCCTAGATCAGTGCCTAAACTGAGTAATAGGCTGGATGAGGCTAATAAACTGAAGCTGAATCCTGGCAAGATGGAAGGCCTGTGTGTGAATGGTTCCCAAGTCAGCGAAATAGGCTTGTCTGTTCTGGATGGGGTTGCACTCCCTCTGAAAGATCAGGTTTAGTTTGGAGGTACTCTACCATTGGATTACTGCAACGCACTCTATGTGGGGTTGCCCTTAAGGCTGCTCTGGAAACTAGAGCTAGTGTAGAACGCAGCAGCTTAGCTGTAATCAGGAGCTGCCTTTTTTCAGCATGCAACTCCTTTGCTGAGGGAATTGCACTGGTTGCCGATTGGCTACCAGATCAGGTTTAATGTTTTAGTACTAGTGTACAAAGCACAAAGCAAGTTGGGACCAAGAGACCTGAGAGAAGGCTTTCTCCCTTACCAACCTGCCCAGTCACTGAGGTCATTGGAAGGCATGCTCCTGGTGGTTCCACATGGACCTTTTGACCCAACTGGAGTCCATCAGGGCAGAATCTTTCGTGTGGTGGCCCCTTCTCTTTGGAATTCTCTGGAGGTAAGGCGGGTGCCAACACTAAGCTGCTTCTGGTGCCACCTGAAAACAACTCTATTCCAGGAAGCCTTCCTTAACTGACCAGCCAGTTTTCATTAGTCCTTTGTTTTAAATTGAACAATTTTAATTTGCTGTTTTAATCTTCATTCTTGTTGCTGTTTTATTCCTATGTTCACCACTCCAGAATCTATTTTAGATATGGAGCAGCATATAAATATTGTAAATCATCTTCTTTATCATCAAGCCAATCTTCTAACCTGTAATGAACATGCATGCATGTATTTCTGAGAACAAAACATAAAAGTTCATGTTTTTGGACTTTGAATATTTGAACTAATTCCCCCATTTTGATAGTACCCATTCCTCATTTTAGTAAAAAACACTATACATTTACAAACCGCAAAAGCAATTTATTTGAAACTAATGATAACTTTTCCAAAAGTAATCACATTTTTAAAGAAAATGTGAGACATACATTTTATGTAGTGTCCCACAAAGTATGAATGTTATTGCATATTACTTACCCATGCAACAGCCAAAACAATTTAGCAGCAATACACACTTACCTGAAGTAGTTCCTCATTGAACACAGTTGAACTGAGTAAACATGCAGAGGACTGAGCAATTGATATGTGAAGAATCAGGACCCCCTGTGTAATTGTGAATGTTTTCTGTGAGGTAAGCTGAAACCTCCTAGAGAACATGAAGGCTTTGGTCACAAGCCCAGGGCCCCGCAGCTCAGCTCCCCCCCCCCCCCCTCAGCTGCCAGAGATGGGGACAGGCAGCGCCCCCTCTTTTTAATAAAGTTCAGCAGTGCACTGCTCAGCAAAACATTTCAGTTGCCTTCAGCCATGCTTGCCATGACTTTCACTTTCCAGAGTGCACTCTGGGAAATGAAGATGGTGATGGGTGCACACAGCCACAGCTGGTTTGCAGGAGTTTTGGTGAGCTGTCTACCGCCTGTGAACTTGTTTGTTTTTAGAAAGAAAGAAAAAAGGATCTCTTTCCCTTTCCAAACTGCAAAAGAAATTATACATTGCATAGAAGATTTCAATAAAGAGACCATACAGAAATAACACCAGGCAAGATGTCTTTATAAATAAAGACTGGGCTATTAGATCTATGAGGTAGGAGACTGCACAGAGTTATGTGTGTAAAAAGGTAAGATTAGATCTATTGCTTTGTAGAGGAGAAATGTGTCTGTATATTCTGATATTGGTATATTCTGATATTGGTTTACCTCATAATCTCACTAGATCTAATATCTAAGGGCAGCAGTGAAGGGAAGTTGGAGGCTGCCTAGCCAAAGGGAAATGGCCCCCCACTAACTCCAAATCTCACTCGCTGCCTTTGCAGCTCTGCCACTTTATCTGAGTTTGGCTCACCCTCTTTGGGCACTACATGGGGGAGGCCCGGCTCACGGTATGCTTAGAGAGAAAGCCTAAGCCACTACCTTTGAATGCTCACCTACCCTCTCGAGGTGGTGCAGTGTAGAGGGTTAGGCATGGGGAAAGAAGCCACTGCGTCTTCTCACACGCTCACTGGAAAGAAGCCACTGCGTCTTCTCACACGCTCACTGGAAAGAAGCCACTGCGTCTTCTCACACGCTCACTGGAAAGAAGCCACTGCGTCTTCTCACACGCTCACTGGAAAGAAGCCACTGCGTCTTCTCACACGCTCACTGGAAAGAAGCCACTGCGTCTTCTCACACGCTCACTGGAAAGAAGCCACTGCGTCTTCTCACACGCTCACTGGAAAGAAGCCACTGCGTCTTCTCACACGCTCACTGGAAAGAAGCCACTGCGTCTTCTCACACGCTCACTGGAAAGAAGCCACTGCGTCTTCTCACACGCTCACTGGAAAGAAGCCACTGCGTCTTCTCACACGCTCACTGGAAAGAAGCCACTGCGTCTTCTCACACGCTCACTGGAAAGAAGCCACTGCGTCTTCTCACAGAGCAGCACTGTGATGAGGATTCACTGCCCAGCAAATAAACCCCCCCTGCTATGCCACCCACTGAGAGGAAACAATAGCTGCTGATCACTCAGGGCTAAATTACAGGGCTAAACTACTAATAGGCAACGTGCGGCTACATATCACTTTCTTTTTTTAATCTCAGAGGACTTGTGGGGACCCTGATCTGGATCAGGAAAACCCTGTGTGGGTAAGAGAGTATTCAACTTTCCCATCCAGACATTTCCTCTCTAAAGAGAGCTTCGACTTTTGAGCAGTATAGAAATGCAATAAATAAATAAAAAATGCCCCCCACAAATGGGAGCTCAAAAAAAGGGGGGAGTACTTAACTGGAATCAGGATCAGCTGCAAACTTCATGTTTAAAGTAGCGTGTCATTAGGCCTCAACCTTTCTCCCTCTTGACAGCAAGGATTGGGCAACACATTGCTTCCCTGCCCCATCTCTTTGAGATATTCTGCCTGCTCATACAGTTTCTTTCTTTGATGAGTGCCATTGGAAGGATTGGGTCCAGTGGGATCATCCAGAGTAAGTGAATAAGCAAAGGAGGTAGTTACTGCTCTTTGGAGGAGCAGCCATCCCCCTCTGCCTACTCACTCACCCTCCCTCTCTCACTTGGCTGCGCAGTGGGGAGAATAGGGTTCCTTGGGCCTAGGGCCCACCAGCACACCAACGAGAGAGAGAGAGAGAGAGAGAGAGAGAGAGAGAGAGAGAGAGAGAGAGAGAGGAGGTAAGAAAGGGAGAGGATGAAGTGGCTGCTCCTTCCAGGATCAAGCATCAATGCTGCACCCCCTCCCCACCTTCCCCAAAGCAGCAGAGCTCGAGCAGGATGCACTGATGGGGACCCTCACCCCACTTTTATCCCCACCAGTAAAAGGTGTTGTATTTGAATAAAATGTAGCCCAACAAGTGGGGAAGAACAGCAAGCTTTTTTAAAAAGCATGCTTTACATAATGTTTAGTTTGACCCTGAGTTTTGTTTCTCCTTGGGAATTGTTTCAGCTGGATCGTGTCCAGGCCTAGTGTAGCATCTTCCACCATCCTATGTGGTATTGTGAGTCAGTGTTTTAAGTATGTGGTTGACAGGATTTCCAGCTTGTCCTAAATTTAAAGCTAGAAAAAGTACAGTAAACTTTGATCTGCTGGCAGATCAAATGAGAACAGAGAGGGCCT